>NC_091312.1:6460243-6615243 GCF_038502225.1 Cherax quadricarinatus | reverse complement strand
TCGAAGAGCCAGAAACGAGTATGCGCAGATAAGGAGGGAGGCCCAGCGACAGTACGAAAACAACATAGCATCGAAAGTCAAGTCTGACCCGAAACTGTTGTATAGCCACATTAGGAGGAAGACAACAGTCAAAGACCAGGTGATCAGGCTGAAGAAAGATGGGGAACTCACAAGAAACGATCAAGAGGTATGTGAGGAGCTCAACACGAGATTTAAGAAAATATTTACTGTGGAGACAGGAAGGACTCCGGGAAGATAGAACAGAGGGGGACATCAACAAGGAATATACCAACAATTGTTGGATGACATACACACAACTGAGGAGGAGGTGAAGAAGTTGCTAAGTAACCTTGATACCTCAAAGGCGATGGGACCAGACATCTCTCCGTGTGTCCTTACAGAGGGAGTAGAGACGCTGTGTGTGCCACTAACCACAATTTTCAACACATCCCTCGAAACTGGGCAACTACCTGAGTTATGGAAGACCGCAAATGTAGTTCCCATTTTTTAAGAAAGAAAACAGAAACGAGGCACTAAACTATAGACCAGTGTCATTGACGTGTATAGTATGCAGTCATGGAGAAGATTATTAGGAGAAGAGTGGCAGAGCACCTGGAACGGAACAAGATTATAAATGGCAACCAGCACAGATTAATGGAAGGCAAATCCTGTGTCACAAACCTCCTGGAGTTTTATGACAAGGTATGGCTTAGCGCTTCTTTTTGATTATAATAATAATAATATGACAAGGTAACGGAAGTAAGACATGAGAGAGAGGGGTGGATTGACTGCATTTTCTTGGACTGCAAGAAGGCTTTCGACACAGTTCCCCGCAAGAGATTAGTGCAGAAGCTAGAGGATCAGGCACATATAACAGGAAGGGCACTGCAGTGGATCAGAGAATACCTGATAGGGAGGCAACGACGAGTCATGGTACAAGTCATGGTATCAGTTCTGTTTTTGGTATATGTGAATGGCATGACAGAAGGGATAGTCTCAGAAATGTCCCTGTTTGCAGAGGATGAGAAGTTAAGAACATAAGAAAAAAGGAACACTGCAACAGGCCTACTGACCCATGTGGAGCAGGTCCATGTCCCCCCCCCCCCAGATAAGCCCAATGGCCGACACACCCCGGATTAGCCCAATGACCTACCCAGTCTGGTCACCTCCACTCAAGGATGGAGCACGGCACCAGACCCAGCAGCACAAGCTAGTCAGGTCCAACTCACACCTACCCACACCCACTCATGTATTTATCTAACCTATTTTTAAAATTACACAACGTTTTAGCCTGAATAACTGTACTCGGGAGTTTGTTCCACTCATCCACGACTCTATTACCAAACCAGTGCTTTCCTATATCCTTCCTGAATCTGAATTTTTCCAACTTGAAACCATTTCTGCGAGTCCTGTCTTGGCTGGAAATGTTCAGCACACTATTTACATCCCCTTTATTTATTCCTGTTTTCCATTCATACACCTCGATTATATCCCCCCTAATTCTACGTCTTTCGAGAGAGTGCAGATTCAGGGCCCTCAGTCTATCCTCATAGAGAAGATTTCTGATACATGGGATCATCTTTGTCTTCCTCCTCTGTACGTTTTCCAGAGCATTTATATCCATTCTGTAATGCGGTGACCAGAACTAAGCAGCATAGTCTAAATGAGGCCTAACGAAGGATATATAGAGTTGAAGAACAACCTGAGGACTTCTATTATTTATACTTCTAGATATGAAGCCAAGAATTCTGTTAGCTTTATTGCGAACACTAATGCACTGTTGTCTTGGTTTTAGATTACTGCTAACCAGAACTCCTAAATGCTTTTCGCAATCAGTAGTATTAAGATCTACATTATTTAGTTTATATGTGGCATGGTTATTTAACTGTCCAACATTTAGAACTTTGCATTTGTCAATATTAAACTGCATCTGCCACTTCTCCGACCATTGCATCAGTCTATTCAAATCATCCTGGAGTGCTCTAGTGTCCTCATTAGAATGAATTGGACGGCCTATTTTGGTGTCATCAGCAAATTTGCTTATGTCGCTATTTATTCCCTCATCTATGTCGTTTATGTAAATTGTGAACAACAACGGGCCCAGCACTGACCCCTGAGGAATACCGCTTGTGACGTGCCCCCATTCTGATTTCTCCCCATTTATGCAAACTTTCTCCTGCCTATTTGCCAGCCATGCCTCTACCCAGGAAAAAATTTCTCCTCCTATTCCGTGTGCCTTAAGTTTCCTCAATAGCCTATGATGTGGAACTCTATCGAAAGCCTTACTGAAGTCCAAATACACAATATCATATTCATTGCCATGATCTACCTCCTCAAACACCTTAGTGAAAAAAGTTAGTAAATTCGTAAGACAGGAACGCCCCTTTGTAAAACCGTGTTGAGATTCATTAATCAATCTGTGCTTGTCAAGATGGCTACGAATTGCTTCGGCAATTATTGATTCCATAAATTTTCCCACTATGGAGGTAAGGCTTATTGGTCTATAGTTCGAAGTCAAGGACCTGTCACCTGCCTTGTAAATAGGTATTACATTTCCCATTGTTAATGAGAAGAATTAAATCAGATAAGGACCAGGCAGGACTCCGAAGAGACCTGGACAGGCTGGACACGTGGTCCAGCAACTGGCTACTCGAATTTAATCCAGCCAAATGCAAAATTATGAGGATCGGGGAAGGGCAAAGAAGACTGCAGACAGAGCATAGGCTAGGTGGCCAAAGACTGCAAACCTCGCTCAAGGAGAAAGATCTTGGGGTGAGTATAATACCGGGCACGTCTCCGGAAGCACACATCAACCAGATAACTGCTGCAGCATATGGGCGCCTGGCAAACCTAAGAATAGCGTTCCGATACCTGAGTAAGGAATTGTTCAGAACACTGTATTGCGTGTACATCAGGCCCATACTGGAGTATGCAGCACCAGTTTGGAACCCACACCTAGAGAAAGTGCAAAGGTTTGCAGCAAGGCTAGGTCCAGAGCTAAAGGTAATGTCCTACTAGGAAAGGGTAAGGGAAATAGGCCTGACAACACTGGAGGACAGGATGTAGACAGCCTGTACTGTCTGCACAGACAGCCCATGCTGTCTGCCAACTTAGTTCATATTTCGCACCACTCAGGTGCTGCCCTCTGTAGCCAGGCCTCCCTGTGGGCACGCCAGCCTGCTGGCCCTTGCCACGCCCTCACTCACACAGCGGCCTAGCAGCAGGACACAAGGCCTACTGCCTAGCTCTCTCTCGTGGGATGGCCCTCCCGGGCCATGGGCACAAACACACAAGCCTGTGTACCCACCACGACCTTTCAATAAACTAAGAAGCCTCCGAAGAAGTTTATCATTAACCACCCGCTTACATACTACCAAATAATTCTTTTTTATAAATGGTGGAAAGTGGTGGTTGCAGCAGTGTGTTTGCCCTGAGAGAGGAAGGAAGGAATGAAGATCTTCACTTCATCATCCCATACAACAAGCATCCGTCTCTCAACGAGTTATCCTGATGTCGTGTCTGCACGTTTGAGCATCCAGACACAGGTACAAGCAGGATCCAGGCCGAAATTTGCCGAAATTCTCCGAGAATTGTAAGTGACTCCACGCTACAGTGTCCCATGCTGCTTCTCAAGTCATGTTTTCAGCGTCACTTGTATGTTGCTGCTGTTGTTGTTCAGCTCTACACAGCTGTTTCAGCAAGCCAGAGGTGAGTTTTGTGGTGATTTCTGCGTCCAGTGTGAGCTTCTCCACGTGTTTCTGGGTGGGGGAGGAGGAGAGGAAGTGGCTGTTCCTCACCTTGCCCATGCTTGCCCTACTCACGCTCACCCGTCTACCATACACTCACCACTGCCCACTCCCTCTGCTGTGTTTTCTGCAGTTTTCCATGTGAATTCATTGCCAGAGCTGTGTATCCGAGTGCCTGAGGCCACTCGAAACTACGTGGATCAGCATGCCACATAGATAACGATGCCACGTGGATCACGACGCCATGTTGGGTGTGGGTGATGTCACATGGATCTACCAGCCACGTGAGTTACCAGATGTCCCAGGCTTCATGCTGTGGTCTCCTGCCCGCATCACATTGACGTCACCCACGATGCTGCCTGACTTCATGACGTCACGATGTCTGCCTGACGTCACCTCGAGATGTCTGCTGACGTCACAGTGCTGCTGACATCACCTCGCGACATCACGCCTGACATCACATAATGTCACATCGAGTGTTTCTAGTAATTATTTCAGTATTGTCGAGAAGATTGAGAGAAGATATATGTCGTGTGTTAATTCCTCTCAGTCAGTGTTCTCACATGTTAGTGTACCGCGGTGTGTTTAAAGTTTCCATGTGTCCAGTGAGGTCTGAGCCAGACCTGAGTAGCACCACTGTGTTAAGTCACCCGTGTGACCAGTGTGTTTGACAGCTATTAGACAGCCCTGAGCCCAAGCCCCCTTGTACAGAAAGCTTTTATGCTCGTCGCTCGTGATGTTCTGCAGAATTGTACCTGCTACGATTCCCATTGAGATTTGTTTCACTTCACCTCCAGACCTTCAGAGTGCAGTTATATGTAGAGAAACAAGTCTGGGGATGCTTAGATTAACCTCTGCTATAACTCCAACTGCCGAGAGAATGATACTCGCCAAGCCGCAGTTAGCCACCATCGACAGGCGCTGTGTCAGCCTCCTGTCACAAGCTTCAGTGAGCAGCCTGCACAAAGAAGATGTCACTTTGACTGCTAGCTCTCTCACTGCAGTCTGGTGTATGATGTTACGACTCCCAGATGTTTCGCCCAGTCGTCTCTGCCACGACTCGCTCCACAACTCGCTCCACGCTCGCCGGCAGTGACAGCCCAGCGACAGTACCAGTCGAGAAGTGTCCTCCTGAGTCGCTTGCCAGAAGTCCTGCCCAGTTGCCGAGTTTTGTCGATGCCTCGAGTTCACTCGAGGGCACCAGCATGTCGTGCCCCAGGTTGAGTGAAAACCTGCAGCGACTCCTACGATGACTGCTTCACCGTTCCAGAGGAGACCGTAACCTGTTACATCACAGCTCAGCTGCAGCGATGTCTCCTGTGCTGCAGTATCTGTCCAGACGCAGGAAGGCGTGCAGTGATGCACTTCGACGCTCACTGCCTTTGACCACAATGTTTAGCACACCCCACATGTTTTATTCTTCCCTCCCTGTAGGAAGTTTTTTTTTTCCATGTCCATATGTATATATATGTTTTTATTTTGTGTTCTGTGCCCTGTTCCTACGAGAGAGACCGAGTTCCTTTTACCACCAGTATTGTCGCACCGGGACGACGCACGGTAGGTGGCCGAGCGTATGTAGACAGCCTGTACTGTCTGCACAGACAGCCCATGCTGTCTGCCAGCTTAGTTCATATTTCGCACCACTCAGGTGCTGCCCTCTGTAGCCAGGCCTCCCTGTGGGCACGCCACCCTGCTGGCCCTTGCCACGCCCTCACTCACACAGCGGCCTAGCAGCAGGACACAAGGCCTACTGCCTAGCTCTCTCTCATGGGATGGCCCTCCCGGGCCATGGGCACAAACACACAAGCCTGTGTACCCACCACGACCTTTCAATAAACTAAGAAGCCTCCGAAGAAGATATATCATTTACTCCCCGCTACCAGAACACCAAATAATCCTTTTTATAAGGAGGGTCAGGGGAGACATGATAACAACATGCAAAATATTGCGAGGAATAGACAAGGTGGACAAAGACAGGATGTTCCAGAGATGGGACACAGAAACAAGGGGTCGCAATTGGAAATTGAAGACTCAGATGAGTCAAAGGGATGTTAGGAAGTATTTCTTCAGTCACAGAGTTGTCAGGAAGTGGAATAATCTGGAAAGTTATGTAGTGGAGGCAGGAACCATAGATAGTTTTAAGACGTGGAATGATAAAGCTCATGGAGCAGGGAGAGTGAGGACCTAGTATCGATCAGTGAAGAGGCAGGGCCAGGAGCTGTGTCTCGACTCCTGCAACCACAAATAGGTGAGTACAAATAGGTGAATACACACACACACACACACACACACACACACACCTTAGTAAGGAATCGTTCACGACACTGTACACTGTGTACGTCAAGCCCATAGTGGAGTATGCAGCACCAGGTTGGAACCCACACCTGGTCAATCACGTCAAGAAACTAGAGAAAGTGCAAAGGTTTGCAACAAGATTAGTTCCAGAGCTCAGGGGAATGTCTTACGAAGAAAGGTTGAGGGAAATCGGCCTGACGACGCTGGAGTACAGGAGGGTCAGGGGAGACATAATAACGACCTATAAAATACTGCGTGGAATAGATAAGATGGATAGAGACAGGATGTTCCAGAGGGGACACGGAAACAAGAGGTTAGAACTGGAAACTGAAGACTCAGACGAGTCAAAGGGATGTTAGGAAGTCCTTCTTCAGTCACAGAGTTGCCAGGAAGTGGAATAGTCTAGCAAGTGATGTAGTGGAGGCAGGAACCATACCTAACTTTAAAATGAGGTATGACACCTCAGGGAGCAGAGAGAGAAGACCTAGAAGCGATCAGTGAAGAGGCTGGGCCAGGAGCTGAGTCTCGACCCTTGCAACTACAATTAGGTGAGTACACACACACACACACACACACACACACACACACACACACACACACACACACACACACGCACACACACACACACACACGCACACATACACAAGTAATAGATTCAGAGGTGTCCCTGTTAGCTGAGAATGTGAAATTAATGAGGAGAATACAAACAGATGAAGATCAGGTAAGATTACAAGGGAATCTGGATAGGCTGCAAGCCTCGTCAAACAAATGGCTCCTGGAGTTTAGCCCCACCAAGTGCAAAGTCACGAAGATTGGGGAAGGACAAAGAAGACTGCAGACGGAGTACAGGTTAGGGGATCAAAGGCTGCAAACCTCACTTAAGAAAAGGATTTTGGGGTGAGCATTATACCGAGCACGTCCCCTGAGGCGCACACCAATCAAATAACCGCTGCAGCATGTGGGCGCTGAGAAAAGTATTTCGACATCTAAGTAAGAAGTCATTCACGACACTGTACACAGTGCACGTCAGGCCCATATTGGAGTATGCAGCACCAGTATGGAACCTACACCTAGTCAAACACGTAAACAAACTGGAGAAAGTTTCTTTACGTGTTTGACTAGGTGTCCGTATTTACAGACGATGTGAAGCTAATGCGGAGAATTTAAGTGAATGAGGATCAGGTAGGACTACAAAGGGATCTGGACAGGCTACAAGCCTGGTCCAACAACTGGCTTCTGGAGTTTAACGCCACCAAGTGCAAAGTCAAGAAGATTGGGGAAGGTCAAAGAAGACCGCAGAGTTCAGGTTAGGGGGCCAAAGACTGCAGACCTCACTCAAGGAAAAAGGATCTTGGAGTGAGTTTAATGCCGAGCACATCTGAGGTTCACATCAACCAAATAACTGCTGCAGCATATGGGCTCCTGGCAAACCTAAGTACAGCGTTTCGACACCTGAGTAAGGAATCATTCAAGACTCCGCACACCGTGCACTTCAGGCCTATATTGGAGTGTGCAGCACCAGTATGAACCCACACCTGGTCAAGCATGTCAAGAAATTAGAGAATAATAATAATAATAATAATAATAATAATAATAATAATAATATAATAATAATAATAATACCTTTATTTACTACAAGTACATGTACAAGGTATACAGGCCTAGCTGACAACAATGACATACTACTATATAGAAAGTCCCTTGTTATACTCCGCATTTCGGGCAAATTAGGTCAGTGTCCCAGGATGCGACCCACACCAGTCGACTAACACCCAGGTACCCATTTTACTGATGGGGAACAAAGACAACAGGTGGAAAGAAACCAGTCCAATGTTTCTACTCTGGCTGGGAATCGAACCCAGGCCCTCGCCGTGTGAAGCGAAAGCGTTAACCACCAGGCCACCAGAGCCACCAAAGTGCAATGATTTGCAACAAGGCTAGTTCCGGAGCTAAGGAATATCCCCTACGAGGAAAGGTTAAGGGAAATCATCTAATGACACTGGAGGACAAGAGGGAAAGGGGGAACATGATAACGACATATAAAATACTGAGAGGAATTGACAAGGTGGATAGGGACAGGATGTTTCAGAGATGGGACACAGCAGCAAGGGGGTCACAACTGGAAGTTGAAAACTCAGATGAGTCACAGGGATGCTAGGAAGCATTTCTCCGGTCAAAGAGTTGTCAGGAAGTGGAACATTCTGCAGAGTGATGGAGGCAGGATCCATACATAATTAGAAAAGATATGATAAAGCTCATGGAGCAGGGAAAGTGGACCTAGTAGGGGCCAGCGTAGGGGCGGGGCCAAGAGCTTTGAATCGACCCCTACGAACACAAATAGGTGAGTACACACACACACACACACACACACATAATCCCCCACACAAAAAAGTGCAAGTGTCTACCGACAAGTGTTTCTGACATCTAGTAAGAAAGAGTGTTACAGACAGTTATTAACTCCCTCTAGCAAACTTATATATTAGACAGCCTAAACCTGGGTTTACCGACAATGACCGCAAAAAAACTTGTTTGCATTGATATGCTGTAATTGTAGTTTCAAAACAGATTATTTTTGTTGTCTGTGTTTGCTCAGTAACCGCTTGAGTCAGCACCAAACATGATCTTCTGGCCGATATTTTCTGAATTTCTTATTTTTTTTTTTTCATTTTTGTAAGTTTATAATGTAATTAATATTTTTTTATATTACAGCTGATAATTTTAAATTTGTATTGTTTTGTAAATTAGGCTAACGTAAATTAATCAGTAATGAGTAGACCATTCAGAAAAAACGTGATACACGCGTTATAAAATGAGTGGTGGATCTGAGGAACGAACGCGTTACCAGATATGAAAAAAAGTGGAAGTGATACACAAGAAGTGGTAGAAGAATAGGCAGGCAGAAAGGGGCAGACCGCAGGGCGCTTGCTTCCTTAAGCCTTGGACTGGTTGGCGATCAGAGGGAAAGGAAGAAGAGGTAGTTACGGCCAGAATTAAATGTATACTACCTATTTTTCATTGTTACAAGTCTGAGTGCTAAGCATGCCTATCCCCCCAAACACCTAGTCATGAATATCACTAAAATGGTTATTTTTCTGAAGGCCGATTTCTATCAAATCCAGCTCCACACCCACCCATGACGCACACATGAACACCTCGCCAGCCACCTGGTAGACACCTTATCAGCACTGTAAACACTATCAGTACACACACACACACACACACACACACACACACACACACACACACACACACACACACACACACACACACACACACACACACACACACACAGGAAATATTTCAGGAAATATTTCTTCAGCCACAGAGTAGTCAGTAAGTGGAATAGTTTGGGAAGCGATGTAGTGGAGGCAGGATCCATACATAGCTTTAAGCAGAGGTATGATAAAGCTCACGGCTCAGGGAGAGTGACCTAGTAGCGATCAGTGAAGAGGCGGGGCCAGGAGCTCGGACTCGACCCCCGCAACCTCAACTAGGTGAGTACAACTAGGTGAGTACACAAGCACTACGCAGGATCCCTACATCGCTTTAAGAAGAGATAGGATAACTCTCTTGGAGCAGAGTGGACCCAGTAGCGACCAGGAAAGAGACAGGACCAGGACCTGTGAGTCGACCCCTGCAACCACATATAGGTGAGTGCACACACACACACAGGGATGTTAGGAAGTATTTCTTCAGCAACAGAGTTGTTAGGAAATGGAACAGTCTGGAGAGTGATGCAGTGGAGGCAGGATCCATACATAGTTTTAAGAAGAAATACGACAAAACTCATGGAGTAGAGAGTGGACCTAGTAGTGACCAGGGAAGAGGCAGAGCCAGGAGCTGTTAATCGACCCCCTGCAACCACAAACAGGTAAGCGCATGCACGCACGCACTCATACGTACACACACACACACACACACACACACACACACACACACACACACACACACACACACACACACACACACACACACACACACACACACACACAGGAGCTCGGACTCGACCCCCGCAACCTCAACTAGGTGAGTACACACACACACACAACAGGCCTAGTGTCTAATCGACATGTGCCTAGGACAAAATGGTAACTAACACACGGGAAAGGTTGAGGGAAATCGGACTGACGACTCTGGAGGACAGAAGGGTCAGGGGAGACATGATAACGACATACAAGATACTGTGGGGGATAGACAAGGTGGACAGAGATAGGATGTTCCAGAGAGGGGACACAGAAACAAGGGGTCACAACTGGAAGCTGAAGACTCAGACGAGTCACAGGGACGTTAGGAAGTATTTCTTCAGTCATCGAGTCGTCAGGAAGTGGAATAGCCTAGCAAGTGAAGTAGTGGAGGCAGGAACCATACATAGTTTTAAGAAGAGATATGACAAAGCTCAGGAAGCAGAGAGGGAGAGGACCTAGTAGCGATCAGTGAAGAGGCGGGGCCAGGAGCTGAGTCTCGACCGCTGCAACCACAATTAGGTGAGTACACACACAAGACTGCAGACAGAGTACAGGCTGGGTGGACAAAGGCTGCAAACCTCACTCAAGGAGAAAGATCTTGGAGTGACCATAACACCGAGCACGTCTCCGGAAGCACACATCAACCAGATAACTGCTGCAGCATATGGGCGCCTGGCAAACCTGAGAGTAGCGTTCCGATACCTTAGTAAGGAATTGTTCAAGACACTGTACACTGTGTACGTCAGGCCCATACTAGAGTATGCAGCACCAGTTTGGAACCCACACCTGGTCAAGCACATCAAGAAATTAGAGAAAGTGCAAAGGTTTGCAACAAGGCTGGTTCCAGAGCTAAGGGGAATGTCCTACGAAGAAAGGTTGAGGGAAATCGGCCTGACGACACTGGAGGACAGGAGGGTCAGGGGAGACATGATAACGACATATAAAATACTGCGTGGAATAGACAAGGTGGACAAAGACGGGATGTTCCAGAGATGGGACACAGACACAAGAAAGTTGAAGACTCAGATGAATCAAAGGGATGTTAGGAAGTATTTCTTCAGTCATAGAGTAGTCAGGCCGTGGAATAGCCTAGAAAGTGACGTAGTATAGGCAGGAATCATACATAGTTTTAAGATGAGGTATGATAAAGCTCATGGAGCAGGGAGAGTGAGGACCTAGTAGCAATCAGTGAAGAGGCGGGGCCAGGAGCTATGAATCGACCCCTGCAACCACAAATAGGTGAGTACCCAGGATGTTCCAGAGACTGGATACAGCAACAAGGGGACACAGTTGGAAGCTGAAGACACAGATGAATCAAAGGGATGTTAGGAAGTATTTCTTCAGCCACAGAGTAGTCAGGAAGTGGAATAGTTTGGGAAGCGATGTAGTGGAGGCAGGATCCATACATAGCTTTAAGCAGAGGTACGATAAAGCTCATAGTTCAGGGAGAGTGACCTAGTAGCGACCAGTGAAGAGGCGGGGCCAGGAGCTTGGACTCGACCCCTGCAACCTCAACTAGGTGAGTACACACACACACACACACACACACACACACACATCTTTATTACAAACAAACGTTAGGTAAACATATATGTAACGTCACTTAGACATATTTCATTCTATAATTGGGGTAATTTGCATAAATATAAGATGGTAATAGTTTGTAAATTTAGTAAAGACCATCAGAAGCAGCTTCCCTCCCTAGGAAGGTGAAGCAAAAAATAATTAGGAAATACACCATTAAATAGTGGTGGTATTAGGCTGTTATTTGCATATAAGTGAGGCCTACAAACCTAGGCCCAAGCTTACTGTTACTGGAATAACAGCTGATTTTAGGTGTAGCTCCTACTCTTCCCTGCCATTTTCCCTCGAGAATTTGCTCAAGCTTCGCACCTGTAAATGTAAGTAGAGTAAAGGAGCAGTGTTGAGTATAGCTGCTGAGTTTAATTCTGCCACTGATTTAAGAACATAAAAACGAGGGAATATTGTAGCAGGTTTACCGGCCCATGCTAGGCAGGTCCAGTTCACACCCACCAACACCTACTAATATACATAACTTATATTTAAACCTAACTTATATTTAAAGCTCTTAGCGCTTCTTTTTTATAATAATAATAATAATATATTTAAAGGTAGCCGATGTTCCTGCCTGAGCAACGCTGTAGCTGGGACTGTGTGCCCTTCATCTACGACTCTATTGTCAAATCAATACTTCCCAATATTCTCTCTAAATCTAAATTTCTTCAACTTGAATCTATTGCTGCGAGTCCCGTCTTGTTTAGATATTTTAACGGGCTGTTTATAATCCCTTTATTCCTGCTTTCTATTTATACACTTCAATCAGATCTCCCCAGTTCTTCGCTTTTCCAGAGTGCAAGTTCATTGTCTTCTGCCTGTTTTCTTAGGAAAGGCTTCTAATACAAGGAATCAACTTGGTCATCCTTCTCTGTACATTTTGGAGCGCATGTATATCCATCCTATAATATGGAGACCAGAACTGAGCAGCATAATCTAACTGAGATTTAACTAAGAATGTTAAAAGATGAAGTATAGCCTTAGAATTTGTATTATTTATATATTTTAAATGAATCCAAGAACTCTGTTAACTTTATTGCGAACACTTATGAACTGTTGTCATGGATTTGAATTTCTGTTAACCAGAATGCCTCGGTTAGCTTGGTTTGCATCGCACAGCTCACATACTGAGTGTCCGTGGTTCAATTCCCGGCATGGGTGAAGACGTTGGGCACGTTTATTTACACCTGTTGTCCCTGTTTACCTAGCATTAAGTAGGTACCTGGGTGTTAGCCGACTGTTGTCGGTCGCATTCTGGGAGACAAGATTAAAGGACCAATGAAAATAAAACAGACAGTTCCCGATGACGCACTAACTTTATTGGGTTATCCTGGGTAGTTAACCCTTCGGGTTAAAAATCCGAACAAAATCTTATCTTTCTTTTATCTAGATCTTTTTCACAGTCACTCTGACGAAGATCTACAGTGTTTAGGTTATAATTGCCACAATTCTTCCCTTTTAGGGTTAGAACTTTACAGTTGTCGGCAATGAATTGAATCAGTCACGTTGGCCACAACATCAACCTATCAAGGTCATCCTGTAGCCATCTAACGTCCACGTTAGAAATTATTGGACAACCTATCTAAATGTCATCGGTGAACTTACTTACCTCACTTTTTATTCCCCCATTAATGTCGCTTATGTAGATTGTGAACAATAAGGGTCTCAACACTTACCCCTTTGGCACACCACACGTAACAGGTCCCCATTACAATTTCTTCCCATTAATGTAAACTCTGTTGCCTGTCAGCCATGCCTCGACCCAGGAGGTAATTTATCGTCGTCTTTGCGCCGCTACTTTCCTAAACAGTCTTCTGTGTGAAACTTTATCAGAGGCCTTACTGAAGTCCATATACACAATATGGTATTATTTATCTTGTTCTACTGTCTCACATACCTTAATGAAAAAGGATAGTAAATTCGTAGGGCAAAAACACCTTTGTAAAATGGTACTAAGATTTATTGATCAAATTGTTTCTTTCAAGGTGACTTCGAGTTACATCATCAATTAGTGATTCCACCCACTTTCCCACAACTGAGGGTGGGCTGACTAATGTATACTTTGAAGCTAAGGACCTATATCCTACTTTGTAAATGGGTATTACATTTACTATTTAGCATTTATGTGGTACAATACCTGTTTGTAGTGATATGTTGAAGAGACTAGCTAATGGTTTGCTAAGTTCCTCCTTACATTCCTTTAGAACCATGAAAAACAGTTTAGGGCCCTGTGACTTGTTTGGTCTCAGTCTAGTTGTTCAAGGACAATGTCACTGGTGATTTTGATATTTCATAATTTATTTTCGTCTTGGCCAGTATAATAATTGATTTCTGAGATTTCGTTTGTATCCTCTTGTATAAAAAAAACAGTACATAAATAAATGTTGGAAATGGTGCACATTTCCTTGTCACTAACAGCAGGCTGATCTCGTATTCTCTTTTGGCTTCCCTTATTCCTTTTTTGACTTCTCTCTTAAATTAAATATATAGTTTATAAAGTGACCCCTCACTTCTTTTGATTCGCCTGTCAGTACGTTTCTTTTCGCCTAAGAGATATTTGAGTCTTAAATTTATCCATTTAGGGTTATGTTTGATCTCGGTTCTCTATGAGGAATACATGCAGCTTGGCCAGTTTGTACAATGCTGTGGAAAATGTCATATTGGTAACCATCACCACCTATCCAGTCTCTCTCATGATAATCCCTAGTCAAGTTACCCCAGTCTATACTTCTCAGGTAATCCCTTAGCTTTATTATCGTCATTAAAGTAATTCCACGAGATATTAAAACTAAGTGATTTGTGATAACTTTGATAAATTAGACACATGTACAACACTTGGGTATCTTTAATGAGGAAACGTTCCCCCACACAGTGGCTTCATCAATCCATACAAAGGAGAATGGTGAAGAACAGGAGGAGTTTGAGGTAACCAGTCCCTCAGCCTTGAGTCGATGTAATCAGTCCATAAATCAGTCCATCTATCATTTCAAGGTTCATGGACTGATTACATCGACTCAAGGCAGAGGGACTGATTACCTCAAACTCCTCCTGTTCTTCACCATTCCCCTTTGTATGGACTGATGAAGCCACTTTGTGGGGAAACGTTTCCTCATTAAACATATCCAAGTGTTGCACATGTGTCTTATTTATCAACTTGTCGGTTCTCTGCTCCATTCATCTACATTCCTGTCTGACACAGCAACCTCCTGGAATCTTAATACAGGGAATTCTTCACTTGCCTAACCCTTGGGCATGACCTACTTCCACATTTGTCAGATGTGATACCACCAACGACTGCTGCACCTCTCCTGACTACAGTGTATAAGCCACTTCTTCGCGCAAATGCTGTATTCTTTTCAAGATTGATGGACTGATTACATCGACTCAAGACTGAGGGACTGATTACCTCAAACTCCTCCTGCTCTTCACCATTCTCCTTTGTATGGACTGATGAAGCTACTGTGTGGCGAAACGTTTCCTCATTAAAGATACCCAAGTGTTGCACATGTGTTTAATTTATCAACTTGTCGGTTCTCTGAACCATTCATCTACATATGATAACTTTCTACAAGATATTCATTAACCTCAAGATTATCTATCAGAGAATCCTTGTTTGCCAGAGCCATGTCCAGTAGGTTATTTCCACTAGTTAGTTCTGGCAGAAACTTTTAAAAAGCAGCCCTGGACCATTTCAAGAAAGTCGTTAGACTCTAAGATTATCTGTCAAGTTGCTCCAGTTGATTTGACTAAATTTAAAATCTCCCATTAAAAATATTTTCATATCTGGATGCATGAGAAATTTCTAGACCCTCAGGTTTAGGGGTCTGTAGATCTCACCTTAGATTAGGTTTCGATACCCTTGGATTATTATTATAATAAAAAAAGAAGCGCTAAGCCACAAGGACTATACAGCGCTGCCGATACCCTTGGAGAAACTGCCGCAAGATTCGGTGTTTGTCCGTTCCATCTTTATATCGTTTCTGCTCTAACAGTTTAATTTTACCATAACATATATAGCAACTCCGTTTTCTTTCCCGTTACTTCAGTAAATGTGGAATAATCTATTCCCCTCTGTCGAATTCAGCAAGCCTGTCCCTATTTTTCAGACCAAACCGGGTTTCAGTTACAATTAGCTAAGACGCCTTCAACTGCTGTCACCCCTGTACCAGAGATGCATCCCATCCACTGCATATATATCATATATATTTGTCATAGTAGTTATCCCAGTTGTTAGTGAGTGGAATTCCAGTTCGTTGCAATACTAGCTATTCCATTCACTGCCCCCCCCCCTTTCTAGGCAAAGCGCTACATGTGATCGGGACCTCTTCCTTTGACCTAATTAGATCAGTAGCTTGTAATTGGCCAGCAACTTTTCACGTTTACATTTCCCAATATCATTACCTCTAGCACTGAGGCAGGTAGTGTGGTTGTTCCCACTGCCTGACATGATGCTATCTAACCTATTGACTACATTACCCACACCTTCTCCAGGAAAACACATCATGTTTTGCCTTTATATCCCTATTACAGACAGCCCTGTTCATATATCGAATCCCCCACAACAATGTCCTTTTTTTTTTTTTTACATGCTGAGACATTGTCCTATTTGTCACATTATCCACACCTGCACATTAGTCCTGCGAAAACAGCAAAGCAATTTTCGTTCTCTAACCCCACGTCAACCTTCCTCACTTTCATCCTTCTCCCACTTATGAAAATCACTTTTCATTCATTACATCCACCGTGTTTCCCTTCGGTTCTGCCAAGCACTTCCTCTTCCTTATTGCATTTACCAGTCTTCTTATCTAAATGAGATTTTAATTTCTCATTCTACTCCCTAAGAACTAGAACCTCATTCTTGAGAACTAGAACATCCTTTACAACTCTTAACACTGCTTCTGTAACTAACGATCCTGAAAGCTTATTGCACAAGAGATTATTGTTTCTGGTATTCAAACGTTTCACTTAAAATTCTTTAAGTCGCAGAAGTCCACACAACCTGTCTTAAAACCAGTGACCTATTTAGGCTATAAAGTTCTTTATATTTTATATATGTATATTGTAAAGGAATAGTAGTAATATAAAACGTCACTTAGCTGTGTTGACTTGATGATTAAGAACTTTCTCAAATAATTTGAAATTAAGAACCTCTCAGCTGATGGCAGCTGCCAGACTCACTACCAACAAATATTTTTCTTTTTACTTGTCCTATGTGTGCGTATATGTATGTGTATATTTATATATATATATATATATATATATATATATATATATATATATATATATATATATATATATATATATATATATATATATATGTCGTGCCGAATAGGCAGAACTTGTGATCTTGGCTTAAATAGCAACTATCATCTTGCTATATAGGACAAGCGAAAATTTGTGTATGCAATAATTTCGCCAAAATCATTCTGAACCTAACGAAAAAAATATATTTCACTGTGTTTGTTTAGTATTAAATTACTGTAAACAAATCTAAAATATATTTAATTGGGTTAGGCTAAAATAAATTGTTCTTGTTATAATAAGGTTAGGTAAGTTTTCTAAGTTCCTTTTGGTGCAAAATTATAATTTTTTACATTAACATTAATGAAAAAATATATCTTTAAACGTATAAGAGAAAATTTTTGAAAGGACTTGATTATAAATGAGTTCTTGCTAATTGACCAGTTTTACATATTCGGCACGACAGATATATATATATATATATATATATATATATATATATATATATATATATATATATATATATATATATATATGTGTGTGTGTGTGTGTGTGTGTGTGTGTGTGTGGGTGTGTGTGTGTGTGTGTGTGTGTGTGTGTGTGTGTGTGTATGTGTGTGTGTGGGTGTGTGTGTATGTGTGTGTGTGTGTGTGTGTGTGTGTGTGTGTGTGTGTGTGTAGGTGTGTGTGTGTGTGTGTGTGTTTGTGTGTGTGTGTGTGTGTGTGTGTATGTGTATGTGTATGTGTGTGTGTGTGTGTGTGTGTGTGTGTGGGTGTGTGTGTGTGTGTGGGTGTGTGTGTATGTACTCACCTATTTGTGGTTGCAGGGGTCGAGTCCTAGCTCCTGGCCCCGCCTCTTCACCGGTTGCTACTAGACCCTCTCTCTCCCCGCTCCATGAGCTTTATCAAACCTCGTCTTAAAACTGTGTATGGTTCCTGCCTCCACTACGTCATTTTCTAGGCTATTCCACTGCCTTACAACTCTATGACTGAAGAAATACTTCCTACTGTCTCTCTGACTCATTTGTGTCTTCAACTTCCAATTGTGGCCTCTTGTTTCTGTGTCCCCTCCCTGGAACATCCTGTCCTTGTGTGTGTGTGTGTGTGTGTGTGTGTACTCACCTAGTTGTACTCACCTAGTTGAGGTTGCGGGGGTCGAGTCCGAGCTCCTGGCCCCGCCTCTTCACTGATCGCTACTAGGTCACTCTCCCTGAGCCGTGAGCTTTATCGTACCTCTGCTTAAAGCTATGTATGGATCCTGCCTCCACTACATCGCTTCCCAAACTATTCCACTTACTGACTACTCTGTGGCTGAAGAAATACTTCCTAACATCCCTGTGATTCATCTGTGTCTTTAGCTTCCAACTGTGTCCCCTTGTTACTGTGTCCAATCTCTGGAACATCCTGTTTTTGTCCACCTTGTCAATTCCTCTCAGTATTTTGTATGTCGTTATCATGTCCCCCCTATCTCTCCTGTCCTCCAGTGTCGTCAGGTTGATTTCCCTTAACCTCTCCTCGTAGGACATACCTCTTAGCTCTGGGACTAGTCTTGTTGCAAACCTTTGCACTTTCTCTAGTTTCTTTACGTGCTTGGCTAGGTGTGGGTTCCAAACTGGTGCCGCATACTCCAATATGGGCCTAACGTATACGGTGTACAGGGTCCTGAACGATTCCTTATTAAGATGTCGGAATGCTGTTCTGAGGTTTGCTAGGCGCCCATATGCTGCAGCAGTTATTTGGTTGATGTGCGCTTCAGGAGATGTGCCTGGTGTTATACTCACCCCAAGATCTTTTTCCTTGAGTGAGGTTTGTAGTCTCTGACCCCCTAGACTGTACTCCGTTTGCGGCCTTCTTTGCCCTTCCCCAATCTTCATGACTTTGCACTTGGTGGGATTGAACTCCAGGAGCCAATTGCTGGACCAGTTCTGCAGCCTGTCCAGATCCCTTTGTAGTTCTGCCTGGTCTTCGATCGAGTGTATTCTTCTCATCAACTTCACGTCATCTGCAAACAGGGACACCTCAGAGTCTATTCCTTCCGTCATGTCGTTCACAAATACCAGAAACAGCACTGGTCCTAGGACTGACCCCTGCGGGACCCCGCTGGTCACAGGTGCCCACTCTGACACCTCGCCACGTACCATGACTCGCTGCTGTCTTCCTGACAAGTATTCCCTGATCCATTGTAGTGCCTTCCCTGTTATCCCTGCTTGGTCCTCCAGTTTTTGCACCAATCTCTTGTGTGGAACTGTGTCAAACGCCTTCTTGCAGTCCAAGAAAATGCAATCCACCCACCCCTCTCTCTCTTGTCTTACTGCTGTCACCATGTCATAGAACTCCAGTAGGTTTGTGACACAGGATTTCCCGTCCCTGAAACCATGCTGGCTGCTGTTGATGAGATCATTCCTTTCTAGGTGTTCCACCACTCTTCTCCTGATAATCTTCTCCATGATTTTGCATACTATACATGTCAGTGACACTGGTCTGTAGTTTAATGCTTCATGTCTGTCTCCTTTTTTAAAGATTGGGACTACATTTGCTGTCTTCCATGCCTCAGGCATGTGTGTGTGTGTGTGTGTATGTGTGTGTGTGTGTGTGGGTGTGTGTGTGTGTGGGTGTGTGTGTATGTGTGTGTACTCACCTAATTGTACTCACCTAATTGTGGTTGCAGGGGTCGAGACTCAGCTCCTGGCCCCGCCTCTTCACTGATCGCTACTGGATCCTCTCTCTCTCTGCTTCCTGAGCTTTGTCATACCTCTTCTTAAAACTATGTATGGTTCCTGCCTCCACTACTTCACTTGCTAGGCTATTCCACTTGCTGACAACTCTATGACTGAAGAAATACTTCCTAACGTCCCTGTGACTCGTCTGAGTCTTCAGCTTCCAGTTGTGACCCCTTGTCCCTGTGTCCCCTCTCTGGAACATCCTATCTCTGTCCACCTTGTCTATTCCCCGCAGTATCTTGTATGTCGTTATCATGTCTCCCCTGACCCTTCTGTCCTCCAGTGTCGTCAGTCCGATTTCCCTTAACCTTTCCTCGTACGACATTCCCTTGAGCTCTGGGACTAGCCTTGTTGCAAACCTTTGTACTTTCTCTAACTTCTTGACGTGATTGACCAGGTGTGGGTTCCAGACTGGTGCTGCATACTCCAGTATGGGCCTAACATACACAGTGTACAGTGTCTTGAACGATTCCTTATTAAGGTATCGGAACGCTATTCTCAGGTTTGCCAGGCGCCCGTATGCTGCAGCGGTTATTTGGTTGATGTGTGCCTCCGGTGATGTGCTCGGTGTTATGGTCACCCCAAGGTCTTTCTCCCTGAGTGAGGTCTGTAGTCTTTGTCCACCTAGCCTATACTCTGTCTGCAGTCTTCTTTGCCCCTCCCCAATCTTCATGACTTTGCATTTGGCTGGATTGAATTCGAGAAGCCAGTTACTGGACCACATGTCCAGCCTCTCCAGGTCTCTTTGCAGTCCTGCCTCATCCTCGTCCGATTTAATTCTTCTCATCAACTTCACGTCATCTGCGAACAGGGACACTTCAGAGTCTATTCCTTCCATCATGTCGTTCACATATATCAAAAATAGCACTGGTCCTAGAACTGACCCCTGTGGGACCCCGCTCGTAACAGGCGCCCACTGTGATACCTCTTCACGTACCATGACTCGTTGCTGCCTCCCTGTCAGGTATTCCCTTATCCATTGTAGTGCCCTTCCTTTTACGTGTGCCTGATCCTCCAGCTTCTGCACTAATCTCTTGTGGGGAACTGTGTCAAAGGCCTTCCTGCAGTCTAGGAAAACGCAATCTACCCAACCCTCTCTCTCATGTCTTACTTCTGTTACCTTGTCATAAAACTCCAGGAGGTTTGTGATACAAGATTTGCCTTCCATGAACCCATGCTGGTTTTCATTTATAATCTTGTTCCTTTCCAGGTGTTCGACCACTCTCCTCCTGATAATCTTCTCCATGACTTTGCACACAATACATGTCAGAGACACAGGTCTGTAGTTTAGTGCCTCGTTTCTGTTTCCTTTCTTAAATATGGGGACTACATTAGCTGTCTTCCATTTCTCAGGTAGTTGCCCAGTTTCAAGGGATGTGTTGAAGATTGTGGTTAGAGGCACACACAGCATCTCTGCTCCTTCTCTAAGGACCCATGGGGAGATGTTGTCCGGTCCCATCGCCTTTGAGGTGTCAAGGTCACTTAAGAGCTTCTTCACCTCCTCCTCAGTTGTTCGTATGTCATCCAACACTTGTTGGTATATTCCCTCTTGATGTTCCCTTCTGTTCTGTCTTCCCACAGCCCTTCCTGTCTCTACTGTAAAAACTTCCTTAAATCTCCTGTTCAGCTCCTCACATACCTCCTGATCATTTCTTGTGAGTTCTCCACCTTCTGTCCTTAATCTGATCACCTGGTCTTTGACTGTTGTCTTCCTCCTGATGTGGCTATACAACAGTTTCGGGTCTGTCTTGATTCTCGATGCTATGTCATTTTCATACTGTCGCTGGGCCTCCCTCCTTACCTGTGCGTACTCATTCCTGGCTCTGCGACTGATCTCCCTATTTTCGTGTGTTCTCTGCCTTCTGTACTTTTTCCATTCTCTATTGCACTTTGTTTTTGCCTCCTTACACCGTCGCGTGAACCAGGGGCTTGTTCTGGTCTTCCCGTTGTTACTGTTGCCCTTGGGAATGAACCTTTCCACTGCCTCCTTGCATTTTGTTGCTACATATTCCATCATTTCATTTACTGGCTTTCCTGCCAGTTCTCTGTCCCACTGGACCTCCCGCAGGAAGTTCTTCAACCCTATGTAGTCCCCTCTTTTATAGTCAGGCTTTTCCCATTCTACTCCTGTTATTCTCTCCACTTGCAGCTCTACTATGTATTCAAAGCACAGAACCACGTGGTCGCTAGCTCCTAGGGGACTCTCATACTTGATGTCCTCAATGTCTGAGCTGCCCAGGGTGAACACAAGGTCCAATCTTGCTGGTTCATCCTCCCCTCTCACTCTGGTAGTGTCCTTAACATGTTGGTGCATGAGGTTTTCCAGCACCACGTCCAACATCCTGGCTCTCCATGTTTCGGTGTGTGTGTGTGTGTGTGTGTGTGTGTGTATGTGTGTGTGTGTGTGTGTGTGTGTGTGTGTGTGTGTGTATGTGTGTGTATGTGTGTGTGTGTGTGTGTGTGTGTGTGTGTGTGTGTGTGTGTGTGTGTGTGTGTGTGTGTGTGTGTGTGTGTGTGTGTGTGTGTGTGTGTGTGTGTGTGTGTGTGTGTGTGTGTGTGTGTGTGTGTGTGTGTGTGTGTGTATGTGTGTGTGTGTGTGTGTGTGTATGTATATTATTGATCTTCAAGATTATAAAAGGGATTCTTAAACTATTTTCTTTCTCATATTATACAATTAGTTAGTCTGAATTTCTACTAAAAAATTTTTTTTTAAATTCGATTTCAAAAATGCAGCCCTAAAAATAGTTTAGTTTTGAACTTCCAATTTCTTACGTAACCACTTGTTTTCTGCCACTTCTTCCATTCTCAACATGACTTATTTATACACACCGTTGTAGCTCATCTCCTGAAAATTCCTGTTATATACTGAATATGACAAAATATCAAAAGTTTACTTAAAGTCTCAACTGCCAGCCACAAGTTATGTCTTGATCGAATTGTTATTTTAAAAGATATTAACCACAAAAAATGTGCTTTGGTCTAATCAGCTTTTATTATTAAGACTCTGAGTCCCAGTAATATACTCAGTTGAAAAACAATGTGGAGTATTATCGTGAGTGTTTTCATGTTATATTACGTTTTACGATATAATTCGTAACTTTAAGGAATAAGACAAGTATGGAATACAACTATTTCGACACCAAGGAGTGATGTATGCATCAAAAACCGCTGTTTTACCTTTTAAGAATAAATATGCATTAGTCTGGATACATTTAAGTACCCAGAAACACTGTCAATGCTGAATTGCAGAAAATATCTACCTGGAAGATGACTAATAAACTTACCCTAAATACTGACAAAACCTATTTCATTCAGTTTGGAACCAGAGCTGCAAATGTTCCACTTAACATAATACTAAATGGAACACCCATCACAAGAATCACAGAGGGAAAATTCCTAGGAATCCACCTAGACAGTAGCCTCAAATTCCAGACACATATACAACAAATTTCCAAGAAAATCTCTAAGACAGTAGGCATACTATCAAAGATACGGTGCTCTGTTCCACAATCAGCTCTCCTTGCACTGTATCATTCACTCATCTACCCTTATCTCACATATGGAATTTGTGCATGGGATCTAAATTACGCTCTGCTGTTATCCATCCCGTCTCAGGCTGTTTTATGACATTCATCTGATCCTTATCCCAACGGAACTTTTAACGAAAGTGCACTTTATGTGCGCACAGGTATATCATACCATCAGATCGGATATGTGTGATAAGGATATGTGTGAAATTCTAAATACCTGCTTCCTCTCAGTTTTCACCCAGGAAAATACTAGCGATATTCCTGAAATAATAGATTATGTAGAACAGGATGATAAACTATGTACGATTGCGGTAACTAGTGACATGGTCCTCAGACAAATAGAGAAATTAAAACCTAACAAATCCCTAGGTCGTGATGAACTGTTTGCAAGGGTGTTAAAGGAATGTAAAGAGGAACTTAGCATACCTTTGGCTAATCTTTTTAACATATCACTACAAACTGGCATAGTGCCTGATAAGTGGAAAATGGCAAATGTAATACCTATTTACAAGGCAGGTGACAGGTCCTTGGCTTCGAACTATAGACCAATAAGCCTTACCTCCATAGTGGGAAAATTTATGGAATCAATAATTGCCGAAGCAATTCGTAGCCATCTTGATAGGCACAGATTGATTAATGAATCTCAACACAGTTTTACAAAGGGGCGTTCCTGTCTTACGAATTTACTAACTTTTTTCACTAAGGTGTTTGAGGAGGTAGATCATGGTAATGAATATGATATTGTGTATATGGACTTCAGTAAGGCTTTCGATAGAGTTCCACACCAGAGGCTATTGAGTTAACTTGAGGCACACGGAATAGGAGAAATTTTTTCCTGGGTAGAGGCATGGCTGACAAATAGACAGCAGAGAGTTTACTTAAATGGGGAGAAATCAGAATGGGGGCACGTCACAAGCGGTGTTCCTCAGGGGTCAGTGTTGGCCCCGTTGTTGTTCACAATTTACATAAACGACATAGATGAGGGAATAAATAGCGACATAAGCAAATTTGCTGATGACACCAAAATAGGCCGTCCAATTCATTCTAATGAGGACACTAGAGCATTCCAGGATGATTTGAATAGACTGATGCAATGGTCGGAGAAGTGGCAGATGTAGTTTAATATTGACAAATGCAAAGTTCTAAATGTTGGACAGTTAAATAACCATGCCACATATAAACTAAATAATGTAGATCTTAATACTACTGATTGCGAAAAGGATTTAGGAGTTCTGGTTAGCAGTAATCTAAAACCAAGACAACAGTGCATTAGTGTTCGCAATAAAGCTAACAGAATTGTTGGCTTCATATCTAGAAGTATAAATAATAGAAGTCCTCAGGTTGTTCTTCAACTCTATATATCCTTAGGCCTCATTTAGACTATGCTGCTTACTTCTGGTCACCGTATTACAGAATGGATATAAATGCTCTGGAAAACGTACAGAGGAGGATGACAAAGATGATCCCATGTATTAGAAATCTTCCCTATGAGGATAGACTGAGGGCCCTGAATCTGCACTCTCTCAAAAGGCGTAGAATTAGGGGGGATATGATCGAGGTGTATAAATGGAAAACAAGAATAAATAAAGGGGATGTAAATAGCGTGCTGAAAATTTCCAGCCAAGACAGGACTCGCAGCAATGGTTTCAAGTTGGAAAAATTCAGATTCAGGAAGGACATAGGAAAGCACTGGTTTGGTAATAGAGTCGTGGATGAGTGGAACAAACTCCCGAGTACAGTTATTCAGGCTAAAACGTTGTGTAATTTTAAAAATAGGTTAGATAGATACATGAGTGGGTGTGGGTAGGTGTGAGTTGGACCTGACTAGCTTGTGCTGCTGGGCCTGGTGCAATGCTAATCAGGGGGGTGGGGTCATTGGTCTAATCCGGGGAGGTGACATGGACCTGCTCCGCATGGGTCAGTAGGCCTGTTGCAGTGTTCCTTCTTTCTTATGTTCTTATGTTCTTATGTTCATACTTTGCTGCATTACACAGCAGCCCGCATCGACTTGAACAAGTGGTATACAGTGTGTTCTTTGTATCTCTCCCCTTCTTGAGCATTATTTAACCTAGATGTTGCATTCTTCTTTACCGCAGCCTATTCTGTTATTAGATGATTTTAAAGCTCATCATTTTCTCTGGGAGGGTCTCACTGTGACTCGTGGCGATCAGTTAGAGGCTCTTCTCACTTCTCTTCCCCTCCATGTTTTAAATACCGGTACTCACACCCATTTTGACCCTTGCACTTAACCTCTCTCTTGTGTTGATCTCTCCATTTGTTTTGCATCAACTGCACTTGACTGCCTGGTCTGTGCTCCCAGATTTACATGACAGCGATCATTTTCCTATCCTCCTTACTTCCCATTCATATTCTCACCCTCCTCGAAGCCCACGTTGGCTGTTTGAATTTGCAAATTGGGATCTGTACTCACGCCAAACTACTTTTAGTGAGGACCCTTCTTCATCCTCTACTGACGAGCTATTACACTTATTTTTCCACCTCAGTTTTAACTGCAGCTTCACATTCTA
The DNA here is from genome assembly GCF_038502225.1 of Cherax quadricarinatus. Taxonomy (NCBI): domain Eukaryota; kingdom Metazoa; phylum Arthropoda; class Malacostraca; order Decapoda; family Parastacidae; genus Cherax; species Cherax quadricarinatus. Next base: position 6,589,644 of record NC_091312.1, on the reverse strand, counting down.
TACCGCAAGCCTCGAGCAAGTATTCTCAGAAATGCATGCCTTAGTGGTCTCCTGCTTGTGCTCGTGCAGTACGCTTGAAACATGCTGTATGGGGCCGATATCATTACAATAGGACCACAGAGTGTCTCCTTGATTTTAAATGGGTGAGAGCAGTCGCCGACGTGTCATCCGTAAAGCTAAACGCACTTGCTGGCAAGATTATGCTTCTACCATTACTTCTGCTTCCTCAATGAGTGCAGAAACCCAGTGGAAAGTTCTCTCCAGACCCTACTCCCATTCTCCAGGTTGCTGGTATCAGAGTTGCAAACCCTCTTGACGTTACCACGGAAATCGGAAATCATCTTGTCTGTATCTCTATAGGGCTCCATCTATGACCCTCGTTTCTTTCCTCCAACCCTGCCAGAGAGTTACTGCCCTCACACTTTTCTTCTAGGAGAGAAGAGCCTTATAAAGTGCCTTATATATTTCTAGAACTAGAGTCCACACTTTCCGCTTGCCGATCATCTGCAGCTGGGCCTAATGACATTCATATTTGCATGCTTCAACATTTGCACCCATCAACCTCAACAGTCCTCTTACGTTTTTTCAATCTTTTTGGTCGCAAGGAGTTCTTCCCCAGCTGTGGAAATCTGCCATAGTTCTACCTTTTCGTAAACCAGGTACTTCAGGACATGATGCCTCGGACTATCGTCCCATTACTCTTACCAGTGCAGTTTGCAAGAGATTAAGATTTCGTTCGGATTTTTAACCCCGGAGGGTTAGCCACCCAGGATAACCCAAGAGAGTCAGTGCGTCATCGAGGACTGTCTAACTTATTTCCATTGGGGTCCTTAATCTTGTCCCCCAGGATGCGACCCACACCAGTCGACTAACACCCAGGTACCTATTTGCTGCTAGGTGAACAGGACAACAGGTGTAAGGAAACGTGTCGAAATGTTTCCACCCGCCGGGAATCGAACCCGGGCCCTCCGTGTGTGAAGCGGGAGCTTTAGCCACCAGGCCACCGGGCCACGTCTGGTAAATAGATATTTGATGTGGTATTTAGAGACATACAATAGTCTCTCCCTCGTCAATATGGCTCTCATGAGGGCCACTCTACTATTGACCCCTTACTCTGTTTAGATACCTATGTCCATAATGCCTTTGCTAGTAACCACTCCGTTATAGCAGTCTTTTTTTTTTTATCTTGAAAAGGCATATGACACTACTTGGAGGCATAACCTCTTGACCCACGCTTACTCCTTAGGCCTCCGAGGCAATCTGCCATTTTTTCTTGCATATTTCTTATCTGAGAGACATTTCCGTGTTCGGGTTAATAATTTGCTCTCCCCGGACTTTGTCCAAGCTGAAGGTGTTCCTCAGAGGTGTGTTCTAAGCACCACTCTTCTTCTCCTTGCTATAACTGATCTGACATCTGTTCTCCCATCTAATATTTGATCATCACTCTATGTTGATGATTTCGCTATAACTTGTGCAGGAGCTGACTGTCGCAGCCTCACTTCAGAATGCTGTCAACAGTGTTTCCCATTGGGCCACTACTCATGGGTTTAAATTTTCTAGTGCTGAAACACAAACAATTACTTTCACCAGACGTTCAATCGTCCCTGATAATCCATTGTACCTGTATGGCTCACGAATCCCTGAATGTGATACGGTCAGATTTCTCGGCCTACTGTTTGATCGCCGGTTATCTTGGAAACCTCACATTACTTCCCTGAAGCAACTTGCCATAGCCGGTTGAACCTCCTTAAAACCCTTGTTCATCTTTCGACTGAATGCAGTCGAACCCTCCTTCGACTACATTCAGCCCTAATTTTATCAAAGTTAGAATATGGTGACCAGATATGTTCTGCGGCCTCTCCTGCAACTTTTTCTAAATTTGGTCCCATCCACCATCAGGGATTACGTATATGTCTAGGTGCTTTTCGCTCCTCACCTGTCGAGAGCCTCTATGCAGAAGCAAATGTCCCATCCTTGAATGATCGTCGTAATGCTCATTGCTTCCGCTATTTTGTCAGCTCTCATGACCTTCACGATCCTTCTACATACAGGATAGTAATGAACGTTAGCAGAAGTCCATCATTTGATCACCGCCCCTGTTTACTCCATCCCTTTTCTCTTCGTCTTCAGTTGTTCTTGTCTTCTCTTCAGTTTCCCCCTTTATTATGTTCAGCTAGCATCTAACTTTTCACTTACCCCTTGGGACGTTCCGACAGTCAGTGTCTGTTCTTCCCCACTGCCATGCGCGAAAGCCCAAATCCCTACAGTTGCTTCTCGCTCTCTTTTTCTTAATCACTTCCAATCTCATTCTCATGCTGTTGCAGTGTACACTGATGATTTTAAGTCCTACGATGTTGTTGGGATTGCAGTAGTGTTTCCAGTGTGGTGCGAGGTCATTTATTAGACTCGGCTAGCATTTTTACAGCTAAATTGTGTCATTCTTATTACAGTTATCCATTTTGCATCCATGCCTACTTCAAAGTTTTTAATCATCTCAAACTCCTTTAGTGCTTTGCAAGCTATTAAAAAATTTGATTCACCTCATCCCCTAGTTCTTCATATACAACTTTGGTCACGCCACATTGCTAGCAAAAATAAAGAAATCTTTTTTTATTGGGTTTCTGGTCATGTTGATGTTCTGGGCAATGAGCAGGCAGACTCTGTTGCGCGATCTGCAGTACATGACCTACCAGTTTCATATAGAGGTATTCCATTCTCTGACTTTTGCTGTAATCTCTACCCACCTTCACATCCGTTGGCAACAACGTTGGGCTGCTATGATTCATAACAAATTACATTCTATCACACCAAGTATGGGTTTCTGGCCTTCTTCTTCATCAGTACCGAGGTTGGGAGACATTCTGTCATCTTCGCATCGGACACACTCTTCTAACTCATGGTTTTCTCATGGAGAGGCATCCTGTTCCACTTTGTGAGAATTGTCTAGTTCCTGTTTCAATTTCCCATATTCTATTGGACTATCCTGTCTATCAACGAGCACGCAGAATTTTCCTCTTGACGTCGCCACCGCTCTAACACTCTTACTTTATCTTCTCTCCTTCCTGACGGATCCATCCTTGACATAGACTTCCTCTTCGACTTTTTGAGAACAATTGATTTATTACACAAACTTTGATAATCCTTCCTTTAGCACTCCTCACAGCCGCTCCTAACTTTACCTTTATTGTCATCTACATCCTTATTTATCCTTAGATCCCTGATCAATTCCTACCCTGTAGTGCGGTATGACCCTGATAGGTTTAGCTCTTCCTTTTGATTATAATAATAATTGCCGATGATCTGATTGCCACCATATCAACGCAACTGATTACACTGACAATGAAGTGTTCACCTTTTACAGATAACAGTTATATAAAATAATCACGATATACAAAATTCTTTGTACCAGTTTTGCTGTTCAAAATTTTCATGGGCACGTGAAAATTTTTTTCCGAAAACTATCTAGTAGAGGCACTTAGCCGGGCATGGAGGGACATAAATAGAATTAAGGGTAACAGAACTGGGCTGATCGCGCACCCTCATCCCTTGCATAGGGCGAATGAGTTAGTCAGTGCTTGGGCTGCTACATCTATCTATGACAGTCTTCCCAGTACCACACAGGCGAAATTAAATGACAAATATGATGCAAGGGAGAGACTTGTTTGCTTTATGCTCAGCAAGGCAGATGACTGCAACATTCCTTTCACTAATTATGAACTTGATGCAGCACTAACTAAGGGCAACTCCACGTCGCCTGGTGAGGATGGTATTACTTACAACATACTCAGATTGCTGTGTCGAGTACCAGGTAATCCTTTACTTGAATTATATAACATGAGTTATGTCACTGGGGAGCTCCCTAAATCATGGACCAATAGCCTCATTATTCCCATTCCGAAGCCCAATCAACAAAACTCATTTCGCCCAATATCCCTTACTAGCTGCTTGTGTAAAACATTCGAAAGGATGATTCTTAATCGTCTTATGCACAGAATTAAGGAATTCTTGTCACCCCGGTTGCATGGCTTCATGCATGGAAGGAGTGTGCATCATTGCATTACCACCTTTCTCACTCTGCACACTGACAGCTCATACACTACGTTCCTTGACCTTAAATCCGCTTTTGATGTAGCCAACCGACATGTAATCATTAGTGAACTTGCCAGAATGGATGTTGGAGGATGGCTTCTCCGCTGGATTAAAGGTTACCTGTCCAACAGAAAGTCGTCTGTGTTGTTCCAGGGACATAGAAGTGTAACTAAAGATTTTGAATTAGGAACCCCACAGGGAGGTGTGCTTAGTCCCACCCTTTTCAACATTTTGATTAATGCCTTACTTAATGCCATGCCTAGCCAGCCCCATCATTATATGGTTAGTTTTGCTGATGACATAATGATTCACACCACCGGATTCTCCAACACCCAAAACATTCTTAATCATGTACTAGCCTCGTGTCAGGACCTGGGGTTGATAATCTCTACTGATAAAACAAAGATACTCAATAGGCGTCCTCCTCGGCAGAGAGGCACAGTTCGTCAGATCCAGTTGCATGATGGGTCTCTTCTAGAATATGTAAGCAGATACAGGTATCTAGGCTTTGAGGTTCCACTACTTGGACCTGTTGTAACGAGACTTTGTCGCCAATACAAAGAAAGGCTGAGAGCACTTAGAGTTGTGCCAGGTTTTCATCCCAGGTATGGTGCTAATGTTAAAATTGTGAAAATGATGTATCTTGCTTATATTAGATCATTGGTTGATTATGCGGCGCCACTACTTGCACTCGTGTCTGACTGGAAGCTTGGAGGGCTGGAAAAACTGCAAAACGAAGCAATGAGGATCATCCTAGGATGCCCTCGTACTGCCAAAATTTTAAATATGCGGAAAGAACTTAATATTCCAAGCATTAGAGATCGTGTTACTGAAAGAAATATCCTTATTGGGGTCAATATGCTTAGGCTAGCCCATTCAAACCCCTGCACAGAAGCCCTCCAAACTTTCCTCAGCACTGGTGAACATCCTTCCAGATGGATCGAAAAAACTGGAACCGACCTCCGCATGAACCAGCTACATGATCTATATCAAGTTAGACAACAGAGACATTTCCCTGCTCCATGGGATATTACCCCATTCCAAACTACCATTCCTCAATTTCCCCCCAAAACTCTTCTTAAATCACAACCAAAGCTTCGTCTTGAAGTCAAACATGATGCCTTAAGCTGTATTGATAACTTAGTCACACAGAACACTCTTTCACAAATTATTTAAGTCGATGGTTCTGTTCACCAGTCCACTGGTGCAGCTGGTAGTGCTGCTGTTGTCACACAGAGTGATGGCTCTCATAAAGAAATTGGAGCACGCATCAATAACTGGGCCTCTACCCTTCAAACAGAACTGTTTGCCATACTCCTTGCACTCAAATGTGTCCATGTATCTAAGGTTGACACTTTAATTGTAACTGATTCTCTGTCATCCATAAATGCTCTCAACTCATTAAGTATAAATTGTGGCATGCTTGTGTCAGAAGCCAGACATAGGTATGGTAAGATTGTGGACAGTGGAGTCAGAGTGCACATGCTCTGGATTCCATCTCACATTGGTCTTCAGATGCATGATAGAACTGATAAATTGGCTAAGCTGTATGCTTTCAAAGAGGGGGTAGATTACAATCTTGGGTTGTCAGTTAGCAGTTTGAGAACAATAATACGAAAAGAACTTCAAATGAACTTTAGTGACTTAAGACTTAGGGAGATTGACACAAGTCAGTCCATCTATCATCATTCCATCATGCAGGAGGAGCCACATGTCTATGGTGCATCCAACAAGATAAGCAGACTCTTGGATGTCACTATTGCCCGGCTCCGGCTGGGTTACAAGTATCTATGGCAGGTTAAATCACCACCACCAGATGTAGACCAAACGAAATGTAAACTTTGCCAGATGGACTATTGTCACACCTTGCGTCATTATGTACTGGAGTGTGATCAGATTAATGAATTTAGAAACAACTCACTCAGAAATATTCAAGAAATGGCAAAGTATTTTATCCACAGTGGTATATTGCAGACCATTCTGGAGAAATACCCTGACTTTGCTAGCTGTAAATAATGCATTACCATGTGTGTGTGTGTGTGTGTGTGTGTGTGTGTGTGTGGTGTGTGTGTGTGTGTGTGTGTGAGTGAGTGTCAGTGTCAGTGTCAGTGTCAGTGTCAGTGAGTGTGTGTGTGTGCGTGTGTGTGTGTGACTCAACAATCAATATTTGCACCAATAACTCACTACAGTTGTGACCGGGTGTGGAAGTGTGAATTGCTCATTACACTATAATTTGTTCATGATTGTAGCCATGTATAAACGTAAGTAACCATTCTACAGAATTAATTACCTTTGTAACTTGTGAGCTCATTACCTTTGTACCTAGTTCAGCTATCAAAACTTTGGGGGCCCAGTCCCTGGACCCATTACGTACCTCTGTAATCTGTAAATACCTTTGTAACTTGTCATGATTGTGACCAGACCTACCCGGAGTTCATTACCTTTGTAAATTGTGAGTTCATTACCTTTGTAAATTGTGAGTTCATTACCTTTGTAAATTGTGAGTTCATTACCTTTGTAAATTGTGAGTTCATTACCTCTGTAACTTGCTCAGCTATCAAAACTTTGGAGTCCAGTCCCTGGACCAATTATTTACCTCTGTAATCTTTTGACTACCGCCCACAGGATGGGTATGGGGTGCATAATAAACATATTAAACTAACTAACTAAGAGGCACAAGCAGTCTACCAGGTTCCCCTTCCTTGACCCGGGGTAAAGAGTTGACGTACACTTAATATGTCTTTCAGTAGAGTCCCATAGTAGGATAGTATAGACTTAACTAACACCAAGATATTTATAACCAATGGCTCAGATAACTGTTTCCTCCATCCTTCCTCTGCTCCAGTGGCAGGGAATCCGGGTGAATAATCGAAATTATCAACTTATGTGGATGTAGGTCATACTTAACACATGAATGAACGCGGTTCTTGATCTGTACTAGTGTTTCAACTTCACACTGGTTCTAGCAAGACGCTGTACGATCCACACGGATTTAACACTTCTTTATAAACATAATGACAATACTAGTACTAGAAGTAGTAACGGCAGCTCTTAAATCAAACCTCTACAATATTCTTTGTGTATTACAATCTTCACCTCACCTGTCTTGATAGGAGAAATAGTGGTAACAAGATATGTCGTGCCGAATAGGTAAAACTGGTCAATTAGTAACAATTCATTTAAAATTAAGTCCTTTATAAAAAAGTTTCGTATGTGTTTAAAGATATATTTTTTCATTTATGTTAATGTAAAAATTAATAATTTTGTACCAAAAGAACCTTAGAAAACTTACCTAACCTTATTGTAAAAAGCGCAATTTAATTAAGCCTAATCCAACAAAGTATATTTTAGATAAGTTTACATAATTTAATAATAAACACAATGAAATATGTTTTTTTCGTTAAGTTCGGAATGATTTTTGCGAAATTATTGCATACACAAATTGTCGCTATCCTCCAAGTATGAACAAGTAACCTCCCAGTATGAACAAGTATCCTCCCAGTATGAACAAGTATCCTCCCAGTATGAACAAGTATCCTCCCAGTATGAACAAGTATCCTCCCAGTATGAACAAGCACCCTCCAAGTATGAACAAGTACCCTCCCAGTATGAACAAGTATCCTCCCAGTATGAACAAGCACCCTCCAAGTATGAACAAGTACCCTCCCAGTATGAACAAGTACCCTCCCAGTATGAACAAGTACCCTCCCAGTATGAACAAGTATCCTCCCAGTATGAACAAGTACCCTCCCAGTATGAACAAGTATCCTCCCAGTATGAACAAGTATCCTCCCAGTATGAACAAGCACCCTCCAAGTATGAACAAGTATCCTCCCAGTATGAACAAGCACCCTCCAAGTATGAACAAGTAACCTCCCAGTATGAACAAGTATCCTCCCAGTATGAACAAGTATCCTCCCAGTATGAACAAGTATCCTCCCAGTATGAACAAGTACCCTCCAAGTATGAACAAGTATCCTCCCAGTATGAACAAGTATCCTCCCAGTATGAACAAGTATCCTCCCAATATGAACAAGCACCCTCCAAGTATGAACAAGTATCCTCCCAGTATGAACAAGCACCCTCCAAGTATGAACAAGTAACCTCCCAGTATGAACAAGTATCCTCCCAGTATGAACAAGTATCCTCCCAGTATGAACAAGTATCCTCCCAGTATGAACAAGTATCCTCCCAGTATGAACAAGTATCCTCCCAGTATGAACAAGCACCCTCCCAGTATGAACAAGCACCCTCCAAGTATGAACAAGTAACCTCCCAGTATGAACAAGTATCCTCCCAGTATGAACAAGTATCCTCCCAGTATGAACAAGTATCCTCCCAGTATGAACAAGTATCCTCCCAGTATGAACAAGTATCCTCCAAGTATGAACAAGTATCCTCCCAGTATGAACAAGCACCCTCCAAGTATGAACAAGTATCCTCCCAGTATGAACAAGCAACCTCCCAGTATGAACAAGTAACCTCCCAGTATGAACAAGTATCCTCCCAGTATGAACAAGTATCCTCCCAGTATGAACAAGTATCCTCCCAGTATGAACAAGCACCCTCCAAGTATGAACAAGTATCCTCCCAGTATGAACAAGTACCCTCCCAGTATGAACAAGTAACCTCCCAGTATGAATAAGTATCCTCCCAGTATGAACAAGTATCCTCCCAGTATGAACAAGTATCCTCCCAGTATGAACAAGCACCCTCCAAGTATGAACAAGTACCCTCCCAGTATGAACAAGTATCCTCCCAGTATGAACAAGCACCCTCCAAGTATGAACAAGTACCCTCCCAGTATGAACAAGTACCCTCCCAGTATGAACAAGTACCCTCCCAGTATGAACAAGTATCCTCCCAGTATGAACAAGTACCCTCCCAGTATGAACAAGTATCCTCCCAGTATGAACAAGTATCCTCCCAGTATGAACAAGCACCCTCCAAGTATGAACAAGTATCCTCCCAGTATGAACAAGCACCCTCCAAGTATGAACAAGTAACCTCCCAGTATGAACAAGTATCCTCCCAGTATGAACAAGTATCCTCCCAGTATGAACAAGTATCCTCCCAGTATGAACAAGTACCCTCCAAGTATGAACAAGTATCCTCCCAGTATGAACAAGTATCCTCCCAGTATGAACAAGTATCCTCCCAGTATGAACAAGCACCCTCCAAGTATGAACAAGTATCCTCCCAGTATGAACAAGCACCCTCCAAGTATGAACAAGTAACCTCCCAGTATGAACAAGTATCCTCCCAGTATGAACAAGTATCCTCCCAGTATGAACAAGTATCCTCCCAGTATGAACAAGTATCCTCCCAGTATGAACAAGTATCCTCCCAGTATGAACAAGCACCCTCCCAGTATGAACAAGCACCCTCCAAGTATGAACAAGTAACCTCCCAGTATGAACAAGTATCCTCCCAGTATGAACAAGTATCCTCCCGTTATGAACAAGTATCCTCCCAGTATGAACAAGTATCCTCCCAGTATCAACAAGTATCCTCCAAGTATGAACAAGTATCCTCCCAGTATGAACAAGCACCCTCCAAGTATGAACAAGTATCCTCCCAGTATGAACAAGCAACCTCCCAGTATGAACAAGTAACCTCCCAGTATGAACAAGTATCCTCCCAGTATGAACAAGTATCCTCCCAGTATGAACAAGTATCCTCCCAGTATGAACAAGCACCCTCCAAGTATGAACAAGTATCCTCCCAGTATGAACAAGTACCCTCCCAGTATGAACAAGTAACCTCCCAGTATGAATAAGTATCCTCCCAGTATGAACAAGTATCCTCCCAGTATGAACAAGTATCCTCCCAGTATGAACAAGCACCCTCCAAGTATGAACAAGTATCTTCCCAGTATGAACAAGCACCCTCCAAGTATGAACAAGTATCCTCCCAGTATGAACAAGCACCCTCCAAGTATGAACAAGTATCCTCCCAGTATGAACAAGTACCCTCCAAGTATGAACAAGTATCCTCCCAGTATGAACAAGTAACCTCCCAGTATGAACAAGTATCCTCCCAGTATGAACAAGTATCCTCCCAGTATGAAAAAGTACCCTCCCAGTATGAACAAGTATCCTCCCAGTACGAACAAGTACCCTCCCTGTATGAACAAGTATCCTCCCAGTATGAACAAGTACCCTCCCAGTATGAACAAGTATCCTCCCAGTATGAACAAGTACCCTCCCAGTATGAACAAGTATCCTCCCAGTACGAACAAGTACCCTCCCTGTATGAACAAGTATCCTCCCAGTATGAACAAGTACCCTCCCAGTATGAAAAAGTACCCTCCCAGTATGAACAAGTACCCTCCCAGTATGAACAAGTACCCTCCCAGTATGAACAAGTACCCTCCCAATATGAACAAGTACCCTCCCAGTATGAACAAGTACCCTCCCAGTATGAACAAGTACCCTCCCAGTATGAACAAGTACCCTCCCAGTATGAACAAGTACCCTCCCAGTATGAACAAGTATCCTCCCAGTATGAACAAGTACCCTCCCAGTATGAACAAGTACCCTCCCAGTATGAACAAGTATCCTCCCAGTATGAACAAGTACCCTCCCAGTATGAACAAGTACCCTCCCAGTATGAACAAGTACCCTCCCAGTATGAACAAGTACCCTCCCTGTATGAACAAGTACCCTCCCAGTATGAACAAGTACCCTCCCAGTATGAACAAACACCTTCCCAATATGAACAAGCACCCTCCCAGTATGAACAAGTACCCTCCCAGTATGAACAAGCACCCTCCCAGTATGAACAAGCACCCTCCCAGAATGAACAAGTACCCTCCCAGTATGAACAAGTACCCTCCCAGTATGAACAAGTACCCTCCCAGTATGAACAAGCACCCTCCCAGTATGAACAAGCACCCTCCCAGTATGAACAAGTCCCTCCCAGTATGAACAAGCACCCTCCCAGTATGAACAAGCACCCTCTCAGTATGAACAAGCACCCTCCGAGTATGAACAAACACCCTCCCAGTATGAACAAGCACCCTCCGAGTATGAACAAGCACCCTCCGAGTATGAACAAACACCCTCCCAGTATGAACAAGCACCCTCCGAGTATGAACAAACACACTCCCAGTATGAACAAGCACCCTCCGAGTATGAACAAACACCCTCCCAGTATGAACAAGCACCCTCCCAGTATGAACAAGCACCCTCCCAGTATGAACAAGCACCCTCCCAGTATGAACAAGCACCCTCCCAGTATGAACAAGCACCCTCCCAGTATGAACAAGCACCCTCCCAGTATGAACAAGCACCCTCCCAGTATGAACAAGCACCCTCCCAGTATGAACAAGCACCCTCCCAGTATGAACAAGTACCCTCCCAGTATGAACAAGCACCCTCCCAGTATGAACAAGCACCCTCCCAGTATGAACAAGTCCCTCCCAGTATGAACAAGCACCCTCCCAGTATGAACAAGTCCCTCCCAGTATGAACAAGCACCCTCCCAGTATGAACAAGTCCCTCCCAGTATGAACAAGCACCCTCCCAGTATGAACAAGTCCCTCCCAGTATGAACAAGCACCCTCCCAGTATGAACAAGTCCCTCCCAGTATGAACAAGCACCCTCTCAGTATGAACAAGCACCCTCTCAGTATGAACATGTACCCTCCCAGTATGAGCAAGCAGGGGCGTCGTAAAGGGGGCGGGGGGGGAGGCCTCCCCGGGTGACACCATTTAGGGGGTGACACCATAGAGCCTTTAAAGAAGTGCCCAAAACAGTGCTGCACCAACATAAGAGAAGAAGCCTGTTATATATTATATAGCCTATTATATATTAACAAAGTGCAAATAAGCCTATATAGGGAAAAATCACTGATTTTGGTCATGTGGTAGATGATTTTGGTGATGTGGTAGATGATTTTGGTGATGTGGTAGATGATTTTGGTGATGTGGTAGATGATTTTGGTGATGTGGTAGATGATTTTGGTGATGTGGTTGATGATTTTGGTGATGTGGTAGATGATTTTGGTGATGTGGTAGATGATTTTGGTGATGTGGTAGATGATTTTGGTGATGTGGTAGATGATTTTGGTGATGTGGTAGATGATTTTGGTGATGTGGTTGATGATTTTGGTGATGTGGTTGATGATTTTGGTGATGTGGTTGATGATTTTGGTGATGTGGTTGATGATTTTGGTGATGTGGTAGATGATTTTGGTGATGTGGTTGATGATTTTGGTGATGTGGTTGATGATTTTGGTGATGTGGTAGATGATTTTGGTGATGTGGTAGATGATTTTGGTGATGTGGTAGATGATTTTGGTGATGTGGTAGATGATTTTGCATAAGTGAAGGCAAGGAAATGTAGCATTAGATTCACTGATTTTTTTTTTTCGCCGGTATTCTCCCGGCCCGGGTCTTTTCCAAGTAGTGGTGACCCGGCCTTGGCTCCCTATCTGGGGAGTGTCTCGAGACTTAAGTCTCCCATGGGAGGAGGTACAAGTACCTCCTCATCTTTGGGACCAGTGTCCCCAGGCCTAGCCACATTCCCCGCCCTCACGGGTGCACTGAGATGTTACCTGTACTGAAGGTCATATCGGAACCTGTGTTTCTCTGATATTACAATGTTTTTCTTTATATTGCAAGTTTTTGTTTTGTTTTTGCATTGTTGAAGGTGAATAAATGTAGGATGTGTTGGCTGTACTCAAAGTGGTGTTTGAGTTTATGTTTATTCAGTATTACTACGATTATTTATCATTAATAAAGTTGAGAAGTATTCTCCTGCTCAGTTTATGGTCCTTAAACGTTCTCATTGTTAAACATTTGTCAGTGTTCATGCAGTAGTGACGTAACTGGTGTTTACTACCCGTCAGTGTTCATGCAGTAGTGACGTAACTGGTGTTTACTACCCGTCAGTGTTCATGCAGTAGTGACGTAACTGGTGTTTACTACCCGTCAGTGTTCATGCAGTAGTGACGTAACTGGTGTTTACTACCCGTCAGTGTTCATGCAGTAGTGACGTAACTGGTGTTTACTACCCGTCAGTGTTCATGAAGTAGTGACGTAACTGGTGTTTACTACCCGTCAGTGTTCATGCAGTAGTGACGTAACTGGTGTTTACTACCCGTCAGTGTTCATGCAGTAGTGACGTAACTGGTGTTTACTACCCCCCATCCCCCCGACCTTGGATTTCATGGAGGTGACACCAGAGATTCCGTACCGAGTGACATCAACTTGAGCGACGCCTCTGTGAGCAATTACCCTCCCAGTATGAACAAGTACCCTCCCAGTATGAACAAGTACCCTCCCAGTATGAACAAGTACCCTCCCAGTATGAACAAGCACCCTCCCAGTATGAACAAGTACCCTCCCAGTATGAACAAGTACCCTCCCAGTATGAACAAGTACCCTCCCAGTATGAACAAGTACCCTCCCAGTATGAACAAGTACCCTCCCAGTATGAACAAGTACCCTCCCAGTATGAACAAGTACCCTCCCAGTATGAACAAGTACCATCCCAGTATGAACAAGTACCCTCCCAGTATGAACAAGTACCCTCCCAGTATGAGCAAGTACCCTCCCAGTATGAACAGGCACCCTAACAGTATGAACAAGCACCCTCCCAGTATGAACAGGTACCCTCACAGTATGAACAGGCACCCTCTCAGTATGAACAAGTACCCTCCCAGTATGAACAAGTACCCTCACAATATGAACAAGTACCCTCCCAGTATGAACAAGTACCCTCCCAGTATGAACAAGCACCCTCCCAGTATGGAGCAGTACCCTCCCAGTATGAACAAGTACCCTCCCAGTATGGATCAGTACCCTTCCAGTATGAACAAGTACACTCCCAGTATGAAGAAGTACACTCCCAGTATGGATCAGCACCCTTCCAGTATAGATCAGCACCCTCCCATTATGGATCAATACCCCCCAGTATGGATCAGTACCCTCCCAGTATGGATCAGTACCCTCCCAGTATGGATCAGTACCCACCCAGTATTGATCAGTACCCCGCCGTATGGATGAGTACCCTCCCAGTATGAACAAGTACCCTCCCAGTATGAACAAGTACCCTCCCAGTATGAACAAGTACCCTCCCAGTATGAACAAGTACCCTCCCAGTATGGATCAGTACCCTCCCAGTATGGATCAGTACCCTCCCAGTATGGATCAGTACTCTCCCGGTATGGATCAGTACCCTCCAAGTATGGATCAGTACCCACCCAGTATGGATCAGTACCCTCAAAGTATGGATCAGTACCCTCCCAGTATGGATTAGTACCCTCCCAGAATGGATCAGTACCATCCCAGTATGGATCAGTTCCCTCCCAGTATTGATCAGTGCCCTCACAGTATGGATCAGTACCCTCCCAGGATGGATCAGTACTCTCCCAGTATTGATCAGTACCCTCCCAGTATGGATCAGTTCCCTCCCAGTATGGATCAGTACCTTCCCAGTATTGATCAGTACCCTCCCAGTATGGATCAGTACCCTCCCAGTATGGATCAGTTCCCTCCCAGTATGGATCAGTACCTTCCCAGTATGGATCAGTACCCTCCCAGTATGGATCAGTACCCTCCCGGCATGGATCCGTACTCTCCCAGTATGGATCAATTCCATCCCAGTATGGATCAGTTCCCTCCCAGTATGGATCAATACCCTCCCAGTATGGATCAGTACCCTCCCAGTATGGATCAGTACCCTCCCAGTATGGATCAGTTCCCTCCCAGTATGGATCAGTACCCTCCCAGTATGGATCAGTTCCCTCCCAGTATTGATCAGTTCCCTCCCAGTATGGATCAGTACCCTCCTAGTATGGATCAGTTCCCTCCCAGTATGGATCAGTTCCCTCTCAGTATGGATCAGCACCCTCATAGTATGGATCAGTTCCCTCCCAGTATGGATCAGTTCCCTCCCAGTATGGATCAGTTCCCTCCCAGTATTGATCAGTTCCCTCCCAGTATGGATCAACACCCTCCCAGTATGGATCAGTTTCCTCCCAGTATGGATCAGTTTCCTCCCAGTATGGATCAGCACCCTCATAGTATGGATCAGTTCCCTCCCAGTATGGATCAGTTCCTTCCCAGTATGGATCAACACCCTCCCAGTATGGATCAGTTTCCTCCCAGTATGGATCAGTTCCCTCCCAGTATGGATCAGCACCCTCCCAGTATGGATCAGTACCCTCCCAGTATGGATCAGTTCCCTCCCAGTATGGATCAGTACCCTCCCAGTATGGGTCACTACCCTCCCAGTATGGATCAGTTCCCTCCCAGTATGGATCAGCACCCTCACAGTATGGATCAGTTCCCTCCTAGTATGGATCAGTTCCCTCCCAGTATGGATCAGTTCCCTCCCAGTATGGATTAGTACCCTCCCAGTATGGATCATTTCCCTCCCAGTATGAATCAGTTCCCTCTCAGTATGGATCAGTTCCCTCCCAGTATGGATCAGTTCCATCCCAGTATGGATCAGTACCCTCCCAGTATGGATCAGTTCCCTCCCAGTATGGATCAGTTCCCTCCCAGTATGGATCAGTTCCCTCCCAGTATGGATCAGTTCCCTCCCAGTATGGATCAGTACCCTCCCAGTATGGGTCAGTTCCCTCCCAGTATGGATCAGTTCCCTCCCAGTATGGATCAGTTCCCTCCCAGTATGGATCAGTTCCCTCCCAGTATGGATCAGCTCCCTCCCAGTATGGATCAGTTCCCTCCCAGTATGGATCAGTACCCTCTCAGTATGGGTCAGTTCCCTCCCAGTATGGATCAGTTCCCTCCCAGTATGGATCAGTTCCCTCCCAGTATGGATCAGTTCCCTCCCAGTATGGATCAGTTCCCTCCCAGTATGGATCAGTTCCCTCCCAGTATGGATCAATTCCCTCCCAGTATGGACCAGTACCCTCCCAGTATGGGTCAGTTCCCTCCCAGTATGGATCAGTTCCCTCCCAGTATGGATCAGTTCCCTCCCAGTATGGATCAGTTCCCTCCCAGTATGGATCTGCTCCCTCCCAGTATGGATCAGTTCCCTCCCAGTATGGATCAGTACCCTCCCAGTATGGATCAGTTCCCTCCCAGTATGGATCAGTTCCCTCCCAGTATGGATCAGTTCCCTCCCAGTATGGATCTGCTCCCTCCCAGTATGGATCAGTTCCCTCCCAGTATGGATCAATTCCCTCCCAGTATGGACCAGTACCCTCCCAGTATGGGTCAGTTCCCTCCCAGTATGGATCAGTTCCCTCCCAGTATGGATCAGTTCCCTCCCAGTATGGATCAGTTCCCTCCCAGTATGGATCTGCTCCCTCGCAGTATGGATCAGTTCCCTCCCAGTATGGATCAGTACCCTCCCAGTATGGATCAGTTCCCTCCCAGTATGGATCAGTTCCCTCCCAGTATGGATCAGTTCCCTCCCAGTATGGATCTGCTCCCTCCCAGTATGGATCAGTTCCCTCCCAGTATGGATCAGTTCCCTCCCAGTATGGATCAGTTCCCTCCCAGTATGGATCAGTACCCTCCCAGTATGGGTCAGTTCCCTCCCAGTATGGATCAGTTCCCTCCCAGTATGGATCAGTTCCCTCCCAGTATGGATCAGTTCCCTCCCAGTATGGATCAGTTCCCTCCCAGTATGGATCTGCTCCCTCCCAGTATGGATCAGTTCCCTCCCAGTATGGATCAGTACCCTCCCAGTATGGATCAGTTCCCTCCCAGTATGGATCAGTTCCCTCCCAGTATGGATCAGTTCCCTCCCAGTATGGATCTGCTCCCTCCCAGTATGGATCAGTTCCCTCCCAGTATGGATCAGTTCCCTCCCAGTATGGATCAGTACCCTCCCAGTATGGGTCAGTTCCCTCCCAGTATGGATCAGTTCCCTCCCAGTATGGATCAGTTCCCTCCCAGTATGGATCAGTTCCCTCCCAGTATGGATCAGTTCCCTCCCAGTATGGGTCAGTTCCCTCCCAGTATGGATCAGTTCCCTCCCAGTATGGATCAGTTCCCTCCCAGTATGGATCAGTTCCCTCCCAGTATGGATCAGTACCCTCCCAGTATGGATCAGTTCCCTCCCAGTATGGATCAGTTCCCTCCCAGTATGGATCAGTTCCCTCCCAGTATGGATCAGTTCCCCCACAGCGTATTTTATGATAGCAACTTGAATGTGTGTACTCATCGATTTGTGTTCGCTGGGGACAAGTCATGGTTCTTATACACTGGGTTTTGACATCTTAAGTACTCTCAATATTGTGTATGGAATGTGATGTCCATCACTCCCACATCCAATTCGTTCCGCTTCCATACGACCACAACACTGCAAAGAACACTTCATAGCAACCCTGTAGTACTTCATTTATTTAATTCTGGCTTTCTCATATTTCTTTTTCATTCATTATATTCAGGTCTTTTAATCTTTTTTCACAGTATCCCTCAAGGGAGGCTCCTTGACGCTGGTGAGGGGCTCTTGATCTAGGGAATTGGATCTGTGCTCCAGTTCCTTGAATTGAGCCTGAATACCTCCCATCCCCCCACATGCGCTGTTAGCGCTCCCCATGATAATAATAATAAAATCCTCACAGTACACACTCCTCACCTCTGGCAGTCATGCGGTTGCAAACTTTTAGACCTTTTCAGTGTGTATGTGCTTGACCAGGTGGGGCTTCACACTATGATGGGCTCGGCATACTCTGTGTACACAGTCCAAAAGGATGTTATTGAGATTTCTGAAGATAATATTCTGAGGGTTGCTAGCCTCACGTAGGTTCCAGAAGTCACACGTTTAATGTGCCCCTTCGGAGAAATATTCTGTGTTTTATTATTAATTTTACAGTATCTAATACACATGTTTTTTCTTTTATAGATGTAGATGACGAGTTTTTCACCGCTGATGAATTACGGGTAATTTGTGATGAGTTGAGAAACAACTACTGCCTGACACCTCATGCTGACTCAACCATCATGATGAAGGTTCACACATCGCACATGTCTGAAGAATCTGCCACAACGATTAAACCTCCGGAGCTCAGCTCCAAGTTCCTCAATTGTACTACCTAGAGGAACAGTGAATGTCTTAGGAAAAAGCACTCTAGGATATATATGTCTCGTAACAAATCATTTAATTTGGCATTTACAGTGTGTGCTAATAAATAAAATTTATTTATTTAAAATTATTTACTATGAACCTTTTGTATGATGAGGGTGTAAGAGCTGGTGTCCAACCAGTCAACCAGACATTCAGACCGGGACAAACCGTCTCTCAGTGTAGGATCCCCTCAAGGAAGGTTCCTTCATGTTGGTGAGGGGCTCTTGATTTAGGGAATTGGATCTATGCTCCAGTTCCCCGAATTAAGCCTGAATGCCTTCCACATCCCCCCCCAGGCGCTGTATAATCCTCCGGGTTTAGCGCTTCCCCCTTGATTATAATAATAATAATCAGTGTAGGATAAGTAGTGATTCAGTCCAGAGTCTATCTGTTGGTTGGGTGAAACCTTGTACCAATAGACTTCACTAAAGTGCAAGCTGGCACTGGACAAACACCTAAAGTTGGTTCCTGACCAGCCGGGCTGTGGCTCGTACGTTGGTTTGCGTGCAGCCAACAGTAACAGCCTGGTTGATCAGGCTCTGATCCACCAGGAGGTCTGGTCACAGACCGGGCCGCGGGGGCGTTGACCCCCGGAACTCTCTCCAGGTAAACTCCAGGTATATATATATATATAAATATATATATATATAAATATATATACATATATATAAATATATATTTATATATATAAATATTTATATATATATATACATGTATATAATATATACGATTAACACATTAAAGAAGAGAAGAGACCAAGAGTATGGTAGTGTGGTTCTGGCACTGTAGCTACTAACAGGTAATTACAGTCGTCCTCTCATACTACCCAACAATTTTGTCAGAGAAGCCAGCCACTCATAATCAATCAATCAATCAAAGTTTATTCTCTATAAGGATTACAATGCGGGGTTTACAGATTTTGGTTATTGTGTGGTTTACATGTAATAAAATACTAATTACAGAGGGGGCCACTAGAACACCTAGCATGGCTAGGCATTTCGGGCAAACTTAGATTAATTCTTAACGGCCGTATCTCTCAGCCGAGTCCAACACCAGTTATTGAAGCACTCTACTACAGTCTTCACTGATTCTCATGCACAAGCTGGAGTGGTACGTTGACACATACTTAATCATAAGAGCTCTAGAACTTTTGTCAATAGCGTATCACGTGGCGGCTCTCTGGGTGAAGTGGCGGTCGATAGTGTGAGGTTAAAACTAGTTTAAGCTAACAAGATAACATTACTGCCGCTTACCTTAATTTCATCATAATTCCAATAAAAGTGTACATTTTTATCAAACAAGTATATTACTACACAGGATAAACATAGCTTGCGCTCTCGTTCACTTTATTGCCGGGAGGATGGTAAGTAAGAACATGCTGTTAAATAGGAAACTCATTCAAGGTGCTACATTCTGGCATAATTTCTTTATCCCCCCCCCTGACATGAGCATAACAATATAAGACTAATTTAACTAAACTGTATTACACTCATTTAACATTTACCTTCATTATTTTTCTGTTTTCTGAATAAGTTTCTCAAATCCGTAACTTATGCCAGTATACTATAGAAAGAGTACGAATCCCTTCACCGCAGACAGGTACAGGGGACCGGTCATTGATTTTTTTTTTTTAATCCATAACCAAAAACTGGAAATGCATTATTTCAAGGTGGAGGGCGGACCCCAGTGGAAATAAGTCACTCTGTCTGACTTTTTTGGGGATATCCCAGGTTCTCTACACATATCCTGCTATGTATGATAATCTATGTAACTGTATTTGTGTATACCTGAATAAACTTACTATTTGTTTGCGTTATGACGACGTCCATGTAGCGGACTGTCTTGCCTCTGAATGAGACAAACTTTAATGTTAGAAAAGACTGAATCGATTAGAATATATACATTAAGCTAAAAGGAAAATGCATGCATTAATTTAGAGATTGTGTGACTGAGAATAAAACTGAAGTGTCAGAAGTTGGAGAGTAATGTTCATGTATATGAATGTGGAAGACGTATATAGGGGGCCAACACCCCCGCGGCCCGGTCTGAGACCATGCCTCGTGGTGGATCAGGATCTGATCAACCAAGCTGTTACTGCTGGCCGCACGTAAAACGACATACGAACCACATCCTGGCTGGTCAGGCAATGACTTTAGGCACCTGTCCATCGCCTTCTTGAAGACAGCCAGGAGTCAATTGGTAATCCCCCTTATGTATGCTGGGAGGCAGTTGAACAGTCTTGGGCTCCTGACACTTATTGTGGTCTCTTAATGTACTCGAGGTGCCACTGCTTTTCACTGGGGGAATGTTGCATCTCCTGCCCAGTCTTTTGCCTTCGTAGGGAGTGATTTTTGTGTGCAGATTTGGTACTAATCCTAGGCTTTTTTTTTTTGTTAGGAATTTGAAGCAAATTTAGAAAACAACTTTTTAATAGACTCAAATACAAATGTGAGACTGTAGCGGAAGGACAATTAATTAAGTCATATTTAGAAGACGGTATGATAATAGGCAATACATGTTATACGCGGTTGAAAAAAGTTATACTAGTTCTGAGAGATTCTAGTACTGTTAGCGTCTAGCTGACCACATGATATGTTAGAGATTATCGGAATTCTTATTTTACACACTACAAGCAAGAAAATTTTGAATCATTGACTAAATTTGCTGAGAAATTAAAAATATAAATTCTGACCAGTGAAAACTATACATGTACTTGTAAACTGTAAACGCGAAATCAATATTGTTGAGTCATCAAGGAGAACATTATTGTACATTCAACACATTGAGGGAAATGGGTGTTTGTTAGTCACACTCGGAATGGGGAGTTTGATAGTCACACTCGGAATGGGGTGTTTGTTAGTCACACTCGGAATGGGGTGTTTGTTAGTCACACTCGGAATGGGGTGTTTGATAGTCACACTCGGAATGGGGTGTTTGTTAGTCACACTCGGAATGGGGTGTTTGATAGTCACACTCGGAATGGGGTGTTTGATAGTCACACTCGGAATGGGGTGTTTGTTAGTCACACTCGGAATGGGGTGTTTGTTAGTCACACTCGGAATGGGGTGTTTGATAGTCACACTCGGAATGGGGTGTTTGATAGTCACACTCGGAATGGGGTGTTTGTTAGTCACACTCGGAATGGGGTGTTTGTTAGTCACACTCGGAATGGGGTGTTTGATAGTCACACTCGGAATGGGGTGTTTGATAGTCACACTCGGAATGGGGTGTTTGTTAGTCACACTCGGAATGGGGTGTTTGTTAGTCACACTCGGAATGGGGTGTTTGTTAGTCACACTCGGAATGGGGTGTTTGTTAGTCACACTCGGAATGGGGAGTTTGTTAGTCACACTCGGAATGGGGAGTTTGATAGTCACACTCGGAATGGGGTGTTTGATAGTCACACTCGGAATGGGGTGTTTGATAGTCACACTCGGAATGGGGTGTTTGTTAGTCACACTCGGAATGGGGAGTTTGTTAGTCACACTCGGAATGGGGAGTTTGATAGTCACACTCGGAATGGGGTGTTTGATAGTCACACTCGGAATGGGGTGTTTGATAGTCACACTCGGAATGGGGTGTTTGATAGTCACACTCGGAATGGGGTGTTTGTTAGTCACACTCGGAATGGGGAGTTTGATATTCACACTCGGAATGGGGTGTTTGATAGTCACACTCGGAATGGGGTGTTTGATAGTCACACTCGGAATGGAGTGTTTGATAGTCACACTCGGAATGGGGTGTTTGATAGTCACACTCGGAATGGGGTGTTTAACAGTCACACTCGGAATGGGGTGTTTGACAGTCACACTCGGAATGGGGTGTTTGATAGTCACACTCGGAATAGGGTGTCTGTTAGTCACACTCGGAATGGGGTGTTTGATAGTCACACTCGGAATGGGGTGTTCGATAGTCACACTCGGAATGGGGAGTTTGTTAGTCACACTCGGAATGGGGTGTTTGATAGTCACACTCGGAATGGGGTGTCTGTTAGTCACACTCGGAATGGGGTGTTTGATAGTCACACTCGGAATGGGGTGTTTGATAGTCACACTCGGAATGGGGTGTTTGATAGTCACACTGGGAATGGGGAGTTTGTTAGTCACACTCGGAATGGGGTGTTTGATAGTCACACTGGGAATGGGGAGTTTGTTAGTCACACTCGGAATGGGGTGTTTGATAGTCACACTCGGAATGGGGTGTCTGTTAGTCACACTCGGAATGGGGTGTCTGTTAGTCACACTCGGAATGGGGTGTCTGTTAGTCACACTCGGAATGGGGTGTCTGTTAGTCACACTCGGAATGGGGTGTTTGCGAATTAGCCATCATAGAATAAGGTATTCTCGAATCACTCATAGAATATAATGTTTGAGAATCAACCATTCAAGGAATAATGTAAATCAGACAATTATGACTGAGTAATGTGTGGCAGGAAGGTTCGGCTATTATCTTTGCCTTGATATTAGTAAAACATTTTAAAAACGGAGTTATGGCTGTTTTCTAAAATCATGATTTTCTCGCGCGTACGTGAAAAAAAACCAATCATATACATAACTACATAAGTCTAATGTTATGATTTTATGTAAACATGACAAAAATATTTTAACTGGCTTTGTGTTATTTTGCCGCAGGACAAAATATCCACCAAAAGTTACTACACAAACAGTAATAACTTCACTTGGAAACAACAGCTTAAGAAAATACAACATTAAGATGTGACTAATTAAATGTCGGGTGTTATCAAACTAAAACAATCTTTACAGTAAAAATATAGAAGGATCTGTTGCCTTAAAAAAAAGTATGTGGGACAATACTTGGGTAACTACAGAAAAAAAATTAGAAACTAACATTACCCAACATTTCCTACTCTATATAAAGATTGAAGCATAATTCTAGCAGACTGACGGCGCCATAACATACCCACTATACAAGCTTGGGTAGTGCTGCTGCTCTTTTGTTTGACTTATACCATCAATTATGACATACCACTGTGTATAGAAATATACCTAGTTGAGGTGAATGCTATTACTACCAGCTAGCTTCCTTGATGCTGGTGAGGGGCTCTTGATCTAGGGAATTGGATTTGTGCTCCGGTTCCCTGAATTGAATCTGAATACCTTCTGTTCCCCCCACATGCGCTGTATAATCCTACGGGTTTAGTGCTCCACCATGATTATAATAATAATAATATTACAGCCAGCTGGTCAAGTGGTTATTACACGATAAGGGGGATTACCAACATAAGGGGGATTACCAACATAAGGGGGATTACCAACATAAGGGGGATTACCAACAGACCCCTGGCAGTCTTCAAGCTGGCACTGGACAAGCACCTAAAGTCAGTTCCGGATTAGCCGGGCTGTGGCTCGTACGTTGGTTTGCGTGCAGCCAGCAGCAACAGCCTGGTTGATCAGGCTCTGATCCACCAGGAGGCCTGGCCACAGACCGGGCCGCGGGGGCGTTGACCCCCGGAACTCTCTCCAGGTAAACTCCAGGTAAACGAGTCTCTAAGATTTAAGACTCGCCTACCACAGGTTCTGTTGTTTATACCGTGAATTTTCTAGTAAGTCAGCGCTGTGTGACCCTTGTGGGTTTAGCACCTAATTATGATTATAAGATAAGATTTCGTTCGGATTTTTAACCCCGGAGGGTTAGCCACCCAGGATAACCCAAGAAAGTCAGTGCGTCATCGAGGACTGTCTAACTTATTTCCATTGGGGTCCTTAATCTTGTCCCCCAGGATGCGACCCACACCAGTCGACTAACACCCAGGTGCCTATTTTCTGCTAAGTGAACAGGACAACAGGTGTAAGGAAACGTGTCGAAATGTTTCCACCCGCCGGGAATCGAACCCGGGACCTCCGTGTGTGAAGCGGCAGGAGGCAAATAACAGAATAGTTCAACAATTCAAAAATTTTCCTTTTATTTACACCTGAATAAACTGCATATGCTAGAAAATAATACAAAGGCAGTAAAATGGCAATAAAAGAATAATACACTAGAACTACAACAGAACTCTGTAAGTAAACATAGTTGAGTGTGGTGGAACTTGACCACTATGGGCCAATAGGACGCCTACGTTGTTAATATTCTCTTGTGTTAAGACAAGATTTTGTTCCGATTTTTGAACAGGGAAGGATTATCTACCCAGGATAATAGGGAAGGATTATCTACCCAGGATAATAGGGAAGGATTATCTACCCAGGATAATAGGGAAGGATTATCTACCCAGGATAATAGGGAAGGATTATCTACCCAGGATAATAGGGAAGGATTATCTACCCAGGATAATAGGGAAGGATTATCTACCCAGGATAATAGGGAAGGATTATCTACTCAGGATAACAGTGAGGTATTATCTACCCAGGATAACAGTGAAGTATTATCTACCCAGGATAACAGTGAAGTATTATCTACCCAGGATAACAGTGAGGTATTATCTACCCAGGATAACAGTGAGGTATTATCTACCCAGGATAACAGTGAAGTATTATCTACCCAGGATAACAGTGAAGTATTATCTACCCAGGATAACAGTGAGGTATTATCTACCCAGGATAACAGTGAAGTATTATCTACCCAGGATAACAGTGAGGTATTATCTACCCAGGATAAGAGTGAAGTATTATCTACCCAGGATAACAGTGAAGTATTATCTACCCAGGATAACAGTGAGGTATTATCTACCCAGGATAACAGTGAGGTATTATCTACCCAGGATAACAGTGAGGTATTATCTACCCAGGATAACAGTGAAGTATTATCTACCCAGGATAACAGTGAAGTATTATCTACCCAGGATAACAGTGAAGTATTATCTACCCAGGATAACAGGGAAGGATTATCTACCCAGGATAACAGTGAAGTATTATCTACCCAGGATAACAGTGAAGTATTATCTACCCAGGATAACAGTGAGGTATCATCTACCCAGGATAACAGTGAGGTATTATCTACCCAGGATAACAGTGAGGTATTATCTACCCAGGATAACAGTGAAGTATTATCTACCCAGGATAACAGTGAGGTATTATCTACCCAGGATAACAGTGAAGTATTATCTACCCAGGATAACAGTGAGGTATTATCTACCCAGGATAACAGTGAGGTATTATCTACCCAGGATAACAGTGAAGTATTATCTACCCAGGATAACAGGGAAGGATTATCTACCCAGGATAACAGTGAGGTATTATCTACCCAGGATAACAGTGAAGTATTATCTACCCAGGATAACAGGGAAGGATTATCTACCCAGGATAACAGTGAAGTATTATCTACCCAGGATAACAGGGAAGGATTATTTACCCAGAATAACAGTGAAGTATTATCTACCCAGGATAACAGTGAAGTATTATCTACCCAGGATAACAGTGAAGTATTATCTACCCAGGATAACAGGGAAGGATTATTTACCCAGAATAACAGTGAAGTATTATCTACCCAGGATAACAGTGAAGTATTATCTACCCAGGATAACAGTGAAGTATTATCTACCCAGGATAACAGTGAGGTATTATCTACCCAGGATAACAGTGAAGTATTATCTACCCAGGATAACAGGGAAGGATTATCTACCCAGGATAACAGTGAGGTATTATCTACCCAGGATAACAGTGAAGTATTATCTACCCAGGATAACAGGGAAGGATTATCTACCCAGGATAACAGGGAAGGATTATCTACCCAGGATAACAGTGAGGTATTATCTACCCAGGATAACAGTGAAGTATTATCTACCCAGGATAACAGTGAAGTATTATCTACCCAGGATAACAGGGAAGGATTATCTACCCAGAATAACAGTGAAGTATTATCTACCCAGGATAGCAGGGAAGGATTATCTACCCAGAATAACAGTGAAGTATTATCTACCCAGGATAACAGGGAAGGATTATCTACCCAGGATAACAGGGAAGGATTATCTACCCAGAATAACAGTGAAGTATTATCTACCCAGGATAACAGTGAAGTATTATCTACCCAGAATAACAGTGAAGTATTATCTACCCAGGATAGCAGGGAAGGATTATCTACCCAGGATAACAGGGAAGGATTATCTACCCAGGATAGCAGGGAAGGATTATCTACCCAGAATAACAGTGAAGTATTATCTACCCAGGATAACAGTGAAGTATTATCTACCCAGAATAACAGTGAAGTATTATCTACCCAGGATAGCAGGGAAGGATTATCTACCCAGAATAACAGTGAAGTATTATCTACCCAGGATAGCAGGGAAGGATTATCTACCCAGGATAACAGGGAAGGATTATCTACAAAAAAAGGCTTCACAAGTACTGTCACCAATTATTGCAACACTCTTTAACAAATCCATCAAATCCTCAACCTTCCCGTCAATTCTCAAAATAGCGAGGGTCACCCCGATTCGCATAGGAGATCAAACAGACTTGAATAGCTATAGACCAATATCTAACTTACATCTGCTCTCTAAAATCTTTGAAAAATTAATTTATAGGCAGATCTATTCCTACTTCGTCTCTCAAGACATACTCAACCCTTCTTAGTTTGGATTCAGGACTAATAAAAGCACAAATGATGCTATTGTACACATGCTAGAACTAATATACACTGCTCTCGAGAAGAAAGAAGTCCCGCTGGGAATCTTTATTGATTTACGTAAAGCTTTTGATACAGTTAACCATGATTTGCTGCACATTAAATTAACACACTATGGTATAAGAGGGCACTCCTAAAGTCATACCTTAGTAACAGAAGCCAATATCCGTACACAAATGGAGCTAACTCTTCCACACAACCAATTACAGTCAGAGTCCCACAAGGAAGTGTCCTTGGCCTACTCCTCTTTCTCATTTACATCAATGACCTACCGAATGCATCACAACTACTCAAACCTATATTATTTGCAGATGACACAAAATACGTCTTCTCTCACCCAAACCCATTGACTAACACTGTTAATGCTGAATTGCAGAAAATATCTACCTGGATGATGACTAACAAGCTTACACTCAATACTGACAAAACCTATTTCATTCAGTTTGACAACAGAGCCACAAATGTTCCACTTAACATAGAGCTAAACGGGTCACCCATCACAAGGCTCACAGAGGGAAAATTCTTAGGAATCCACCTTGATAGTGGCCTTAAATTCCAGACCCACATACAACAAATTTCCAAGAAAATCTCTAAAACAGTAGGCATGCTATCAAAGATACGGTATTATGTCCCACAATCAGCTCTCCTTGTACTGCATCACTCTCTCATCTACCCTTATCTTACCTATTGAATTTGTGCATGGGGATCAACAACAATAAATCACCTAAAACCACTAATAACCCAACAAAAGGCTGCAGTCGGAATGATAGCAAATTCCCACTCCAGACAGCATACTCCACCAATATTCAAAAGTCTAAAACTACTCACCGTAAAGAACATCCATACTTTTTCTCAAACACTCATACATAAACCCTTCACTCAAACTTCTCCTCACCAACCTTAATAGGACACACGACCATAACACAAGACACAGATCACTTTTTGATTTACCCCGTGTCCGCATCACACTATGTAAGAACTCTATGTGTGGCCCGGTGGCCTGGTGGCTAAAGCTCCCGCTTCACACACGGAGGGCCCGGGTTCGATTCCCGGCGGGTGGAAACATTTCGACACGTTTCCTTACACCTGTTGTCCTGTTCACCTAGCAGCAAATAGGTACCTGGGTGTTAGTCGACTGGTGTGGGTCGCATCCTGGGGGGACAAGATTAAGGACCCCAATGGAAATAAGTTAGACAGTCCTCGATGACGCACTGACTTTCTTGGGTTATCCTGGGTGGCTAACCCTCCGGGGTTAAAAATCCGAACGAAATCTTATCTTATCACATAAGGGGCCCCAAAATTTGGAAATCATTACCAGTAAATACTAAAGTAACCTGGTCTGAACATCAATTTAAGACTTTTCTCAAAAACCATCCTTTCACCCTAAACTAAATATTAAATACTCAATACAACTTAAACAAACTATGATCAATTTCTCTAGTATTAGGTAATCTGTAAGCCATTAATTTAGTCTGCCCATAATGCCATGGCATGATGGTGGCTCTTTGTAGTGCAACTCATCATTGTAACTACAGAATATCTATGTAAGCTTGCAAAGAAATAAAAATTGTATTGTACTGTATTGTACCCGGGATAACAGGGAAGGATTATCTACCCGGGATAACAGGGAAGGATTATCTACCCAGGATAACAGGGAAGGATTATCTACCCAGGATAACCCAATACAATCAGTGCATCATCGGGGGACGACATGTCTGTCTTATTTCTACTGGGTTCTTACCCTTAGGATGTGACCCAATAGTTGAGTAACACTCAGGTATCTGCTTACTGCTAGATGAACAGGGACAGCAGGTATAAGAAAGCATTCACAACGTTTCCACCCGTGCCGGAAATCGAGCAACGGACATTCAGTATGTGAATTGAGTTCGCTATCAGCTCTATCAAAATTACACTTTATTAACAATGCAATATATATGTAACAATACCCTCAGGGTTACATTATCATACATGATGTAATAAAATGGAGTGAATTACATAATTGCAGTTAACAATATTCTTTTCTATTACTGTTATAAAGTAGCAACTTTCTGGATCTGTCTTAAAAAAGACAGAATTCTCTTAACAAGATCACTGCTCTAGAACATAAACTAGACACTCTGGAACAACAAAGCAACACCCACACCCGGTCCCTAGACACTATCAACACTCTAAAAGACCAAGTCACCCTACTTACTACCAACATTACAGAGGAAAGATCAAGAGTGGACCAACAACTTGCCAATGTCATAACCAACTTCCAAGACCATAATGACCAACAGCAGCTATCTGACGCTGTTGTAGTTAACAGCAAACATCTCCCAGCCACAGTCACCCAAGAGACATGCATGGAGACCACCCTACAGCTTATCAAGGACCACCTTCGCCTTAACATACGTAGTGATGACTTAAAGGATTGCAAACTGATGGGCTACCAAGCAGGTAAAAAAACAGTGCTGTTAAAATTCCAAACTAGCCTACAAAGAAACAACCTACTAAAAACATCTATTTCTATGAAAACTGATGTTTACGTCAATGAGTGCCTTACCAAAACAAGACAAAACCTTCTTTATCGGCTAAGAAAATTACGCTATGCCCAAAAAATCCACCAGTGCTTTGTGAGGGATGGAAAAATCGCAGTTAGGAAACAGCCCACTGGGAAGAGATACTTCATCTCTACAGAACATGACCTTAAAACATTCCTAAGTGAGGCTGGACTAACTGAATCAGAGTAAAGTTCAGATAATACCCACAGTCCACAGTTAGTGTTATATTGTCATAAATTTGTGCCCCCCTAAAATTCTAATACCCCAACTACTTTTGATTGTTATTGTTGTATTCAACGACCATTCTACCTCATAGTCTTAATTGTGTTTAATATCTACAGAATCTATCTCCTTTTTTACAACTTACCACATCACTGTTCTATCTTATTTTATTATAAACTAGCCATAACTTGTCCTCAATAATTCTACCTCACTTTAAGAAATACTCAATTGCCCAATTTTATTCTAAATCCTTATTATTGCCCAATTTTGCTTTAAACTATATTGATCAAACTTATTGTAAACTTCTTTTATTGACCATTTTTATTCTATACTTTTTTAAACTAGTATTTTCAACTACAACTTTTATATTATCCTGTCTACCATCTTACTAGCATACTGTAACCGTCATTGCCATTTTTATTTTTATCATTTTTTTTATTATTCTTTTGCTACCTTAACTTGTGTATTTTATCCTGTCAATTTAAATCTAGTTATACTCTAATTCTTGTAAACAACTTATATAACACCTTAGTGCAATTACAATTGAGAGTCTTGTGCCTTTTTTATATTATTAGATTAAACTCAGTTGTACTATACCTCATTGTAGCTCAATACATAGTCAATACCAAATACATTATATTAGACCATAGTGCAATTACTAGTGAGAGTCTGGTGCCATTTTTAATTTGTATTTTTATATTATTAGATTAAATCTAGTTGTACTATAGCTCATTCTAGCTCAAAACGTAGACTCCACAAAAGTCATTATATTAGACCTTAGTGCAATTACAAGTGAGAGTCTTGTTCTATTTTAAATTTGTATTTTTATATTACTAGTTTATACCTAGTTGTACTTTAGTTCATTCCAGCACAACACATAGACAACATCAACTTCATTATGTGTAGTAGTGACTATACTCTATATGACCAAAATACTCTAGCTGTATACTTATCCAAACTTCCCACCACTACAGATATCAGTACTAGAACTCAACACACAACTCAGGATATAATTAACCATAATTTAAACCTAGAAGATGATTGATCACGTTGACCCTGATCTAAACCTCCATAATCTGACACCCAATCAAAACCTATTGGAAAGTAACTGCCTTTATTACACAGCATCACAAGCCAGCACTATCCTAAACAATGCTAAAAGTCTATCAGTACTTAACTACAACATCAGGTCCTTAAGCAAACACTATGATGACCTCCTGGCACTCCTTGAATCACTAAAGACACCCTTCTCCTGCATTATTCTTACTGAGACCTGGCTTAAGCAGGGCACAATAGATATCTACCCTCTACCTGGATACACAGCAATTCACAACTGCAGACCAAACCAAGTTGGGGGTGGTATTGCAATCTATTACTCTAACCAATTATCTTGTATCAGCACCACTTGCTTTAGTGATGAATATGGGGAATACATTTTTGCTAATTTTACTGTAAAAAACCTTAAGACACCCATAACAATCGGTGCCATTTACCGGATACCTCACACAAACATCCCAAATTTCAGTGAGAAATTAAAGTCACTATTAACAAACAGACAAATGAATAAGCACCACCTTCTCTTAGCTGGAGACTTCAACATCAACCTTGGCTTACTAGATGATCAGCCTGTAACTGATTTCATCAACAATATGAACAACACACTTCTCATACCAACAATAACTAAACCAACCAGGCTCACTGAGACAAGTGCAACCATAATAGACCACATATGGACCAATATACTAGCCCCCCTTAAATCAGGAATAATCACAGATAGCACTACAGACCACTACCCTACCTTCCTCCTGACAAACATTAGTAAACCACCACTTGAATACAACAAAGTCTCATTTAGACTCCATGACGAGGCCTCAATAAGGAAGTTCACAGCTGACCTAGAGACTGTTGACTGGCCTACAGAATTCTCCAAGGCCAATGGTATTGATGACTGGACAGACATTTTTCTTAACAAATTACTTAGACTATACAACAAACATTGTCCTATAAAAACGAAACAGATCACAAACAAACGGCTTGGTTGCCCATGGCTAACCAGCACCATTCTGAAATCCATTGATAAGAAACACCAATATGAAAAGCAATATAGACAGGGCTTAATACACAAAGATATTCTTAAACACTATTCATCAGTTCTCACCAAAGTAATAAAGAAAGCCAAACAACTATACTACTCCAGTAGATTCACAGACACTAGAGGAGATATAAAAAAGACCTGGAAAACACTCTCTCAGATTCTAGGGACCCACAAACTGAAAAAAAACAAGAATATTGTCCTAACTAAACCTAATGAAACACCACTACATCCCACTGACACAGCTAACAAGATAAACTACTTCTTCTCAACCATAGGATCTAATCTCGCCAATAAAATCCCACATACCAATGCCCATGCCGGGGACTACCTAGATGGGAATTTCCCAAATTCCTTCTATCTTGCACCAACTGAGCCCTCGGAAGTCACCGAGATTATAAAGTCACTTAAAAATAACTCAGGGAATCTGTCTCATGTCCCACCATTACTGTACAATCGAGCAGCCCATATCCTTTCGCATGCTATTTCATTACTTTTTAACAAGTCACTAGAAACTAGCACCTTCCCAAAAAAGTATCCAAAACGGTTGGGATCCTCTCCAAGATACGATACTACGTGCCGCAAAATGCCCTTCTCACACTATACCACTCACTTATTTATCCATACCTCACCTATGCTATTTGTGATGAATGGTTTGAAAAACCGACAAGTTGAAGATTGAGACACTTATGCAGCATAAAGATTCCCATATGCTATTTGTGCTTGGGGATCAACTGCAGCAACACACCTAAAGCCAATAATAACCCAACAAAAAGCTGCAATAAGAATAATCACTAAATCCCATCCATGACAACACCCCCCCCCCCACTCTTCATAGATCTAAACTTACTCCCTGTTCAGTACATCCACACTTACTACTGTGCAATCTACATCTACAGGACCTTAAACTCCAATATCAACCTTGACCTAAAACGCTTTCTTGATAGTTGTGACAGAACCCACAGGCATAACACCAGACACAAACATCTCTACGACATTCCCCGTGTCCGACTAAACCTTTACAAAAATTCAATGTATGTCAAAGGCCCTAAAATCTGGAACACCCTACCTGAGAACTCTAGAACTGCAGACACATTCATCACCTTTAAAACTACCATTAGAAAACATCTTATCTCCCTGATACACCCCATCAACTAACTCCACGAATACCACCTAGTGGTTCACACTTACACTCACTCACCCATTTGACCATAAACAGAAATATTAATCTCAATCTTAAAATAATGAATCCTATGATACTCCAATACTGAAACTATGTACTGTGCCAAAACAAAAGCATTCACATTGCTAAACTCACAAACTAGTATTTAGTCACTTAGCCATAATACCAACTTACCTCATAATTTGTAATATTTTAAAATAAAGAATTAAACTAAGTCTGCCCGAAATGCCTAGCCATGCTAGGCGTTCTAGTGGTACACTCTGTAATCATTATTTAACTGCATGTAAACCACACAACAACCAAATTCTGTAAATTCAACATTGTAATCCTTATAGAGAATAAACTTTGAATTGAATTGAATTGAATTGCCAAATAGTGATCCTGGTTCGGACCTCCGACAATCCTCTTCATTTTCTTACACAGCGCCATCTCCCACCGAGGGAGGGTGTCCCGAAAAAAAAGAGACACATTCACCATCACTCACATCATCACCGTCTTGCCAGAGGCGCACTTACATTGCAGCTCAGATGCCCCTGCCAACTGCAATATCCCCACCCAACCTTCAGAGAGCAGTCACTGTACTCTCCACCTCCATAACTCATGTCCGGCTGACCGGTTTCCCTGAATCACTTTAGTAATGTTTCCTTACTCACACTCCAACAGTACGTCGAGTCACTAAAACCATTTCCTTCTACTCACTCCTAACAGGCTTATATATATATATATATATATATATATATATATATATATATATATATATATATATATATATATATATATATATATATATATATATATATATATATATATATATATATATGCAATAAGATCACAGTAAACAGGTGATTTCAGAATATGCAAAACAACCACTCTGAAAGAATAGAGAAATTCCAAGCGCTTTCGTGACTACTCACATTATCAAGGAACTATGAAAGTAAAGCATCCAAGGAAGGTATATAAGGGGGTCTGGCCAACACCTCACTCTCAGATCCCACAACGGTTAAACACCTGACGCGCACCAGCCCAACTGGACAGGTCCTTTGCACAACCACCAACAAACTATTCTACCCAAGAAAATTTTTAAAATTATTATTTGTCCAGTGTATTATTAAATTCTTCCCAAATTCTATTAATTATAAATGGATCTAATTTATATAAACCAAAGGAAATATTCATATTATTGTCAAAACTGCTTTTTATGAAACAAGATTCAATTATATTCCTGCCGACCATGGACTTGCTTGATACTACTTTCTGAACTTTTTGAAAATCAATTGGATGGTTAAAATCTCTTACATGAATAAATAGAGCATTGGAATCTTGTCCAGTTCTAATGCTATATTTATGTTGTTTTAATCTTAGTTCGAGATTTTTACCAGTTTGACCGTAATAAACTTTATCGCAAATTTTACAAGGAATCTTATAGACACATCCATCAGCATTTTGGGGGGAATTCTTTATCAAAAGTTTTTTTTACTGTATCAAGATTTTTGAATACAACTTTAATATTAAAAGTCTTAAGAAGAGAAGGCATATCAACCAAGTTTTCGTGGTAAGGGAGAACCAACATATTTTTAGTTGAATAAGGCTAGTTGTCCCTTTTTGGATTGTAAAAAGTATTTCTAGAAACTTTAAAAGATTTATCAATTACATTTCTTGGGTATTTTAAATCATTACCTATTTCATAAATTTTGGATATTTCCTCATCTATGAACTCAGGACTACAAATTCGCAAAGCTCTCAAAAACCTTGATGAGAAAACAGACGGTTTGACTCTATCTTGATGCGAAGAATAATAGTGGACATAGGAACAGTTATTTGTAGGTTTTCTGTAAATTTTAAATTTGAATTCATTATTACCCTTAATAATTAAAACATCTAGAAAAGGTAATGAGTTATTTTCTTCAAACTCAACAGTAAAGTTTATGGAATGGGCTAAGCTATTTAATTTTCCAAGGAAATGGTGTATATCTACATTTTTGGGCATAAGACACAAGAAATGCAATTGATAAATCTTTTAAAGTTGCTAGAAATACTTTTTACAATCCAAAAAGGGACAACCAGCCTTATTCAACTAAAAATAAGTTGGTTCTCCCTTACCATGAAAACTTGGTTGATATGCCTTCTCTTCTTAAGACTTTTAATATTAAAGTTGTATTCAAAAATCTTGATACAGTAAAAAAACTTTTGATAAAGAATTCCCCCCAAAATGCTGATGGATGTGTCTATAAGATTCCTTGTAAAATTTGCGATAAAGTTTATTACGGTCAAACTGGTAAAAATCTCGAACTAAGATTAAAACAACATAAATATAGCATTGGAACTGGACAAGATTCCAATGCTCTATTTATTCATGTAAGAGATTTTAACCATCTGGAGTTTACCTGGAGAGAGTTCCGGGGGTCAACGCCCCAGCGGCCCGGTCTGAGACCAGGCCTCCTGGTGGATCAGAGCCTGATCAACCAGGCTGTTGCTGCTGGCTGCACGCAAACCAACATACGAGCCACAGCCCGGCTGATCCGGAACTGACTTTAGGTGCTTGTCCAGTGCCAGCTTGAAGACTGCCAGGGGTCTGTTGGTAATCCCCCTTATGTGTGCTGGGAGGCAGTTGAACAGTCTCGGGCCCCTGACACTTATTGTATGGTCTCTTAACGTGCTAGTGACACCCCTGCTTTTCATTGGGGGGATGGTGCATCGTCTGCCAAGTCTTTTGCTTTCGTAGTGGGTGATTTTCGTGTGCAAGTTCGGTACTAGTCCCTCTAGGATTTTCCAGGTGTATATAATCATGTATCTCTCCCTCCTGCGTTCCAGGGAATACAGGTTTAGGAACCTCAAGCGCTCCCAATAATTGAGGTGTTTTATCTCCGTTATGCGCGCCGTGAAAGTTCTCTGTACATTTTCTAGGTCGGCAATTTCACCTGCCTTGAAAGGTGCTGTTAGTGTGCAGCAATATTCCAGCCTAGATAGAACAAGTGACCTGAAGAGTGTCATCATGGGCTTGGCCTCCCTAGTTTTGAAGGTTCTCATTATCCATCCTGTCATTTTTCTAGCAGATGCGATTGATACAATGTTATGGTCCTTGAAGGTGAGATCCTCCGACATGATCACTCCCAGGTCTTTGACGTTGGTGTTTCGCTCTATTTTGTGGCCAGAATTTGTTTTGTACTCTGATGAAGATTTAATTTCCTCATGTTTACCATATCTGAGTAATTGAAATTTCTCATCGTTGAACTTCATATTGTTTTCTGCAGCCCACTGAAAGATTTGGTTGATGTCTGCCTGGAGCTTTGCAGTGTCTGCAATGGAAGACACTGTCATGCAGATTCGGGTGTCATCTGCAAAGGAAGACACGGTGCTGTGGCTGACATCCTTGTCTATGTCGGATATAAGGATGAGGAACAAGATGGGAGCGAGTACTGTGCCTTGTGGAACAGAGCTTTTCACCGTAGCTGCCTCGGACTTTACTCTGTTGACGACTACTCTCTGTGTTCTGTTAGTGAGGAAATTATAGATCCATCGACCGACTTTTCCTGTTATTCCTTTAGCACGCATTTTGTGCGCTATTACGCCATGGTCACACTTGTCGAAGGCTTTTGCAAAGTCTGTATATATTACATCTGCATTCTTTTTGTCTTCTAGTGCATTTAGGACCTTGTCGTAGTGGTCCAATAGTTGAGACAGACAGGAGCGACCTGTTCTAAACCCATGTTGCCCTGGGTTGTGTAACTGATGGGTTTCTAGATGCGTGGTGATCTTGCTTCTTAGGACCCTTTCAAAGATTTTTATGATATGGGATGTTAGTGCTATTGGTCTGTAGTTCTTTGCTGTTGCTTTACTGCCCCCTTTGTGGAGTGGGGCTATGTCTGTTGTTTTTAGTAACTGTGGGACGACCCCCGTGTCCATGCTCCCTCTCCATAGGATGGAAAAGGCTCGTGATAGGGGCTTCTTGCAGTTCTTGATGAACACAGAGTTCCATGAGTCTGGCCCTGGGGCAGAGTGCATGGGCATGTCATTTATCGCCTGTTCGAAGTCATTTGGCGTCAGGATAACATCGGATAGGCTTGTGTTAATCAAATTTTGTGGCTCTCTCATAAAAAATTCATTTTGATCTTCGACTCTCAGTCTGGTTAGCGGCTTGCTAAAAACTGAGTCATATTGGGACTTGAGTAGCTCACTCATTTCCTTGTTGTCATCTGTGTAGGACCCATCTTGTTTAAGTAGGGGCCCAATACTGGACGTTGTTCTCGATTTTGATTTGGCATAGGAGAAGAAATACTTTGGGTTTCTTTCGATTTCATTTATGGCTTTTAGTTCTTCCCGCGATTCCTGACTCCTAAAGGATTCTTTTAGCTTAAGTTCGATGCTTGCTATTTCTCTGACCAGTGTCTCCCTACGCATTTCAGATATATTGACCTCTTTTAGCCGCTCTGTTATTCTTTTCCGTCGCCTGTAAAGGGAGCGCCTGTCTCTTTCTGTTTTACATCTACTCCTCCTTTTTCTTAGAGGAATAAGCCTTGTGCATACATCGAGTGCTACCGAGTTAATCTGTTCTAGGCATAAGTTGGGGTCTGTGTTGCTTAGTATATCTTCCCAGCTTATATCGGTTAGGACTTGGTTTACTTGGTCCCACTTTATGTTTTTGTTATTGAAGTTGAATTTGGTGAATGCTCCCTCGTGACTAATCTCATTATGTCGGTCTGGGGCTCCGCGCATACATGACTGAACCTCAATTATGTTGTGATCTGAGTATATTGTTTTTGATATGGTGATATTTCTTATCAGATCATCATTGTTAGTGAAGATGAGGTCTAGTGTATTCTCCAGTCTAGTAGGCTCTATTATTTGCTGGTTTAAATTGAATTTTGTGCAGAGATTTAAAAGCTCGCGTGAGTGTGAGTTTTCATCAGAGCTGCCTCCTGGTGTTATTACTGCAACAATATTATTTGCTATATTCCTCCATTTTAGGTGCCTTAAGTTGAAATCCCCCAGGAGCAAGATGTTGGGTGCAGGAGCTGGAAGGTTTTCCAGACAGTGGTCAATTTTTAACAGCTGTTCCTGGAATTGCTGGGATGTTGCATCCGGAGGCTTGTAGACTATCACAATGACTAGGTTTTGGTTCTCGACCTTTACTGCTAAAACTTCCACTACATCATTTGAGGCATTTAGCAGTTCTGTGCAAACAAGTGACTCTGCAATGTACAGGCCAACCCCCCCCTTTTGCCTGTTCACTCTGTCACATCTGTATAGGTTGTAACCTGGGATCCATATTTCGTTGTCTAAGTGATCCTTTATGTGGGTCTCAGTGAAAGCCGCGAACATTGCCTTTGCCTCTGCAAGCAGTCCACGGATGAAAGGTATTTTGTTGTTTGTTGCTGGCTTTAGACCCTGTATATTTGCAAAGAAGAATGTTATCGGACTGGTGGTATTGTTGGTACTGGGGGGGGATTTTTTTTCCGGCATTAGTATCTGTATCTGTTGGTTTGGAGTGGAGGCCATCGACTGTGGTTCCACTCCAGGAATGACTGGATTTGGTGTACGATTTCTGCCATTTCCTGCCAGTTTTTTTTTCCTTCCTGGCACTAAAAAACCTCTCCCTCTTGAGTGGCTGTGGCTACCCAGGTTTTCCCATGGCCTGGATGTTTTGTATCTTTTTGTCCCCTTTAGATGGTATGCCTGGCAATTTAAGTTATAGCACAGTCTTTCCTGTACTGAAGAGGTACACAGTTCAGGGTGAAAAAGCTTACAGGAAGGGAGTTTGCATTTTCCTGTTGTCATATGGGCATGGCATTTCCTAGGGTGGTCATAGTTGCACGTCCCATCTGTTTTTCCAGATTTCCCATGCCAGCAGATACCGAGTGCATAGTATGTGCACAGGCTTGGTTTCCGTTTGCCTTGGGTTTCTGTGACTGTATTCCCTGTTGGTGCATGTTTCCCTGTCTTACTTCTATCCTCCCTAGCACCAACAATGGAGCTCCCACCATTTGTTTTTGGTAATATATCCTCACTATTGCTAGTGGAGTCCTCTTGTTTGCTATTTCCTGCGGTATTTCTAGTTTGCAATATTGGTTTTATCTTATCTTTGACTACACTTGTTTCCCTACTATGGCTCCTGTCCCCTATGCGGTCATTCATATGTATTCCTTCCTGCATATAGTTCCCGACTACCTGGACAAAATCTCCAGCTTCACCATTACTGTCTCCCAGGACAGCATCTCCAGCTTCCCCATTACTGTCTCCCAGGACAGCATCTCCAGCTTCACCATTACTGTCTCCCAGGACAGCACCTCCAGCTTCACCATTACTGTCTCCCAGGACAGCACCTCCAGCTTCCCCATTACTGTCTCCCAGGACAGCACTATCAGCCCCCCATTTACTGACTACCAGGACATCATCTCCAGCCTTACAGTTTCTGACTACATGGCCAGTATCAAGGGCAGTACCATTCAGCCCGGACTTTTTATGTTCCCATCTGTTGTAGAAAGCTTCCAGGTTTTCTATGAAAGCAGCTTTGATGTTGACCTCTTTTAATACCCTTGTGATTTTAGTCCACAGATTTATCTCATTTGGGCATACCCAAAAACACTTCCCTGTTTTAATACTGCTTGTAGCTAGTTCTTGGATATCTGCACAAGGGGCGTGACACCAATTTCCACAGAAATGACAATTTATGCATGTGGAAGCCCGTTTGTTTGACTGACCACAGACTACACACAGCTTCATAATGATTTGAATGGTTTATTTACTGCAATTCTACTAGCAACCTCTTGAATATTCTATTAATAACCTGCTAGGTGGTGCACAACGAAACCGTTTGAAACCAGTCCAGGGTTCGGACCAGTCAAGGGTTCGGACCAGTCAAGGGTTCGGACCAGTCAAGGGTTCGGACCAGTCTATCTGATCTGATCAGTGGGTCACTTATTTAAACCATACTGGTCGGTGATTTGAGCTAACACATGAAGGATCTACTGGAAATTATCTACCCGAGTAATATGTGATTTGATTGATACAAAAGTATAACTTGCGTGTTGAAGAGCCGGTGACTGCTGGCACTCCTACAATGACGAACGGTCGAGCCTCCACCTTTGTTTATCAATCGCTGTATCTAGCTTCTCTATTTTTTTTTTCCGTCTCCACCACAATAAATGCTATATTATCACTATAGTTGACTGGTGCAAATTTTGGAGGAAGGGCGCTTTTTCTGTAGTAATAATTGCTTCTCGTTGTGTATATTGCGACCGCTGGTAACTACAGGTTATATGAAATTCACAGTAACGTCTGGTATTTCAAGAAAAAGAAACTAATGAAAGTCACTCCACTTCACTAAGTACCATTATAATACTGGTTAGTTGCTACTACAACACTGTATTCTGCTATTCACTGGTATCACTAGATTATATGCGAGTACACTAGCAGGCCAGGAAGATTATTAAAAACAGCTGACCTGTGGTAAGTTTCTGGCGACTTCTGGCACCTGCCTCTATAGGCTTATCACTTCATTTACAAATTCACCTGTTTTCAAATGACACTTTAGCCTTTATCATCAATATACTAGGGAGCCACTGTAGTATACACTATACACTATGTATACTCAATGCTTTCAGGGAGACTTTCTTTCCTCTGACACAAAGTTCAATATTATTATTTTTCCACACGGGACAGGCCTATGATTCCCCTCTGGCAGTAAACTCTGCTAGGAAGTGCACACTAATTCTCCTTTTTTTACTCAGTATATAATGTTTTCCGCCCAAGATTGGTTCCAGGCGCTAGAGGGATGTATCGTATAGGATTGATGACACAAATTAAAGTTCTAGCACGTAAGAGCGACCGTGAAAACACCAGAAAAACCGGGAGCACAACGAGCGTGAGCACGAGCGTGGTGCGAAGAGCACCGTATCCAATTGATTTTCAAAAAGTTCAGAAAGTAGTATCAAGCAAGTCCATGGTCGACAGGAATATAATTGAATCTTGTTTCATAAAAAGCAGTTTTGACAATAATATGAATATTTCCTTTGGTTTATATAAATTAGATCCATTTATAATTAATAGAATTTGGGAAGAATTTAATAATACACTGGACAAATAATAATTTTAAAAATTTTCTTGAGTAGAATAGTTTGTGGGTGAGTTGTGCAAAGGACCTGTCC
This sequence comes from Cherax quadricarinatus, assembly GCF_038502225.1. Taxonomy (NCBI): domain Eukaryota; kingdom Metazoa; phylum Arthropoda; class Malacostraca; order Decapoda; family Parastacidae; genus Cherax; species Cherax quadricarinatus. Next base: position 6,548,736 of record NC_091312.1, on the reverse strand, counting down.
AGTTGGGCGCCTGGCAAACCTACGAATAGCGTTCCGATACCTCAGTAAGGATTCGTTAAAGACTGTATACCATTTACGTCAGGCCCATACTGGAGTATGCAGCACCAGTTTGGAATCCACACCTAGTCAAGCACGTCAAGAAATTAGAGAAAGTGCAAAGGTTTGCAACAAGACTAGTCCCAGAGCTACGGGGATTGTCCTATGAAGAAAGGTTGAGGGAAATCGGCCTGACGACACTGGAGGCCAGGAGGGTCAGGGTAGACATGATAACGACATATAAAATACTGCGCGGAATAGACGAGGTGGACAAAGACAGGATGTTCCAGAGATGGGACACAGAAACAAGAGGTCACAATTGGAAGTTGAAGACTCAGGTGAATCAAAGGGATGTTAGGAAGTATTTCTTCAGTCATAGAGTAGTCAAGCCGTGGAATAGCCTAGAAAGTGAAGTAGTGGAGGCGGGAACCATACATAGTTTTAAGGCGAGGTATGATAAAGCTCATGGAGCAGGGAGAGAGAGGACCTAGTAGCAATCAGTAAAGAGGCAGGGCCAGGAGCTATGACTCGACCCCTGCAACCACAAATAGGTGAGTACAAATAGGTGAGTACACACACAAACACACACACACATACACACACACATACACACACACACACACACACACACACACACACACACACACACACACACACACACACACACACACACACACCCTCCACCACTTGATACAAACACTTGACACAAACACGTACCCCCCCTCCCCTAACCACCTCTCCCCCTTTCCTAACCACCTCACCTTAGCCACCTACCCCTCCCCCAAACCACCTAACCCCTCCCCAACCCATCTAACCCCCCAACTACCTCCCTCCCTCCAATAACCATCCTCCCCCTCCCCCATAACCATCCATCCCCTCTCTTTCTCAAACATGTACTCCTCCTCCCCTAACCACCTCTCCCCCTTCCCTAACCACCTAACCCTAGCCACCTACCCCTCCCCCAATCCATCTAACCCCCTCCCCCAACTATCTCTACCCCTCCAATAACCATCCTCTCCCTCCCTCACAACCATCCATCCCCTCTCCTCCCAACCATCTATTCCCCTCCCCCTAACCACCCTTCCCCCTTCTGTGGAGCAACGGGTTAACCTAGAACCAGGATGAGGACAAGGGGCTCCAAGGACGAATCTGGGAGGGAGGAATGGGAGGCAGAGCTCAAAAAAAGGGAGGAAGAGTGGGGAAGGAGACTAGGTGAGCTGGAAAGGAAGATGGAAGAGAGGTTAGCAGAAGAATGCAGAAGGTGGAAGCAACAGGCCACAGCAGCAGAAATTAAGATAGAGAGATTAGAAGAGGAGCTGAGACATCTGAAACAGCACAGAGACAAAGATATTACAGAAGTAGCATCGGCAATGGCTACATCAGGCACAGACAACAGGTCTGAAGGAAGCATGGAAACTAAACTGTATGCAGAGGTCCTGTCAAACCCACATGGGGTCAAAACAAAGACAGTGAGCACACTAGGACAGAATGAGAGGTTGGAAGACATTGAAGGAACTAGGACATGTGCAGGGACCTTACCAGATACCTGTGGGGGCCAGGAACAGGTGAGCAGGAAGGACAAACCAAGAAGCATAGGGGCCATAACTAGGGAAGGGACTGAAGGAAGGAACACTCCACGGGAAGGAACTAAAACACATCAGAGGATGCCATGGGAGTCACAGTGGGAGGTGGAAAGGGAGAGATCCATGTTTGTCTATGGGCTAGACAAAGCTAAAGGGGAAACTTATGATGAAAGAAAGCAGGAGGAGAAAAAAGTGATTGAAGATATCGTGAAGGTGATAGGCGAGGGGGACATGACCCAGGTGGCAAATTTTTGGAGAATTGGGTGGTTCACAAAGAAAAGGAATCGGCCTCTCAAAGTAATTTTCAAGGCAGAATCAACCCGAACCATGATCCTGCAGGAGAAAGCATGGCTGAGAGGCAAGCAGGAGTTCCGGAGTGTGTACCTCGATCGAGACAGAACACAGGACGAAAGGAAGACGATGAAAGAGAGAGTTCAAAAACGAAAGGAGAAATGGGAGGAAATGAAAAAGGAGAGCAGAATAACCCAGGATCAAATGGAAGGACAAGCACACCCCCCAGAAACACCTGCAGAAGAACTCCAGCCACGACACCCCCAAGGCAAATGAACAATCCAAACCAACCATCACACACCAATCCCTCTGTTCCCACCCCCCACACCACAGTTACAGTATTAAAACAGAAGTTGAAGGTTTGGTACACAAATGCAGATGGATTAATGAATAAATATGAGGAATGGCAAGAAAGAATCAATGAGAAGTCCCCAGACATCATAGCAGTTACAGAAACAAAACTCATGGAGACAATAACAGATGCAATTTTCCCACCAGGATACCAGATCATGAGGAAAGATAGAAGGGGCAGGGGAGGAGGTGGGGTTGCTCTGCTCGTAAAAAACAAATGGAAATTCGAGAAAATGGAAGGCATAGATGAGACGGGAGAAAGAGACTACATAGTAGGTACACTTCAGTCTGGGGAACAAAAAGTGATCATTGCAGTGATGTATAATCCACCACAGAACTGCAGGAGGCCAAGAGAGGAATATGAAGAGAGCAACAGAGCAATGGTGGACACACTTGCTGAGGTGGCAAGAAGTGCTCACTCCAGCAGAGCAAAGTTGCTGGTTATGGGGGATTTCAACCACAGGGAGATTGACTGGGAAAACCTGGAGCCACATGGGGGTCCCGAAACATGGAGAGCCAAGATGTTGGGCGTAGTGCTGGAAAACCTCATGCACCAACATGTTAAGGACACTACCAGAGTGAGGGGGGAGGATGAACCAGCAAGATTGGACCTTGTGTTCACCCTGGGCAGCTCAGACATTGAGGACATCAAGTATGAGAGTCCCCTAGGAGCTAGCGACCACGTGGTTCTGTGCTTTGAATACATAGTAGAGCTGCAAGTGGAGAGAATAACAGGAGTTGAATGGGAAAAGCCTGGCTATAAAAGAGGGGACTACATAGGGTTGAAGAACTTCCTGCGGGAGGTCCAGTGGGACAGAGAACTGGCAGGAAAGCAAGTACATGAAAGGATGGAATATGTAACAACAAAATGCAAGGAGGCAGTGGAAAGGTTTATTCCCAAGGGCAACAGTAACAACGGGAAGACGAGAACGAGCCCCTGGTTTACCCGACGGTGTAAGGAGGCAAAAACAAAGTGCAATAGAGAATGGAAAAAGTACAGAAGGCAGAGAACACACGAAAATAGGGAGATCAGTCGCAGAGCCAGGAATGAGTATGCACAGGTAAGGAGGGAGGCCCAACGACAGTATGAAAATGACACAGCATCGAGAATCAAGACTGACCCGAAACTGTTGTATAGCCACATCAGGAGGAAGACAACAGTCAAAGACCAGGTGATCAGATTAAGGACAGAAGGTGGAGAACTCACAAGAAATGATCAGGAGGTATGTGAGGAGCTGAACAGGAGATTTAAGGAAGTTTTTACAGTAGAGACAGGAAGGGCTGTGGGAAGACAGCACAGAAGGGAACATCAAGAGGGAATATATCAACAAGTGTTGGATGACATACGAACAACTGAGGAGGAGGTGAAGAAGCTCCTAAGTGACCTTGACACCTCAAAGGCGATGGGACTGGACAACATCTCCCCATGGGTCCTTAGAGAAGGAGCAGAGATGCTGTGCGTGCCTCTAACCACAATCTTCAACACATCCCTTGAAACTGGGCAACTGCCTGAGAAATGGAAGACAGCTAATGTAGTCCCCATATTTAAGAAAGGAAACAGAAACGAGGCGCTAAACTACAGACCTGTGTCTCTGGCATGTATTGTGTGCAAAGTCATGGAGAAGATTATCAGGAGGAGAGTGGTCGAACACCTGGAAAGGAACAAGATTATAAAAGAAAACCAGCATGGGTTCATGGAAGGCAAATCTTGTATCACAAACCTCCTGGAGTTTTATGACAAGGTAACAAAAGTAAGACACGAGAGAGAGGGGTGGGTAGATTGCGTTTTCCTAGACTGCAGGAAGGCCTTTGACACAGTTCCCCACAAGAGATTAGTGCAGAAGCTGGAGGATCAGGCACATGTAACAGGGAGGGCACTGCAATGGATCAGGGAATACCTGACAGGGAGGCAGCAACGAGTCATGGTACATGAAGAGGTATCATAGTGGGCGCCTGTGACGAGCGGGATCCCACAGGGGTCAGTTCTAGGACCAGTGCTATTTTTGATATATGTGAACATGATGGAAGGAATAGACTCTGAAGTGTCCCTATTCGCAGATGATGTGAAGTTGATGAGAAGAATTAAATCGGATGAGGGTGAGGCAGGACTGCAAAGAGACCTGGACAGGCTGGACATGTGGTCCAGTAACTGGCTTCTCGAATTCAATCCAGCCAAATGCAAAGTCATGAAGATTGGGGAGGGGCAAAGAAGACCGCAGACAGAGTATAGGCTAGGTGGACAAAGACTACAGACCTCACTCAGGGAGAAAGACCTTGGGGTGACCATAACACCGAGCACATCACCGGAGGCACACATCAACCAAATAACTGCTGCAGCATACGGGCGCCTGGCAAACCTGAGAATAGCGTTCCGATACCTTAATAAAGAATCTTTCAAGACACTGTACACTGTGTATGTTAGGCCCATACTGGAGTATGCAGCACCAGTCTGGAACCCACACCTGGTCAAGCACATCAAGAAGTTAGAGAAAGTACAAAGGTTTGCAACAAGGCTAGTCCCAGAGCTCAGGGGAATGTCGTACGAGGAAAGGTTGAGGGAGATCGGACTGACGACACTGGAGGACAGAAGGGTCAGGGGAGACATGATAACGACATACAAGATACTGCGGGGAATAGACAAGGTGGACAGAGATAGGATGTTCCAGAGAGGGGACACAGGGACAAGGGGTCACAACTGGAAGCTGAAGACTCAGACGAGTCACAGGGACGTTAGGAAGTATTTCTTCAGTCATAGAGTTGTCAGGACGTGGAATAGCCTAGCAAGTGAAGTAGTGGAGGCAGGAACCATACATAGTTTTAAGAAGAGGTATGATACAGCTCAGGAAGCAGAGAGAGAGAGGGCCTAGTAGCGATCATTGAAGAGGCGGGGCCAGGAGCTGAGTCTCGACCCCTGCAACCACAATTAGGTGAGTACAATTAGGTGAGTACACACACACACACACACACACACACACACACACACACACACACACACACACACACACACGCACACACACACATACACACACACACACACACACACACACACACACACACACACACACACACACACACACACACACACACACACACACACTAGGAGCTAGTGATCACGTGGTTCTGTGCTTTGAATACATAGTCGAGTTACATGTGGAGAGGGTAACAGGAGTTGAATGGGAAACCCCAGACTATAAAAGGGGGGGAATACACAGGTTTGAGGAACTTCCTGCAGGAGGTTCAGTGGGACAGAGAACTGGTAGGAAAGTCAGTAAACGAAATGATGGAATACGTAACAAGAAAATGCAAGGAGGCAGAGGAAAGGTTTGTTCCCAAGTACAAGAGAAATAATGGGAAGACCAGAACGAGTCCCTGGTTTACCCGAAGGTGTCGGGAGGCAAAAACTAAGTGCACTAGAGAATGGAAAAAGTACAGAAGGCAAAGAACACAGGAAAATAAGATTAGTCGAAGAGCCAGAAACGAATATTCACAGGCTAGGAGAGAGGCCCAGCGACAGTATGAAAACAACATAGCATTGAAAGTTTGTTAAGTATGACCCGAAACTGCTGTACAGCCACATCAGAAGGAAGACAATAGGCAAAGAACAGGTGGTCAGGCTGAGGAAAGAAGGTGGGGAACTCACAAGAAACGATTATGAGGTATGTGAGGAGCTCAACATGAGATTTAAGGAAGTATTTACAGTAGAGACAGGAAGGGCACTGGGAAGACAGCACAGAGAGTAATATCAACAGGGAATATACCAACAAGTGTTGGATGACATACACACAACGGAGGAAGAGGTGCAGAAGCTGCTAAGTGACCTTGATACCTCAAAGGCGATGGGACCGGACATATCCCCGTGGGTCCTTAAAGAAGGAGCACAGACGCTATGTGTGCCACTAACCTTCAACACATCCCTTGAAACTGGGCAACTACCTGAGGTATGGAAGACGACAAATGTAGTCCCCATTTTTAAGAAAGGACACAGAAACGAGACACTAAACTATAGACCAGTGTCACTGACATGTATAGTATGCAAAGTCATGGAGAAAATTATCAGGGGGAGAGTGGTGGAGCACTTGGAACGGAACAAGATTATAAACGACAGCCAGCACAGATTCATGGAAGGCAAATCCTGTGTCACAAATCTTCTGGAGTTTTATGACAAGGTAACAGAAGACACGAGAAAGAGGGGTGGTTACCTGGAGGTTACCTGGAGGTGGGTTGATTGCATTTTCCTGGACTGCAAGAAGGCCTTTGACACAGTTCCTCACATGAGATTAGTGCAGAAGCTACAGGATCAGGCGCATATAACAGGAAGGGAACTGCAATGGATCAGAGAATACCTGACAGGGAGGCAACAACGAGTCATGGTACGTGATGAGGTATCACAGTCGGCGCCTGTGATGAGCGGGATTCCACAGGGGTCAGTCCTAGGACCAGTGCTATTTTTTGTATATGTGAATGACATGATGGAAGGGATAGACTCAAAAGTGTTCGCAGATGATGTGAAGTTAATGAGGAGAATTAAATCAGATGAGGATCAGGCAGGACTACAAAGAGACCTGGACAGGCTGAACACGTGGTCCAGCAACTGGCTTCTCGAATTCAACCCCACCAAATGCAAAGTCATGAAGATTGGGGAAGGACAAAGAAGACCGCAGACAGAGTATAGGCTGGGTAGCCAAAGACTGCAAACCTCACTCAAGGAGAAAGATGCTGGGGGTGAGCATGACACCGAGCACGACTCCGGAAGCACACATCAACCAGATAACTGCTGCAGCATATGGGCGCCTGGCAAACCTGAGAATAGCGTTCCGTTACCTTAGAAAGGAATCGTTCAAGACTGTACAATGTGTACGTCAGGCCCATACTGGAGTATGCAGCACCAGTTTGGAACCCACACCTTGTCAAACACATCAAGAAATTAGAGAAAGTGCAAAGGTTTACAACAAGGTTAGTTCCGGAGCTAAGGGGAATGTCCTATGAAGAAAGGTTAAAGGAAATCGACCTGACGACGCTGGAGGACAGGAGGGTCAGGGGAGACATGGCAACAACATACAAAATGCTGTGTGGAAGAGATAAAGTGGACAGAGACAGGATGTTCCAGAGAGGGGACACAGAAACAAGAGGTCACAACTGAAAACTGAAGACTCAGACGAGTCAAAGGGAAGTTAGGAAGTATTTCTTCAGTCATAGAGTTGTCAAGAAGTAGCATAGTCTAGCAAGTGATGTAGTGGAGGTAGGAACCATACATAGCTTTAAGACGAGGTATGACGAAGCTCAGGAAGCAGAGAGAGAGAGGGCCTAGTAGCGATCAGTGAAGAGGCGTTGCCAGGAGCTGAGTATCGACCTCTGCAACCACAATTAGGTGAGTACACTTTAGTCCAAAAAGAAAATCACTTTACCTTTACCATGGAGTCCATCATCGTACTCAGTCTTGCTTTCTTATCTTACAAGTCGGCTGTTCTGAAGGAAAGAAAAATATCTGCATAAGATACTACAATTTTGGCGCCATTCCGCTATCTTTCCATATGAAATACATCACGGGATAAACATTTCTCAATGAGATGTTTGTGACAGACTGTGAGTGATATTCTATGTATGTCTGCTGCTACAAGAGGCAGAAGATCCTGGGATCCAACACCAATGAAGCGATTGGCTACTTGAATTGTCATATTTTATACAACATTAGACTGTCATAATATATGTACATTAATCTGATATCAGCAGAAGCAGCTGCAACATTGGATATAACAGCAGCCGTCTGTAATATTAGTTGCAACAGAAACGACTGCAAAACTGGACAGAACAGCACTGGTTACAATGTTAGATGCAACAATAGTGCTTGTATTGCATTTAGTCAGCCACTTCATTGTCTAGCTGAATCCCTTATTTGCAAAGTACATGTTTAACTAGTCCTCAAATAACCGGAACGTTATTGCACTTGCAACTTCAGGATGGTTGGTAGGTAAGACACATAGGGAACATTTAGGCAACTTTATTCCGAAACGTTTCGCCTACACAGTAGGCTTCTTCAGTCGAGTACAGAAAGTAGGCAAAAGCAGTAGAGATGTGAAGACGATGTAATCAGTCCATCACCCTTGAAGTCGTAGATTTGAGGTTGTCAGTCCCTCAGCCTGGAGAAGTTCTGTTCCAAAGTCTGGAACTAACTGAAGATCAAGCGACAGTGTGAGACTTAAATACTGTCTGAAGGAGAGGTGCAGAGTAGTAGTAGTGAGAATGTAGCCACTGAGAGGTCACGTCCCTCTCAGATCAAACAATTCCCACTTGAAAAAGTTGTCCAAGGTGCTTTCTCTTCTGTACCAAGATGCCATTGTGTTGCAGTGTCTGACAGAGTGAATATCAAAATGGTATACAATACCGACAGGTTGGTAGGTAAGACACATAGGCAACATTTAGGCAACTTTATTCGGAATAAAGTTGCCTAAATGTTGCCTATGTGTCTTACCTACCAACCTGTCGGTATTGTATACCATTTTGATATTAACCTCAGAATGGTTTGTTCTGTGTTCAGTAAGAACATGCAATCTGTAAGTAAACTTCCTTATACTCGCTGACCTTGTATGTTGGATGGAAGACAGTGCCCACAACTGTGGGTGGAAGACAGTGCCCACAACTGTGGGTGGAAGACAGTGCCCACAACTGTGGGTGGAAGACAGTGCCCACAACTATTAATAATAAAAAAGACAGAGCAGATTATTACCATTAATATAGGGATAAGCGCCAAACCCGTAGGAGCCATACAGCGCCTGGTGAATGGGAGGCAATGAAGTTCGACCCAATAAAAGCAAAAGAGAAGTCCCATTTCCTGAATAAAGAGCTCTTGACCAGCATCAAGGAGCCTCCCATGAGGACACTGACACATTATCTAGTGTCTGGAAACCTCTCACAATGTACTTATATGGTATGTATTCCGTTAACTTCCTCACAGTCATTCTTCTGACCTTAAACTGACACAGTTTGAATACTTCAAATTTGCAGGTGAAAAAAAAAACCTATATTAGACTTAATCTTAATAAATAGTTATAATTATAACCAAAATTTTTAAAGGGGTCGACCTGTAAGCCAGCTGAAGGTCTCGGTCAAGTGACCATAGGCTTCAGCTGAGGGTCATCATATGACTGGTCTACAGAAAAACTGCTTCGTAAATAAAACAAGATTTTCTTTATTAATTTTGTTACTGAATGTGGAAATGATGTTTAAAATTGCAAATTGGCTCTATATATAAAGATACTACCATTGCTCTCATCACTGATCACCTTAATTCTGTTATATTATATAGTAATCTACACTCTATTATCTTTAACAGCCCTGGGTAAAAAAAAAATTCTCCATCACTGTCTGTGTTAACAATATTTCTTCTCTCTCACTTTTCCATAATCATTTTGAACATTTTGGTGTTGGTCTTTCTTTTGGCACTTCACCAGGTTCTCATACTGGCACTGACATGGTTACCTCCTTTGACTTCTTTCGCCAGTCTTACTCTCGTAGTATCCTTGACATGTCTACCATTCCTGGTGCTCTCATTCCTATCCTTGACATTCTTTTTGTCAACTTGCACTGACTTCTTAGATCTGCTGCTGATATTTATCTTTTCTTCTGACAAAAACAATTCTGTAGTTGTCCTTAATCACGACGACTACCTCCAAAACTCTGAATCTTTGCTGTCTGACTTTCACATCTATATTCCTCTTGTTTTCAAAAATGCTGATCACTTTAAGAAAACTTTCAACCTCAAATTTCGCATCCTCTCCAATCTCTTGTCTATCTGACTTTGATACTGCCAAATGTTTCATTGTTATCTGTTCCTCTCTGTCTTATTTATATGGGCTTCCTAAATTTCGCATACTAGGTATTTCTCTCTCTGCCCCATCATTTCCTCTAAAATCTAAATGATCTGTCTACATCTTGTTTTATGGTTGGCCAAAACTCTCACACGGCTTTTTTTTTTCAGCTCACGTCCGTCACTCTCAAGTATTAGGAATAATATTAGGAGAGAAGTAAATAATGAAAATTATTATTATAGGAATGCAGTTAGAAGCCTGAGTAGATCTATAACCCACTATAATAACATGATCATAGATAAGTATGTTTATGGAGCAACTTGCAATATGAACAGACTGACTGATGTTGTAGTGGCCAGGCTTAGGCTTGGTTACAAGTACTTCTGGCAGTTTGAGAGACACACAGATGATGATCAAACTAAATGCAAATTATGTGATCAGGCATATGGTTACTGTCTTGATCACTATTTGCTTAATTGTCCACTTATTGAGGAATACAGAGATGGACAGTATAATAACCTATGTGACATGTCAAGATATCTTACTAATGAAAATAAGATACCAGATATACTAAGCAAATTTCCTAAATTTGCTTGTAACAGATAAGTGAACTATAGATATTTAGATATAAATCCATATGTACTTCTGTTAACCTTTTGGGGCCTAGTTCCTGGGCCTTTTGTGTGTCCATATACTCTTGTGCTACCGTCCACAGGATGGATATGGGCTACACAATAAACTTCGGTGGCAAAATCTAATCTATCTTAAGATTCCTTGGAACATGTACGGTCACGTCCTGCCTGTAACATACTAAGTCTTGAACTTTAGCTTCTCGTCACTAATGTTTCACTTGATGTTAATAGTTTTCTCAGAATGACCAATGGAAGGATGCTTCATTTCATTATACCTCCTGGTGTATTTGTCGATCTTATTCGTCATCGTGCGGACTCGAGCTCTTTTTCCTTTCAGTGTAAATGTTAATCTCAAATCTATGTGTTGCAATAGACTCACCTCTACCCCATTTTCATGTGAACTTTTTGCATGAAATACTTTGAAACTTCTGCTTCCTGCTTTTAGAGGACGTTCTCTCTGCCTTCTCAACCATCCTGTGTAATGAAATGTGATAGGGAAATATAGTTAGTTTTTGTTCCCACTATTTAAATTTGACATTGAATCTGGTAGCAGCACACTGTTGATGCATCTGTATCTAATTTGGTTAAATAAAAAGAATGTTCTCTAGGCAGATGACTAGTCTCTCCAAACTCTTTCATGATGCCCTCAAGAATCTTCCTCTGTCTCATAACTTTTGAAGCTGAACGAGAATCACTCATTGCTTCCTTTCCTTGAAGTTTATGTGCACCATTCTCTGATCAGCTTCTCATTTTCTCCCGTCTGCTGCAAGTCTATGTAGCGGTATGGCGTATACATTCACTAATTTTCTTACCTTGCTCCTCTTGTCAAGAAAAATGTTGTTTCCCTCTTCGTGTCCTCGGAATCTGTTATCCTCAGTATCTTGATTTTGAAACTTCTACTCTGTGCAGCTCATTTTCTCGCCTTGGCTATCTTCTTTTTCACACAATCTGCATTCTTCGTGCTTCTGCAAAAACTCATGTACTTTGCCTTCCGTATATTTTCGGCCTACAAAATCTTAATAACACTGTCCACTAGCAGTCACATTTGCATTTCGTCAAACTAGTGATACACTTCATAGTAATCTAGTTCACAGTTTAATTCCTATCACTGATGTTTCCGGTATTTATTTCCTGCGCCTCCTGCCCTCTTCAATACTTTGGTGAAACTAGTCCAAAACGAAATGTCATATAATTTTGGTGGTGGTGGTGGTGATAATGGGAGTGTTCGTGTGTGTACATACCAGCTTATGTACTCATCCAAGTTGGTGTTTACTTTATAAATGATGATACTTCTTTCGCTTATGAAAATAATATAACTTTATATGTAATTTACTTTTCTTACTATTTTTTTGTCCCACCAATAAAAGCTGAACACAACGAATTTTCTTAAAAAAAAAAAAAATATATATAGTGTTGTGGAAGCAGTGAGTGTTATGTGACGAGTTACAGCTGTGACAAGAACACCTGTTGCCATTATTACATTCATGGAGAAGAGTTACACCCGTAGGGCTCATATAGTGCCTGAGGGAATGGGAGATGTTCGGGTTCGATACAAAGAAATGGAGACTAGGTCCAAATCCTTGGATCAAGAGCCCCCCTCACCTGAGTCAATGAACCTCCCTCTGAGGGAACCTGTTTTGAGTTTGTCAGATAACATATGTACATTATTACTGATCCTTGAATATTGTGAATGGCTGGTCACAGCTTTCAGTACTCTCAGATCATCCTGCTCAAACCTCATCTCTATCAACTCACAAAACTTCACCCTTCATACGACAGCGGGTGAAGTATGCACATCTGTAAGAGAACATTATTCTTGCAAAGAAATTTATTTTACAGGATGCTCAAATCATACATTCGTTTATATGTTATATTCTTCATAATAAAGAAGATGCACCAAAATGTGAAATAAGAAGCACAGTATTATAACCTTTATAATGTTAAAACAATCAACCTAATACGTGGCAACAGCTATTTTAAACAATTGCAATACACTCACAAAGCCTGACACTACACCACAAGATGTTATACACTCTACAATACACTCACCAAGCCTGACACTACACCACAAGTTGTTATACACTCTACAATACACTCACCAAGCCTGACACTACACCACAAGTTGTTATACACTCTACAATACACTCACCAAGCCTGACACTACACCACAGGTTGTTATACACTCTACAATACACTCAACAAGCCTGACACTACACCACAAGTTGTTATACACTCTACAAGCCTGACACTACACCACAAGTTGTTATACACTCTACAATACACTCACCAAGCCTGACACTACACCACAAGTTGTTATACACTCTACAATACACTCACTAAGCCTGACACTACACCACAAGTTGTTATACACTCTACAATACACTCACTAAGCCTGACACTACACCACAAGTTGTTATACACTCTACAATACACTCACTAAGCCTGACACTACACCACAAGTTGTTATACACTCTACAATACACTCAACAAGCCTGACACTACACCACAAGTTGTTATACACTCTACAATACACTCACCAAGCCTGACACTACACCACAAGTTGTTATACACTCTACAATACACTCACCAAGCCTGACACTACACCACAAGTTGTTATACACTCTACAATACACTCAACAAGCCTGACACTACACCACAAGTTGTTATACACTCTACAATACACTCAACAAGCCTGACACTACACCACAAGATGTTATACACTCTACAATACACTCAACAAGCCTGACACTACACCACAAGTTGTTATACACTCTACAATACACTCAACAAGCCTGACACTACACCACAAGTTGTTATACACTCTACAATACACTCAACAAGCCTGACACTACACCACAAGATGTTATACACTCTACAATACACTCAACAAGCCAGACACTACACCACACTACAATAATCACCTTTGCACGTATTATCCACCAGAATATTAGCTGTCAGGTCGACATCAGAGTAATCAAAGTTAAACACAAAACATTATATACAGGTAACATTTCAAGCGTAATATAACGTTTTCCACCATTAAAGATAAACCACTCAGACCAAAAGTTATTTTGCGATTACATACGGTTTAACTAAAATTATACAATTTTCCTTGAGCTACAGTATACTAAATACTGTTGGAGAAAAATAACTAGTCAGGTAAATAGAAAAAGTTGACTGAATAGGTAGGTACACCAATGGTTCTCTGAAGCTATCACTAACGCTAGTGTAAAACATTTACCAATCCTAAGCGAAATATTATAAATATAATGTTGAAGTCTACATATAAATAGTAAAAAAAAGGGTCCTACCTTTGGTATGACAGGAGGCATCAATGGTGTTGTAGTGTATTCCAGGCTGCACTACCATTGTCTTCCTCACTCCTCTTGTATTTCCTTTGCTTGGTACACACACATTATACTTGCACACGTTCCTCACACCAGTCGCTCTCGTAACACTAACACGTAACTATTCTAGGCTGTAGAATCTTTGATACTCGAGGTGTAGAGTCAATACGATGTTTTAGTGATGTGTAGTGGTGTTATGAGGGAAGTTACCACTGTTGTGAGGTGCTGTCGAGGTAGCACCGTTGTGAGGTGCTGGCAAGGTAGCACCGTTGTGAGGTGCTGGCAATGTAGCACCGTCGTGAGGTGCTGGCAAGGTAGCACCGTCGTGAGGTGCTGGCAATGTAGCACCGTCGTGAGGTGCTGGCAAGGTAGCCGCCGGACAAACAACAATACCTACCTGCGTATCCCACAACACTAGTTGCTCCCGGTTAGTTGCTTTGTATTTATTTGGTTTATCTTTCTAAGCATTGTAACAAAATTGTAGAGAATAACCTATATATAATCTATTATTTCCAAGCAACACATACGGAATAATATATCGGACCTAATTTTTCGTTACTGTTAACATTTTTTATTTGTATTTGCAATGTATCTTTTAAACCTTGTGTACGTATATGTGTACTATGTATGTGTATAAAAGATGGAGTGGCACGAAAATATTCAGATAACCTCAAGAAGGAATTTCCGTCTTTGTTTTTCCTCAAAATTACTTTATTAACGAATTTGAGGCTCCAACCTTGCACGAGTTGGACCATATCTATATAATATGTATATATATATATATATATATATATATATATATATATATATATATATATATATATATATATATATATATATATATATATATATATATACACACCTCTGCCAGAGAGAGGCTGTGCGCATCCCGCTCTGAGATTTTGGCACAATATCGTCCAATCAAGAACACCTACCATTATTATCATCAACAGGCTGGTGCGTGAATATCTGCTGCTCGTGTTGGAAAGGGCCAGAAGACTCCGCATTTCGTCTCTTCCTTCAGAATCAAGAAAAGTGCTGTGTATGTGAATTCAGTGAGGGAACATAACGGTCACCTGTGGGTAGGAGAGGTCGGTGAGGGGAGGCCTCATGGAGGAGGAGGAGGCGGAGGTTGAAGGGTAAAACTGTCCCCGCATACACCCGCGCATACACCATGTGCTCGTGTTGCAACAGTTTTTAGTTAGTTTAATATGTTTATTATGCACCCCATACCCATCCTGTGGGCGGTAGTCAAAAGATTACAGAGGTACATAATTGGTCCAGGGACTGGACTCCAAAGTTTTGATAGCTGAGCAAGTTACAAAGGTAATGAACTAGATCTGGTCATAATCATGACCAAGTTACAAAGGTAATGAGCTCCAGGTTGAGCTGGTCACACTCATGAATAATTGCAAAGGTAATGAATCATAAACACATTAATCATGAGAATTTACAAAGGTAATGAGCTCCAGGTAGAGCTGGTCACAATCATGACAAGTTTCAAAGGTAATGAATGATAAACACGTTATGACATGATTACAATCATAGACAAATTACAGAGTAATGAGCAGTTAACAAACATAGTAGGGAATTCATACATTGCCCCAACAACAGATGTTGCTAGGTGCCTGTCTCTCCTCGGTAGACAGCCATTGCAAACAGCAGCAAGTTGCCCAGGGATCTGCTGCTTGCACGAGCACCATCGACCCTCCCCAAGAGGTCCAAGAAGCCAGTGACTCCGTTAGCAGCCCGATGGAGAGCTGTCCTAGGGACATGTCAGCGTCCTGGTGGACGCCAAGTTGATTGAAGATCCCAGGCCCTCGTGTGCACAGATGTTGAAGCTTGAGGAACTGAGTACACACTGCCTGTGACACACCTGACAGCTGCCTCGCGGTCGAACTCCACGATGCTGTCCCTGTAGTGGAAGTTCCTGTGAGCCCGGCACTCCCTGCAGTGCCATCGCTGACGTCGTGGGTTAGGGGAGAAGTACCCTCTACAGATGGGGTGGCGCTGGTAGTTGGGTGGGTGAGGCGGGGGAGATGCGCAGGGGTGAGGCGTTATGAGAGGGTCACTGTTTACTACACACGCCCTCCCCCTCCCCCCCCCCAGCGGAGAGGGGGGGAGGCGCTGACTGCTCCTGACTCTACAACACCAAACCCTCTAAAACTGCACACTTCAACTATTTACGCTGAAACGATGCACTGGGATGTCCGTTCACTGCTCTGGTATCTTCTCAAAGCATTCACACTGAGTTCTGTTAAGTAGGGACCTGGTCAGCCTCTTTGACCAGGAGCTATCCTTGAAAATCCCGCAGCTAGCCCGCTACACAACCTGCCGTGTCGGCCATGCCAACAGCTGGTGTTGCAACAATGGAGTGTTTGTTCACCGTGTGTATAGTGTACATAGTCTATAGTGTACAGTGCATAGTATGTGCATGGTATGCTCATAGCATGTGTAGTGTATAGCGGTGTGTCGTTGATAGTGGGGGCTGTGCACAGAGCATAGTGGTGTATAGTAACATGTGCACAGAGCATTGTGGTGTATAGTGACTTGTCCTGGGAGGGAGTGAGTGCCCTACTCCACCTCATCACACATCTTCTACTCCTCCCTTTCTTCCACTGCCCACCACAAGGGCAGGAGACCCCTCACCTCTCCCCCACCACCACCATGAACCACATGCGGTATGTGCCATGCACCATTTTCCCTTCAGCCTGGGCCTACCACACAGTCTGAGGTATGGCAGATGATGAAGCCAGCCAGCCACAAAGCCAGGGAAACAATGCACCCAACGATGAAAGAAGAGGCACATGTCAGGTGTGTGGAGAGTTTCGAGCACGCAACAGGGATGGCTGCATTCGTGCACACAATGGGTGTGCAGGATCACATATGTCCCCAGCAGAGAGCAGCCCACAGCCTCCACAGGCAGATGACAATTCCAATGGCAACCTCGTCACTTGCGATAACCTTCTGTTGGCATTCAAATCCG
This sequence comes from Cherax quadricarinatus, assembly GCF_038502225.1. Classification (NCBI taxonomy): domain Eukaryota; kingdom Metazoa; phylum Arthropoda; class Malacostraca; order Decapoda; family Parastacidae; genus Cherax; species Cherax quadricarinatus. The sequence goes on along the minus strand of NC_091312.1, from coordinate 6,531,705 downwards.
CTGCTAGCAGTACACTATCCCACATCCCTAAAGCGGCTCGCTCATATGCAGCAAGGAAATTCACAGACCTTCTTAAGCGGGTGAATGGAGGTTCCACCAACTTAGAAGCCGAGGCACCATCCAAGCATGGCGCAACCTACTCTTGTTTGGCAATGTCTGTCTTGCAGTTCCTGAAAGACGAGGCAAACTACTAACCATGTCAGTTATCAAGGCAGTGCACAACTACCCAAGAACAGACAACTGTGTCCCTCTGCCCCATCATCACAGGAATCAAAGAGGTAGACCCAAGAAAAGTCCCACTAAAAATGAGAAAATTGCGCACAGGTTAGCAAAAAAATCGGAGAAGGTAACACAGTGGGAGCAATAAGAATAATTACAAGTGACGACACTGTAGCCCCCAAGGATGAGACCATGGCCCAAGCACTATGAGACAAGCATCCAACCAGGGACACCATAGCCATCAACGACAACCCTGAGGAAGACCCATTCATTGAACAATTAATTTTGCCAGAATCGGAAGTCTATAAGGCGATCGTGTCATTTCCAGCAGGATCTGCAGGAGGTTACACTGGAATTAGACCTCAGCACCTCAAAGAGATGGTAAATCCAGTACTCGGTGAATCTGCATCAATTCTTCTCACCGAGTTAACAACTTTCGTCAACAATTGCCTGGCGGGGCGAATCCCAGAAGAAATTAAACCTTTCTTTTTTGGAGCCTCACTATGTGCTTTGAAGAAGAGGGATGGGGAAATCAGACCCATTGCAGTTGGAAACACCCTTCGCCGTCTCGTTGCCAAAGCAGCAGTGAGAAACATTCGCCTAGAAGCTGCCACTTTACTCCAGCCACACCAACTGGGCTTTGGGGTCTCTCAAGGCAGTGAAGCTGCAGCTCATGCCGCAAGGGCCTACATCAGGGACCTACCAGAAGACAAGGCCATAGTCAAACTTAATTTTAGAAATGCCTTTAATATGATGAAGAGAGATGCTGTTTTGCCAGCTGTTCAGGATCGGTTCCCCAGTCCTTTTCCCTTCATTTCAGCCGGCTACAGCAAACCCTCAATTCTTTTGTTTGGAGAACATGAAATTTAATCATCAGAGGGTGTTCAGCAGGGTGACCCACTAGCTCCACTTCTCTTCTGCTTGGCAGTAAGAGAACTAATTTCCAGCCTACACAGTGAGCTCAATATCTGGTACCTGGATGACGGCACTCTGGCAGGTACTGAAAAGTCCCTGGTGGGGGACCTACAACTGGTGAAAACACAGGGAGAAGACTTGGGACTCATCCTCAATCCCTCCAAGTGTGAAATCATCACAGCGAACCAGGAAATAATCAATGCTGTGCGAAGAATCCTCCCAGAAGTCTCAACTACCACTCCATCCAACAGTACCCTCTTGGGGGCACCGCTGGGTCACCAGGCGATCGACACTGTCCTCAGGAACAAATTGAATGACCTGATGAGAATGGAGGAGATAATAATCGATCTTGATGCCCATGATGCTCTGTATCTCCTCACAAGGTGTCTTACTATGCCAAGACTCACTTACTTCTTGAGGTGTGCACCCTCTTTTGACAACCCAACACTCGATGAATATGACACACACCTGAGATCAACTTTTAAGAAGGCACTGAACCTGTCACTAGAGGATGAGCAATGGGATCAGGCAACCCTCCCAGTGCGACTGGGAGGTATAGGGGTGCGTAAAGCAATGCAAGTTGCTTTACCTGCTTTTCTGTCTTTGTGTTTGGCTTCCAGTGCATTAGCCAAGAAGATAGTACCCGAACGCTTGAGATACGTGGTAGGAGCTCAAGATCCCAGGTTTACTGAAGCAGCAATTCGGTGGGACACCCTTACAGACTCCTCCAGTAGACTAGCTCCTCCCAAACAGCACAAACAGTCCCACTGGAACAAACCGATCATGGAAAAAATCGCCAACACAATGCTCTCCAATGCTTCAGGAAAGGACAAAGCTCGTCTCCTGGTAGTGAAGGCACCACACTCAAGAGATTTCCTGTTAGCTGTTCCCAATTCCTCCCTGGGCACCCGTCTCGACCCACAGGCCATTCGGATTGGTGTTGCTCTTCGCCTAGCTACCCCCATCCTCACCGAACATAGGTATATTTGCGGCAGGGCGACAGCTGATCAATTCGGACTTCATGGTCTTGTGTGTCACACAGCAGAAGGGAAGTATGCCAGACATGAGGAGGTCAATGACATCATAAAGAGAAGTCTCGCCACAGCCCATTGCCCAGCTCAACGGGAACCCCAAGTACAGAGGTCTGATGGAAGTCAAAAGCGTCCTGATGGAGCCACTATGCTACCCTGGAAGGATGGAAAGCAGATTGCCTGGGACTACACCTGTGCTGCCACATTGGCAGACACCTACTTGCCATAGTCCGTAGTGGAAGGGGGCGGAGCTGCCAGCCACAGGGAGACCCAGAAGATCCAAAAATATGAAGACCTTCCCCCTTGCTATAACTTCACTCCAATAGGGTCAGAGACCCTTGGAGCATGGGGCAAGTGTGCTCTAAAGTTCCTCAAAGAGCTGGGTGAAAAGCTCATCATAGAAACCAAGGACCACAGAGCGATCAGCTTTCTCTTTCAGAGACTCAGTGTTGCAATCCAGAGAGGAAATGCCTGCAGCATTCTGGGCACACGACCCACCGCAGGGGAGCTGGACGAAGTATTCGAGATGTAGCTCTGAGTTACCTATGTTGTTTTACTTTCTGTTGTATTTTTGTGAATGTTTGGCCAAATTCTCAAACAGCTTCAGGGAGAACCTTGAGTTTTCCCTGAAGCAAGTTTATTCTTTTCTCAGGATGAGGGTCCCTATGACAGTTCTAGAGGTGGTACCTCCCTATATTATATATATATATATATATATATATATATATATATATATATATATATATATATATATATATATATATATATATATATATATATATATATATATATATATATATATATAAACATTGTCTCTACGTCCACAGCAGGTCTAGCTCAGTGGTAAAGTACTGTGAACTCGGATGCAGAGATAGCAGGTTCGCGTCCTGCTGTAGAAGTAGAGACAATGTTTGTAAACAATTTCGCCTCTTTGCGAATCATAGCTCCTAGGTCCACTCTTTCCCTGCCCCATGAGCTTTATTGTACCTCTTCTTAAAGTCATGTATGGATTCTGCCTCCTCTACATTACATTACATTACTCTCTACATTACTCTATGACTGAACAAGTACTTCCTAACATCTATGTGACTCATCCGAGTTTTCAACTTTCAGCTGTGACCCCTTGTTGCTGTATCACATCTCTGAAACATTCCGTCCCTACCCACCTGCTCAGTTCCTCTCAGTATTTTATATGTCGTTATCATGTCTCCCCTATCCCTTCTGTCCTCCAGTGTTGTCAGGTTGAGTTCCCTTAATCTCTACTCGTACGACATACCCCTCAGCTCCGTGACTTATCTTGTTGCAAACCTTTCCACTTTCTCTAATTTCTTGACGTGTTTGACCAAGTGTGGGTTCCGTACTGGTGCTGCATACTCCAGTATGGGCCTGACGTACAAGGGGTACGGTGTCATGAATGGCTTCTTACTTAGACGTGTGTGTGTGTGTACTCACTTAATTGGACTTACCTAACTGAGGTTGCAGGGGTCGAAACTCAGCTCCTGACCCCGCCTCTTCACTGACCGCTACTGGGTCCTCCCTCTCCCTGCTCCATGAGCTTTATTATACCTTGTCTTAAAACTATGTATGGTTCCTGCCTACACTACATTGCTTGTTAGATTATTCCACTTTCTAACAACTCTGTGGCTGAAGAAATACTCCCTAACATTCCTTTGACTCATCTGAGTCTTCAGCTTCCAATTGTGACCCCTTGTTTCTGTGTCCCATCTCTGGAACATCCTGTCTCTGTCCACCTCATCTATTCCATGCAGTATTTTGTATGGTTATTTGACTTATATTATCCTTCACCAAGCAAGAACAGAATTATGTACACTATATACACTATGTACACTATGCACTCCACGGTAAGCAAGGCAGAATAGAAGCCGCTAGAGAGCAGACCGTGCTTCAACCAGCCCTAGAATGGGAAGGACAAGGGCAGACAGGTGTGTGGTACCCACAACACCTCTGCAATTGCCAAAACCATCTTCTCATTGGCTGGAACCTGGGTACTGATCGAACGATGGGGCCCCATCGTCAACCCTTAGCACCTGGTTCACTAGTTGGGGGAGACAGCCTTTCAATGAGGGTGTACATGCGCCGAATAAAGGGTGTGTACTCTTTGCATGCCACAATGGTGTTATCATGTCTCCCCCAACCCTCCTGTCCTCCAGTGTTGTCAGACCGATTTCTCTTAACCTCTCTTTGTAGGACATTCCCATTAGCTCTGGAACCTTGTTGCAAACCTTTGCACTTTCTCTAATTTCTTGACGTGTTTGACCAGGTGTGGGTTCCAAACTTGTGCTGCGTACTCCAGTATGGGCCTGACGTACACAGTGTATAGAGTCTTGAAGGATTCCTTTCTGAGGTACCAGAACACTGTTCTCAGATTTGCCAGTTGCCCATATGTCGCAGCAGTTATCTGGTTAATGTGTGCTACTGGCGACGTACTCGGTATTATACTCATTCCTAGATCTTTCTCCTTGAGTGAAGTTTGCAGTCTTTGGCCGCCAAGCCTATACTCTGTCTGCAGTCTTCTTTGCCCTTCTCCGATCTTCATGACTTTGCACTTGGCGGGGTTAAATTCTAAGAGCCAGTTACTGGACCATGCGTCCAGCCTGTCCAGGTCTGTTTGTAGACCTATCTGGTCTGCATCTGATTTAATTCTCCTCAATAACTTCACATCATCTTCTGTCAAGTCGTTCACATATACCAAGAATAGCACTGGTCCCAGGACTGACCCCTGTGGGACCCTGCTCATCACAGGCGCCTACTGTGATACCTCATCACGGACCATGACTCACTGTTGCCTCCCTGTTAGGTATTCTCTGATCCATTGCAGTGCCCTTCCTGTTATACGTGCCTGATCCTCCAGCTTCTCTTGTGGGGAACTGTGTCGAAGGCCTTCTTGCAGTCCAAGAAAATGTATTCAACCCACCCCTCCCCCTCATGTCTTACGTCAGTTACCTTGTCATAAAACTCTAGTAGGTTTATGACACAGGATTTGCCTTTCATGAATCTGTGCTGGCTGTCGTTTATAACCTTGTTCTGCTCCAGGTGTTCCACCACTCTCCTCCTGATAATCTTCTCCATGACTTTGCATACTATACACATCAGTAACACTGGTCTATAGTTTAGTGCTTCATTTCTGTCTCCTTTCTTAAAGATGGGGACTACATTTGCCATCTTCCATACCTCAGGGATGTGTTGAAGATTGTGGTTAGTGTCATGCACAGTGTCTCTCCTCCCCTCTCTAAGGACCCACGGAGAGATGCCCATTCCCACCGCCTTTGAGGTATCAAGGTCACTTAGGAGCTTCTTCACCTCCTCCTGGGTTGTGTGTATTTCATCCAACACTTGTTGGTATATCCTTTGTTGGTGTATCTCATTGTTTTGTCTTCCCGTTGTCCCTTCAGCCTACACTGTAAATACTTCCTGAAATCTAATGTTGAGCTCCTCACATACTTCTTGGTCATTTCTTGTGAGCTCCCCACCTTCTTTCCTCAGCCTGATTACCTGGTCCTTGTTACTGTCTTCCTCCTGATGTGGCTGTAAAGCAGTTTTGGGTCAGACTTGACTTTCGATGCTGTCATTTTCGTATTGCCACTGGACGCTCGTGTGCACATGTCCGTGCGTGCGCCCTCGTGTGTGTATGTGCGCGCGCGCGCTAGTGTGGGTGTATGATCCACTTAATATTTGTATTTATAACTCATTACAATTGTGACCAGGTGTGGACGTATCAGTGGTTCATTACTTTGTAATTTGTTCATGACTGTAACCATGTATAGGAGTGAAGCTGATTCATTACCTCTGTAACTTGCCATGATTAGTGACCAGATCTACCTGGAGTTCATTACCTTTGTAACTAGTTCAGCTGTCATAACTTTGGGGTCCAGTCACTGGACCCATTATGTACCTTTGTAATCTTTTGACTACCGCCCACAGGATGGGTATGGGGTGCATAAAGATATTAAACTAAAGTGTGTGTGTGTGTGTGTGTGTGTGTGTGTGTGTGTGTGTGTGTGTGTGTGTGTGTGTGTGTGTGTGTGTGTGTGTGTGTGTGTGTGTGTGTGTGTGTGACTCAACAATCAATATTTGCACCAATAACTCATTACAGTTGTGACCGGGTGTGGAAGTGTGAATTGCTCATTACTCTATAATTTGTTCATGATTGTAGCCAAAGTATAAACGTAAGTAACCATTCTACAGAATTCATTACCTTTGTAACTTGTGAGCTCATTACCTTTGTGCCTAGTTCAGCTATCAAAACTTTGGGGGCCCAGTCCCTGGACCCATTACGTACCTCTGTAATCTGTAAATACCTTTGTAACTTGTCATGATTGTGACCAGACTTACCTGGAGTTCATTACCTTTGTAAATTGTGAGTTCATTACCTTTGTAAATTGTGAGTTCATTACCTTTGTAAATTGTGAGTTCATTGCCTCTGTGACTTGCTCAGCTATCAAAACTTTGGAGTCCAGTCCCTGGACCAATTATGTACCTCTGTAATCTTTTGACTACCGCCCACAGGATGGGTATGGGGTGCATAATAAACATATTAAACTAACTAAACACTGGACCTCTCTCCTTATCTGTGCACACTCGTTTCTGGCTCATCGACTAATCTCTTTATTATCCTGAGTCCTTTGCCTTCTGTAGTTTTTCCATTCTCTAGCACACTTAGTTTTTGCCTCCCCACACCTTCGGGTAAACCAAGGGCTCGTTCTGGTCTTCCCATTATTTCTGTTACTCTTGGGAACAAACCTTTCCTCTGCCTCCTTGCATTTTGTTGTTACGTGTGTGTACTCACCTATTTGTACTCACCTATTTGTGGTTGCAGGGGTCGAGTCTTAGCTCCTGGCCCCGCCTCTTCACCGGTTGCTACTGGGCCCTCTCTCTCCCCGCTCCATGAGCTTTATCAAACCTCGTCTTAAAACTGTGTATGGTTCCTGCCTCCACTACGTCATTTTCTAGGCTATTCCACTGCCTTACAACTCTATGACTGAAGAAATACTTCCTAATATCTCTCTGACTCATTTGTGTCTTCAACTTCCAATTGTGGCCTCTTGTTTCTGTGTCCCCCTCCCTGGAACATCCTGTCTTTGTCCACCTTGTCTATTCCACGCAGTATTTTATATGTCGTTATCATGTCTCCCCTGACCCTCCTGTCCTCCAGTGTCGTCAGGCCGATTTCCCTTAATCTTTCTTCATAGGACATTCCCCTTAGCTGTGTGTGTGTGTGTGTGTGTGTGTGTGTGTGTGTGTGTGTGTGTGTGTGTGTGTGTGTGTGTGTGTGTGCATTTGTGTGCATTTGTTGCAGGGGTCGAGTCCAAGCTCCTGGCCCCGCTTCTTCACTGGTCGCTACTAGGTCACTCTCCCTGAACCTTGAGCTTTATCATACCTCTGCTTAAAGCTATGTATGGATCCTGCCTCCACTACATCGCTTCCCAAACTGTTCCACTTCCTGACTACTCTGTGGCTGAAGAAATACTTCCTAACATCCCTGTGATTCATCTGTGTCTTCAACTTCCAACTGTGTCCCCTTGTAGCTGTGTCCCATCTCTGGTACATCCTGTCTTTGTCCACCTTGCCAATTCCTCTCGGTATTTTGTATGTCGTTATCTTGTCCTCTCTATCTCTCTTGTCCTCCAGTGTCGTCAGGTTGATTTCCCTTAACCTCTCCTCGTAGGACATACCTCTTAGCTCTGGGGCTAGTCTTGTTGCAAACCTTTGCACTTTCCCTAGTTTCTTTACGTGCTTGGCTAGGTGTGGGTTCCAAACTGGTGCCGCATACTCCAATTTGGGCCTAACGTACACGGTGTACAGGGTCCTGAACGATTCCTTATTGAGATGTCGGAATGCTGTTCTGGGGTTTGCTAGGCGCTCATATGCTGCAGCAGTTATTTGGTTGATGTGCACTTCAGGAGATGTGCCTGGTGTTATACTCACCCCAAGATCTTTTTCCTTGAGTGAGGTTTGTAGTCTCTGTCCCCATAGACTGTACTCCATCTGTGGTCTTCTTTGCCTTTCCCCAATCTTCATGACTTTGCACTTGGTGGGGTTGAACTCCAGGAGCCAGTTGCTGGACCAGGTCTACAGCCTGCCCAGATCCCTTTGTAGTTCTGCCTTTTATTTGATCGAATGAATTCTTCTCATCAACTTCACATCATCTGCAAACAGGGACACTTTGGAGTCTATTCCTTCCGTCATGTCATTCACAAATACCAGAAACAGCACTGGTCCTAGGACTGACCCCTGTGTAACCCCGCTGGTCACAGGTGCCCACTCTGACACCTCGCCACGTACCATGACTCGCTGCTGTCTTCTTGACAAGTATTCCACGATCCATTGTAGTGCCTTCCCTGTTATCCCTGCATGGTCCTCCAGTTTTTGCACTAATCTCTTGTGTGGAACTGTGTCAAACGCCTTCTTGCAGTCCAATAAAATGCAATCCACCCATCCCTCTCTCTCTTGTCTTACTGCTGTCACCATGTCATAGAACTCCAGTAGGTTTGTGACACAGGATTTCCCGTCACTGAAACCATGTTGGCTGCTGTTGATGAGATCATTCCTATCTAGGTGTTCCACCACTCTTCTCCTGATAATCTTCTCCATGACTTTGCATACTATACATGTCAGTGACACTGGTCTGTAGTTTAGTGCTTCATGTCTGTCTCTTTTTTTAAAGATAGGGACTACATTTGCTGTCTTCCATGCCTCAGGCAATCTCCCTGTTTTGATAGATGTATTGAATATTTTTGTTAGGGGTACACATAGCACCTCTGCTCCCTCTCTCAGGACCCATGGAGAAATGGTATCCGGCCCCATTGCCTTTGAGGTATCTAGCTCACTCAGAAGCCTCTTCGCTTCTTCCTGGGTTGTGTGTACTGTGTCCAGCACTTGGTGGTGTGCCCCACCTCTCCGTCTTTCTGGAGCCCCTTCTGTCTCCTCTGTGAACACTTCTTTGAATCTCTTGTTGAGTTCCTTACATACTTCACGGTCATTTCTTGTTGTCTCTCCTCCTTCCTTCCTTAGCCTGCTTACCTGGTCCTTGACTGTTGTTTTCCTCCTGATGTGGCTGTATAACAGTTTCGGGTCAGATTTGGCTTTCGCTGCTATGTCGTTTTCATATTATCATTGGGCCTCCCTTCTTATCTGTGCATATTCATTTCTGGCTCTACGACTGCTCTCCTTATTTTCCTGAATCCTTTGCCTTCTATATTTCTTCCATTCCCTAGCACACTTGGTTTTTGCCTCCCTGCACCTTTGGGTGAACCATGAGCTCGTCCTGGCTTTTTCATTATTCCTGTTACCCTTGGGTACAAACCTCTCCTCAGCCTCCTTGCACATTGTTGCTACATATTCCATCATCTCATTAACTGGCTTCCCTGCCAGTTCTCTGTCCCACTGAACCCCATGCAGGAAGTTCCTCATTCCCGTGTAGTCCCCTCTCTTGTAGTTTGGCTTCATTCGTCCTGGCCTTCCTGCTTCCCCCTCCACTTGTAGCTCTACTGTGTATTCGAAGCTTAAAACCACATGATCGCTGGCCCCAAGGGGTCTTTCATATGTGATGTTCTCAATATCTGCACTACTCAAGGTGAACACTAAGTCCAGTCTTGCTGGTTCATCCTCTCCTCTCTCTCTTGTAGTGTCCCTTATGTGGTGGTACATGAAGTTTCCCAGTACCACCTCCATCATCTTAGCCCTCCATGTATCTTGGCCCCTATGTGGCTCCAAGTTCTCCCAATCAATCTCCTTGTGGTTAAACTTACCCATGATCAGGAGCTTTGCCCTGCATGCATGAGCTCTTCTGGCCACTGCAGCCGGTGTGTCAACCATCGCTCTATTGCTCTCGTCATACTCTTGCCTTGGCCTCCTGCTGTTCTGTGGTGGGTTATACATCACTGCAATTACCACCTTGGGACCTCCAGAGTGAAGCTTCCCACTATGTAATCACTTGCTTCTCCACTGTCTCCTCTCTCCAGCTCATCAAAATTCTATCGGTTTTTGATCAGCAGTGCCACTCCTCCACCCCCCTGTTCCCTCTGTCTTTCCTCAGGATCTGGTATCCCGTTGGAGAGATGGCATCTGTTATCATACCTGAAAGCTTGGTTTCTGTGAGAGCTATGATGTCCGGTGATGCCTCTTTTACTCTTTCGTGCCACTCCTTCCCCTTATTTGTTATTCCATCAGCATTTGTGTACCATACCTTCAATTTCCTTTCCAGCACTGTGGTTTGGGGGGCCTGTGAGGGTGGGAGACTTGGTAGCATACTGTGGGATTCTATAGCTGGGTGTTGGGTGGAAGCTGTGGGTACGGATTGTAGTTTGTGTTGGGATGGTGTGATAGGTTGTGGGGTTCTGAGGATAGTTGTGTGTGTGCTTGCCCTTGCTGCTCTGTTCTGCTTTGATTGACCTCTGCTGGTTCCATCCTTGTCTCCTTTCCTAGCTCATTTCACTTTTTTGTCCTCTCCCTCAGCTGCTATCGTTCTGTTTGTGTTCTGTCTCTGTCTATGAACACCCTCTTGTACTCTTCCGAGTATTTCAACCATGGTTTCTCTTGGAGGATCCTGTTCCACACTGTTTCTGTCCTGAGAATCAGCTTGATTGGTCATTTTTTTCCCTTCAAGTACCCCCCTATTCTCTGAAAATTTACAATCTCGTCCATGTCTTCTCCACCTATTTCCGTGATGATTTTCTCAATCTCCTTTCTTTCTGCCTGCCATCTTTCAGTGTGTGTCCTTTCCTCCCTCTCCTGAAGCCCATGGATAAACACTGATTTTGCCCTTTCCTCCTCCCATTGCCTCTCCCTCTGTGACTCTGGTTCCTGTTTGTACGTGGTCATTTTCTCCCTTGATTTTTCCAGTGGCTCTTGGTAGCATGGTTGTGCCTCTGCATTCGACTTATCACTCTCTCTACCTGCACCCAGCTGCTCTTCCCTTTCACTCCTTGGCCCTTCTTTGCAGGCTGATATGACCTTAGCATAATTCATATCTCCTTTCTTCGTGTTCAGCCTCTCAGCTTCATATGCTGTGTCTTCTCTGGCCACTGCCCCTGTAACTTGCCTCAGCCTGTTTAACTCATCTTCTAGGATCCTTATCCTGGCTACTGCAGTTTCGACATGTGCCTCCCAATTCTTCTTCTCCTTCTCCAACCTTTTTTCCAATTTCACAGAGAGCTCTTTCTCCATTTTTTCAGAAAGCTCTCCTAATTTTCTCTCCTACTCTTGTTCCATCCTTTTCCACTGCTCCTCCATCCACTCCTCCCTACCAGAACCATTGTCATCTGATCCCTGATTCCTGCGAGTCCCCACCATTTTTTTTTTTTTTTTTCCTTTTTTTCCTTTTTCTTCCCTAGAGAGAAGGGAAAGGTAGAAGGAGAGAGAGAGGGGGAGAGTGAGAAGGGAAAAGGGGGAGAGAGAGAGTGAGAGAGAGAGGGGGAAAGAGAGAGAAGGGAAAGGTAGAAGGAGAGAGGGGGAGAGTGAGAAGGGAAAAGGGGGAAGAGAGAGTGAGAGAGAGAGAGTGAGAGAGAGAGAGAGAGAGAGAGAGAGAGAGAGAGAGAGGGAGGAGAGACAGAGGGGAGAGAGAGGGAGAGAGAGAGCAGAGAGAGGGGACAAAGAGAGAGAGAGAGAGACAGGGGGAGAGACAGGGGGAAGGGGGAGAGAGTGGGGGATGGAAGAGAGAGAGGGGAGAGAGAGGATAGGGGAGAGAGAGGGGAGGAGGGGAGAGAGAGAAGAGGTGGGAAAAGGGAGAGGGGAGAGGTAATGAGAGGGGAGATATGTTAGAGGGGGAGAGATGTTAGAGGGGGGAAGGTGTTAGAGAGAAGAGATGTTAGAGGGGAGAGATGGGAGATATGGGAGAGGGGAGAGATGAGAGAGGGGAGAGAGATAGGTAGAGAGAGATAAGTAGAGAGAGAGATAGGTAGAGAGAGAGATAGGTAGTGAGAGAGATAGGTAGAGAGAGAGAGATAGGTAAAGAGAGAGATAGGTAGAGAGAGATAGGTAGAGAGAGATAGGTAGAGAGATATATGGATAGATGTGTGCATGTGTGTGTGTGTGTGTGTGTGTGTGTGTGTGTGTGTGTGCTCAACTAATTGTGGTTACAGGGGTCAAGACTCAACTCCTGGCCCCACTGTATGTGTATGCACTCACTTATTTCACTTATATATACTCATCTGTTTGTGGTTGCAAGGGTCAGTTCTATGATACTGTCCCTGCCTCTTGCTACTCTTAAGGGTCCTATTGCATCTGCCTCCACCACTTCATCACTATGATCACTCCTTTTCCCAACCACTCTGAGGCTGAAAAAATACTTCCTGACATCCCTGTTGCTGAGCTGTGCCTTAACTTCCAGCGGTGTCCCTGAGTTCCCATTTCTTGCCTCTCAAACAGCCTGTCCCTATAATAATAGTCCCTATCTTCCCTGTCAATTCTTCTGAGTATCTTTCATGTTATTATTATATCTTCCCTCTTTCTTCTGTCCTCCAGTGTCGTTAGATTCAGGTCCCTCAGCCTCTGCTCGAACATCATATGCCTTAGCTCAGGAACAAGTCTTGTTGCATACTTCTGTCTTTTCTCTAATTCCTTAACACAGGGAAAAGGCCAGTGTGTTAAAAACAGAAAATCTGGGTGTAACCATGACAACCTACATGTGTACGGGTCATATGTGCCACAGAACAAACTGCATGTGTACAGGTCATATGAGCCATAGAACAACTTACATGTGTACGGAGCATTTGTGCGACAGAACAACCTACATGTATACGGGTCATATGTGCCACTGAACAACCTACTCCTAAACAATGCTAAAAGCCTATCAGTACTTAACTACAACATCAAGTCCTTAAGCAAACACTATGATGACCGCCTGGCACTCCTTGAATCACTAAAGACACCCTTCTCCTGCATTATTCTTAATGAGACCTGGCTTAAGCAGGACACAATAGATATCTACCCTGTACCAGGATACTCAGCAATTCACAACTGCAGACCAAACCAAGTTGGGGGTGGTATTGCAATCTATTACTCTAACCAATTATCTTGTATTAGCACCACTTGCTTTAGTGATGAATATGGGGAATACATTTTTGCTAATTTTACTGTAAAAAACCTTAAGACACCCATAACAATCGGTGCCATTTACCGGATACCTCACACAAACATCCCAAATTTCAGTGAGAAATTAAAGTCACTAATAACAAACAGACAAATGAATAAGCACCACCTTCTCTTAGCTGGAGACTTCAACATCAACCTTGGCTTACTAGATGATCAGCCTGTAACTGATTTCATCAACAATATGAACAACACACTTCTCATACCAACAATAACTAAACCAACCAGGCTCACTGAGACAAGTGCAACCATAATAGACCACATATGGACCAATATACTAGCCCCCCTTAAATCAGGGATAATCACAGATAGCACTACAGACCACTACCCTACCTTCCTCCTGACAAACATTAATAAACCACCACTTGAATACAACAAAGTCTCATTTAGACTCCATGACGAGGCCTCAATAAGGAAGTTCACAACTGACCTAGAGATTGTTGACTGGCCTACAGAATTCTCCAAGGCCAATGGTATTGATGACTGGACAGACATTTTTCTTAACAAATTACTTAGACTATACAACAAACATTGTCCTATAAAAACGAAACAGATCACAAACAAACGGCTTGGTTGCCCATGGCTAACCAGCACCATTCAGAAATCCATTGACAAGAAACACCAATATGAAAAGCAATATAGACAGGGCTTAATACACAAAGATATTCTTAAACACTATTCATCAGTTCTCACCAAAGTAATAAAGAAAGCCAAACAACTATACTACTCCAGTAGATTCACAGACACTAGAGGAGATATAAAAAAGACCTGGAAAACACTCTCTCAGATTCTAGGGACCCACAAACTGAAAAAAACAAGAATATTCTCCTAACTAAACCTAATGAAACACCACTACATCCCACTGACACAGCTAACAAGATAAACAACTTCTTCTCAACCATAGGATCTAATCTCGCCAATAAAATCCCACATACTAATGCCCATGCCGGGGACTACCTAGATGGGAATTTCCAAAATTCCTTTTATCTTGCACCAACTGAGCCCTCGGAAGTCACCGAGATTATAAAGTCACTTAAAAACAACTCAGGGAATCTGTCTAATGTCCCACCATTACTGTACAAGCGAGCGGCCCATATCCTTTCGCATGCTATTTCATTACTTTTTAACAAGTCACTAGAAACTAGCACCTTCCCGAAACTACTCAAGATGGCAAGGGTTACACCAATACATAAAGGTGGTGACCCTACAGACTTAAACAACTATAGGCCAATATCAAACTTACCATTGCTATCCAAAATCTTTGAGAAACTCGTGCACAGGAGACTATATTCATTTATAACAGCACAAAACATACTCAACCCCTGCCAATTTGGATTTAGGAAAATAAAAGATCTAATGATGCAATCATAAAAATGTTAGATCTGCTTTACACAGCATTGGAAAATAAGGAATATCCACTAGGAATTTTTATTGACCTAAGAAAAGCTTTTGACACAGTAGACCACGACATCCTACTCCACAAACTTGACCATTACGGTATAAGAGGCCATGCGCTTGCTTATTTCAAATCTTACATTACTAATAGGTATCAGTATGTTACCATTAAAGACACAGCATCAACAACACAGCCACTTGATACTGGAGTTCCGCAGGGAAGTGTCCTTCGTCCCCTGCTCTTCCTCATATACATCAATGATCTTCCAAACATATCCCAACACCTGAAACCCATTCTCTTTGCTGACGACACGACTTATGTCATCTCTCACCCTAATCTTGCCACCCTCAACACCATTGTTAACGAGGAACTGATCAAAATATCGACTTGGATGACAGCCAATAAACTTACGCTTAACACTGACAAAACCTACTATATTATGTTTGGTAGCAGAGCAGGAGATGCACAAATTAACATTAAGATCGACATCACTCTAATTACCAGACATAATGAGGGCAAATTCCTAGGCCTATACCTTGACAACAACCTGAATTTCAGCACCCACATCTAACACAACCAAAAAAGTATCCAAAACAGTTGGGATCCTCTCCAAGATACGATACTACGTGCCGCAAAATGCCCTTCTCACACTATACCACTCACTTATTTATCCATACCTCACCTATGCTATTTGTGCTTGGGGATCAACTGCAGCAACACACCTAAAGCCAATAATAACCCAACAAAAAGCTGCAGTAAGAATAATCACTAAATCCCATCCCTGGCAACACCCCCCCCCCACTCTTCATAGATCTAAACTTACTCCCTGTTCAGTACATCCACACTTACTACTGTGCAATCTACATCTACAGGACCTTAAACTCCAATATCAACCTTGACCTAAAACGCTTTCTTGATAGTTATGACAGAACCCACAGGCATAACACCAGACACAAACATCTCTACAACATTCCCCATGTCCGACTAAACCTTCACAAAAATTCAATGTATGTCAAAGGCCCTAAAATCTGGAACACCCTACCTGAGAACTCTAGAACTGCAGACACATTCATCACCTTCAAAACTACCATTAGAAAACATCTTATCTCCCTGATAAACCCCATCAACTAACTACACGAATACCACCTGGTGGTTCACACTTACACTCACTCACCCATTTGACCATAAACAGAAATATTAATCTCAATCTTAAAATAATGAATCCTATGATACTCCAATACTGAAACTATGTACTTTGCCAAAACAAAAGCATTCACATTGCTAAACTCACAAACTAGTATTTAGTCACTTAGCCATAATACCAACTTACCTCATAATTTGTAATATTTTAAAATAAAGAATTAAACTAAGTCTGCCCGAAATGCCTTGCCATGCTAGGCGTTCTAGTGGTACACTCTGTAATCATTATTTAACTACATGTAAACCACACAACAACCAAATTCTGTAAATTCAACATTGTAATCTTTATAGAGAATAAACTTTGAATTTGAATTTGAATACATGTGTACGGGTCATATGTGCCACTGAACAACCTACATGTGTACGGGTCATATGTGCCACTGAACAACCTACATGTGTATGGGTCATATGTGCCACTGAACAACCTACATGTGTACGGGTCATATGTGCCACTGAACAACCTACATGTGTACGGGTCATATGTGCCACTGAACAACCTACATGTGTATGGGTCATATGTGCCACTGAACAACCTACATGTGTACGGGTCATATGTGCCACTGAACAACCTACATGTGTATGGGTCATATGTGCCACTGAACAACCTACATGTGTATGGGTCATATGTGCCACTGAACAACCTACATGTGTACGGGTCATATGTGCCACTGAACAACCTACATGTGTATGGGTCATATGTGCCACTGAACAACCTACATGTGTACGGGTCATATGTGCCACTGAACAACCTACATGTGTATGGGTCATATGTACCAAAGATGCGTCAGACACTACCTACAACATGTCTTCATTGCCATAGAGATAAAGCGATTCTGCAGAGTTTAAAAATCCATATTTACTGTTCGACTTCCCCCCTTCTTCCCCTTCATTAACTTCCACTTATTTCATAGTCTACTTAATGTATTTGTTTGTATCTTGCTAGAAAAACATTGTAATGAGAGAAACTATAATGGAAATGTTTAAAGAAAACGAACATCAGTCATTTATTCCCTCCCTCTCCCGCCCATCCGCCCTCCCTCCCTATCCAACCCATCCTCCCACCTACCATCCCTCTCCCACCCTAGGTTCTCTACACATATGCTGCTATGTATGATAATTCTATGTAACTGTATTGTGTATACCTGAATAAACTTACTTACTTACTTACTTACTTACCTCCCTCCCTCCCTCCCTCCCTCTCCAACCCATCCTCCCACCTACCATCCCTCTCCCACCCATCCTCCCTCCCTCCCTCCCTCCCTCCCTCTCCAACCCATCCCCAACCTACCATCCCTCGCCCACCCATCCTCCCTCCCTCCCTCCCTCCCCTCCCCTCCAACCCATCCTCCCACCTACCATCCCTCTCCCACCCATCCTCCCTCCATCCCTCCCCTCCCTCCCTCCAACCCATCCTCCATCCTACCCTCCACCACTCCCACCCATCCTCCCTCCCACCCTCCCCTCACTTTCCAACCCTCCCTTCCTCGTACCATCCCTCTCCCACCCATCCTCCCTCCGACCGTCCCCCTCCCACCCATCCCCCTCCCTCCCTCCCTCCCTCTCCAACCCATCCACCCTCCCTCCCTCCCTCCCTCCCTCCCTCCTCCCCTCCCTCCCTCCCTCCCTCCCTCCCTCCCTCCCACCCATCGTCGATCCCTCCCTCCTTCCCTCTCCCACCCATCCTCCCTCCTACCCTCCCTTTCCCACCCATCCTCCTCCCTCCCTCCCTCCCTCTCCCACCCATCCTCCATCCTACCATCCCTCTCCCACCCATCCCTCCCTCCCCTCCCTCCCTCTCCCACCCATCTGCCATCCTACCCTCCCTTTCCCACCCATCCTACCTCCCTCCATCCCTCCCTCTCCCACCCATCCTCCATCCTCTCCTTCCTCTCCGCCCATCCTCGCTCCTACCCTCCCTCTCCCACCCATCCTCCCTCCCTCTCCCACCAATCATCCCTCCTCTCTCTCTCCCACCCATTATCCCTCTTACCCTCCCTCCCTCTCCAACCCATTCTCCCCTCCCTCCCTCTCCCACCCATCCTCCCTCCTACCCTCCCTCTCCCACCAATCCTCCCTCCCTCCCTCCCCTCCCTCTCCCACCCATCCTCCCTCCTACCCTCCCTCCAACCAACCCTCCCTCCCTCCCTCCCTCCCTCCCCTCCCTCCCACCCATCCTCCCTCCTACCCTCCCTCCTCCCACCCATCCTCCTCCCTCCTCCCTCCCTCCCCTACCACCACATCCTCCCTCTCTCTCTCTCCCACCCATTCTCCCTCCCACTATCCCTCCCCTCCCTCCCACCCATCCTCCCTATCCCTCCCTCCCTCCTTCTCCCCCCAACCTCCTACCCTCCCTCCCTCTCCCATCCATCCTCCCTCCCTCCCTCCCTCCCATCCATCCTCCCTCCCTCCCTCTCCCCTCCCCTCCCCTCCCCACTCCCTCCCTCCCTCCCTCCCTCCCTCCCTCCCCTCCCTCCCCTCCCTCTCCCTCCCTCTCTCCCTCCCTCTCCCACCCATCCTCCCTATCTCCCTCCCTCTCCCACCAATCCTCCCTCCTTCCCTCCCTCTCCCACCCATCCTCCCTCCTACCCTCCCTCTCCCACTCATCCTCCCTCTCCCACCCATCCTCCCTCCCTCCCTCCTTCCCTCCCTCCCTCCCTCTCCCACCAATCCTCCTCCTTCCTCTCTCTCTCCCACCCATCCTCCCTCCTACCCTCCCTCTCCCACCCATCCTCCTCCTTCCCTCCCTCTCCCACCCATCCACCCTCCTTCCCTCCCCTCTCCTACCCATCCTCCCTCCTACTCCTCCCTCTCCCACCCATTCCTCCCCTCCCTCCCTCCTCTCCCACCCATCCTCCCTCCCTCCCTCCCCTCCCACCCATCCATCCTCCCTCCCTCCCTCCCTCTCCCACCCATCCTCCTTCCCTCCCTCCCTCCCTCCCACCCATTCTCCCTCCCTCTCTCCTCCTCTCCCACCCATCCTCCCTATCTCCCTCCCTCCCTCTCCCACCAATCCTCCCTCCTACCCTCCCTCTCCCACCCATCCTCCCTCCTTCCCTCCCTCTCCCACCCATCCACCCTCCTACCCTCCCTCTCCCACCCATCCTCCCTCCTACCCTCCCTCTCCCACCCATACACCCTCCTTCCCTCGCTCTCCCACCCATCCTCCCTCCTACCCTCCCTCTCCCACCCATCCTCCCTCCGTCCCTCCCTCTACCACCCATCCTCCCTCCCTCCCTCCCTCTCCCACTCATTCTCCCTCCCTCTCCCACCCATCCTCCATATCTCTCTCCCTCCCTCTCCCACCCATCCACCCTCCTACCCTCCCTCTCCCACCCATCCTCCCTCCTACCCTCCCTCTCCCACCCATACACCATCCTTCCCTCGCTCTCCCACCAATCCTCCCTCCTACCCTCCCTGTCCCACCCATCCTCCCTCCCTCCCTCCCTCTCAACAAATCCTCCCTCCTTCCCTCCCTCTCCCACCCATCCTCCCTCCTACCAAAACATCTTACTGCTTGGTGATTTCAACCTAAGGCATATAAAATGGAAGAATGTAGCAAATAATGTTATAGCTGAAACAATCCCCGGAGGTAGCGCAGATGAAAGGTCACACACACATGAGCTACTAAGTCTCTGCGAAAAACACACCTTAAGCCAGCAGATAGTGGAGCCAACAAGACTAGAAAACACACTTGACCTTATCTTCACAAATAATGAGGACCTGATAAGAGACATAAGAATATCAAAAACAACTAATTCCGATCACAATCTAATCGAAGTCCAGACATACATGCATAGGGGTCCTGATCAGCAGAATGCATGTACCTGTGAAGGAGTCTTCACAAAATACAACTTCAACAACAAGAACATCAACTGGGACCAGGTAAACCATGTCCTAAACGAAACATGTTGGGAAGATGTCTTAAATGACATGGACCCAAACCAGTGCCTTGAAAGGATCAACTTCCTGGCAGCCGAAGCATGTTCTAGGCATATTCCCCTAAGAAAGAAGAAGAGCAGGAGTAAACTGGAGAGAAAAAGACGCTCCCTCTACAGAAGACGACGAAGAGTCACTGAGCTCCTCAGGAGTGCTAGAATATCTGATACACGAAGGGAGGCGCTGACCAGGGAAGTGGAAACTATCGAACTTAAGCTAAATGACTCTTACAGGAACCAGGAGAGGCAGGAGGAGCTTAAAGCTATTAGTGAAATTGAAAGAAATTCAAAATATTTCTTTTCATATGCCAAAAACAAGGCAAATACCACATCTAGTATCGGGCCCTTACTCAGACAGGATGGGACTTACACAGACGACAACAAGGAAATGAATGAAATATTGAAATCCCAGTATGACTGTGTTTAGTGAACCACTAATCGGTCTGAGGATCGACGACCCAAATGATTTCTTCATGAATGAGCCTCAAAACTCCATAAATGTATGCCAGATTTCCGACATTACCCTAACTCCGATAGATTTCGAAAAAGCCATTGACAACATGCCTATGCACTCAGCCCCGGGCCCAGACTCGTGGAACTCTGTTTTCATTAAGAACTGGAAGAAACCCCTCTCGCGTGCCCTAAGTACACTATGGAGGAGGAGCTTGGACATGGGTGAAATTCCACAGTCACTTAAAACAACGGATATAGCCCCACTCCATAAAGGTGGCAGCAAAGCATTAGCTAAGAACTATAGACCAATAGCTCTGACATCACACATCATAAAAATCTTTGAAAAGTGCTAAGAAGCAGGATTGCAAATCACCTGGATTCCCAAAATCTGCACAATCCAGGGCAACATGGGTTCAGGCCAGGTCGCTCCTGCCTCTCACAACTACTGGATCACTATGACATGGCCTTGGATGCACTGGAAGAAAATCAGAATGCAGATGTAATATACACAGACTTTGCAAAAGCATTTGACAAATGCGATCATGGCGTAATAGCCCATAAAATACGTGCTAAAGGAATAACTGGGAAAGTGGGGAGATGGATCTTCAACTTCCTAACAAATCGAACACAAAGAGTAGTGGTCAACAGAGTTAAATCGGAGGCTGCCATAGTGAAGAGCTCTGTTCCACAAGGCACAGTACTCGCCCCCATCTTATTCCTTATCCTCATATCAGACATAAACAGAGATATACACCACAGCACCGTATCATCCTTTGCGGATGATACTAGGATCTGCATGAGGCTGTCATCTGCTGAGGACGCGGTTAACCTCCAAGAAGATATAAACAAAGTTTTCCAGTGGGCAACGGTAAACAATATGATGTTCAATGAGGACAAATTCCAACTACTCCGTTATGGAAAACTGGAGGAGATAATAACTAGAACAGAGTATACTACTGACTCCGGCCATACAATAGAGCGGAAAAATAATGTAAGGGACCTGGGAGTAGTAATGTCTGAGGATCTCACTTTCAAGGATCACAACAGTGCCACGATCGCACGTGCAAAGAAAATGATAGGATGGATAATGAGAACTTTCAAAACGAGAGATGCCAAGCCCATGATGATCCTTTTCAAATCACTTGTTCTCTCTAGGCTGGAATACTGCTGTACATTAACATCTCCATACAAAGCAGGTGAAATCACAGATCTAGAGAGTGTACAGAGATCCTTTACTGCACGTATAAGTTCTGTCAAGCACCTTAACTACTGGGAACGCTTGGAAGCACTTGACTTGTACTCGTTGGAACGCAGGAGGGAGAGATATATCATAATCTACACTTGGAAAATCTTGGAAGGAATGGTCCCAAATCTGCACACAGAAATCACTCCCTACGAAAGTAAAAGACTGGGCAGGCGATGCAAAATGCCGCCAATAAAAAGTAGGGGCGCCATTGGTACACTAAGAGAAAACACCATAAGTGTCCGGGGCCCAAAACTGTTCAACAGCCTCCCATCAAGCATTAGGGGAATTGCCAATAAACCCCTGGCTGCCTTCAAGAGAGAGCTGGACAGATACCTAAAGTCAGTTCCGGATCAGCCGGGCTGTGGCTCGTACGTCGGACTGCGTGCGGCCAGCAGTAACAGCCTAGTTGATCAGGCCCTGATCCATCGGGAGGCCTGGTCATGGACCGGGCCGCGGGGGCGTTGATCCCCGGAATAACCTCCAGGTAACCTCCAGGTAACCTCCCTCCTTTCCCCCTCTCCCATTTATCCTCCCACCTTCCCTCCCTCTGCCACGCACCCTCCCTCCTTCCCTCTCTCTCCCACCCATCCTCCCTCCTGCCCTCCCTCTCCCATCCATCCTCCCTCCTTCCCTCCCTCTCCCACCAATCCGAAATCCTTCCCTCCCTCCTACGCTCCCTCTCCCACGCACCCTCCTTCCTTCCCTCCCTCTCCCCCCCACCCTCCCTCCTTCCCTCCCTCTCTCATTTATCCTCCCACCTTCCCTCCCTCTCCCACCCACCCTCCCACCTTCCCTCCCTCTCCCACCCACCCTCCATCCTTCCCTCCCTCTCCCACCCACCCTTCCACCTTCCCTCCCTCTCCCACCCACCCTCCCTCCTTCCCTCCCTCTCCCATCCACCCTCCCACCTTCCATCCCTCTCCCACCCACCCACCCTCCTTCCCCCTCTCCCACCCACTCTCCCTCTTTCCCCCCTCTCCCAACCACCCTCCCTCCTTCCCTCCCTCTCCCATTCATTTTCCCACCTTCCCTCCCTCTGTCGCTTTTTCTCCACACACCTAATTGTGGTTGCAGGGGTCGAGACTCAGTTCCTGGTCCCGTCTCTTCACTGATCGCTACTAGGCCCTCTCTCTCCTTGCTCCATGAGCTTTATCATACCTCGTCTTAAAACTATGTATGGTTCCTGCCCCTGCTATGTCACTCTCCAGACTATTCCACTTCCTGACAAGTCTATGACTAAAGAAATACTTCCTAACATCCCTTTGACTCATCTGGGTCTTCAACCTTGAATTGTGACCCCTTGTTTCTATGTCCTATTTCTGGAACATCCTGTCTGTGTCCTCCTTGTCATTTCCTCGTAGTATTTTATGTCTTTATCATGTCTCCTCTAACCCTCCTGTTGTCAGGCCGATTTCCCTTTACCTTTCTTTATAGGACATTTCCCTTATCTCTGGAACTAGCCTTGTTGCACACCTTTGCACCTCTAATTTCTTGACATGCTTGACCAGGTGTAGGTTCCAAATTGGTACCGCATATGGGCCTGACGTACACGGTGTACAGGGTCTTGAATGATTCCTTACTAAGGTATCAGAACGCTACTCTCAGGTTTGCCAGGCGCCCATATGCTGCAACAGCTTTTTGGTTGATGTGCGGCTCAGGAGATGTGCTCGGTATATATATATATATATATATATATATATATATATATATATATATATACAAACACTGATCTCTGGCTGAAGGAGACTCGAACCTACGAACCTTGGAACAAGGTACGCAGTGCTTTACCAATCTACCCACACTGGACCAATACCTTGGAGTCCAGCTTGCGCTAGACTTTGATCCAAGGCAGCCAGCTTTCAAAAAGCTGGCAGGAAGCAAATTGTGTGTGTCCAGTGATAGACAGGACAGTCTATTAAGAGATGGTGAACTGACAATGCAACTTAACAATTCTCACAGAGCGGTGCTGAACGTTTTTCCATGAGTAAGATGTCCGTGACCGATTCGTAGCCAGTAGAACAGTGTACAACACTGAGTGACAAGGTAATACGTTTTAAACATATCTCTCTAACACTAGATAAGAGCAACGACATTATATAAATTATTCAACCTCTAATTCTTATAAGGATAATATGTCTTAATTTTGATATTACGGAGTTGTGTGCACCGCAGAGTATGCCAGATGCTACTACTGCAGTAAATGTATTCATAATGGTGAGAAAACGTGAGTAAGCATAACCTGAGTTGAGACAAGCTGAGATGTGTTGCTACCTATGGTGAAAGGAATAAAATTGCAATTAAAACTCGTGCAGGTGAAAGAATAAGTGAAAATGTATCGAAATTAAATGTCGAACTCTCAGTGCATTATTTAACAGCAGGTAGTAAGAATCAATGTGAATTTTAGCACGAACTGTGACATGACTCACTGCCAGTTTCAGAACATCTCCTCTGATATAGACACAGACTAAAAAGATATATTGCAACATGCTGGAGTCAGGTGCTGAGCAAGGGTAAGGTCCTGCAGCGAAGATGTCAAGACATCAATCTTGACATCTGCGCAGAAATGAAAGCTTTTAAGGGGAAAGATAAATATAACATCTAGCAGGTCTATGAAAGTAATTTTTCAGACGTTCACTCATTTAAAAAAACTCATCCAACACGAGAAGGAACTCACAGATCCAGAGGAAAGACAGATACAGACACTGAAGTTTCTGCAGAGTTACGGTGGAAGAAGCAAATTGATATTGGCCTGGGGAAAAGGTAATGGTGTTGGTGACGTGGCAGGGTGTGATGTTGGTAATGTGGCAGGGTGTGATGTTGGTAAGGTGGCAGGGTGTAGTGTTGGTAATGTGGCAGGGTGCAATGTTGGTAAGGTGGCAGGGTGCAATGTTGGTAAGGTGGGAGGGTGTGGTGTTCGTAAGGTGGCAGGGTGTGATGTTGGTAAGGTGGCAGGGTGTGATGTTGGTAAGGTGGCAGGGTGTGGTGTTGGTAAGGTGGCAGGGTGTAGTGTTGGTAATGTGGCAGGGTGTGATGTTGGTAAGGTGGCAGGGTGTAGTGTTGGTAATGTGGCAGGGTGCAATGTTGGTAAGGTGGCAGGGTGCAATGTTGGTAAGGTGGGAGGGTGTGGTGTTCGTAAGGTGGCAGGGTGTGATGTTGGTAAGGTGGCAGGGTGTGATGTTGGTAAGGTGGCAGGGTGTGGTGTTGGTAAGGTGGCAGGGTGTGGTGTTGGTAACGTGGCAGCGTGTGGTGTTGGTAACGTGGCAGCGTGTGGTGTTGGTAATGTGGCAGGGTGTGGTGTTGGTAAGGTGGCAGGCTGTGATGTGGATAAGGTGGCAGGGTGTGATGTTGGTAAGGTGGCAGCGTGTGCTGTTGGCAAGGTGGCAGGGTGCGGTGTTGGTAAGGTGGCAGGCTGTGATGTGGATAAGGTGGCAGGGTGTGATGTTGGTAAGGTGGCAGGGTGTAGTGTTGGTAATGTGGCAGGGTGCAATGTTGGTAAGGTGGCAGGGTGTGATGTTGGTAATGTGGCAGGGTGTGGTGTTCGTAAGGTGACAGGGTGTAGAGTTGGTAATGTGGCAGGGTGTGATGTTGGTAATGTGGCAGGGTGTGATGTTGGTAAGGTGGCAGGGTGCGATGTTGGTAAGGTGGCAGGGTGTGGTGTTGGTAATGTGGCAGGGTGTGATGTTGGTAAGGTGGCAGGGTGTGGTGTTGGTAAGGTGGCAGGGTGTAGTGTTGGTAACGTGGCAGCGTGTGGTGTTGGTAAGGTGGCAGGGTGTGATGTTGGTAAGGTGGCAGGGTGCAATGTTGGTAAGGTGGCAGGGTGTAATGTTGGTAAGGTGGCAGGGTGTGATGTTGGTAAGGTGGCAGGGTGTAATGTTGGTAAGGTGGCAGGGTGCGATGTTGGTAATGTGGCAGGGTGTGGTGTTAGTAAGGTGGCAGGGTGTGGTGTTGGTAAGGTGGCAGGGTGTGGTGTTCGTAAGGTGGCAGGGTGTGATGTTGGTAATGTGGCAGGGTGTGATGTTGGTAAGGTGGCAGGGTGTGATGTTGGTAAGGTGGCAGGGCGTGGTGTTGGTAATGTGGCAGGGTGTGATGTTGGTAAGGTGGCAGGGTGTGATGTTGGTAAGGTGGCAGGGTGTGGTGTTGGTAACGGCAGCGTGTGGTGTTGGTAAGGTGGCAGGGTGTGGTGTTGGTAAGGTGGCAGGTTGTGATGTGGATAAGGTGGCAGAGTGTGATGTTGGTAAGCTGGCAGGGTGTGGTGTTGGTAAGGTGGCAGGGTGTGATGTTGATAAGGTGGCAGGGTGTGGTGTTGGTAAAGTGGCCGGGTGTAGTGTTGGTAACGGCAGCGTGTGGTGTTGGTAAGGTGGCAGGGTGTGGTGTTGGTAAGGTGGCAGGTTGTGATGTGGATAAGGTGGCAGGGTGTGATGTTGGTAAGCTGGCAGGGTGTGGTGTTGGTAAGGTGGCAGGGTGCGATGTTGGTAAGCTGGCAGGGTGTGGTGTTGGTAAGGTGGCAGGGTGTGATGTTGATAAGGTGGCAGGGTGTGATGTTGGTAATGTGGCAGGGTGTAGTGTTAGTAAGGTGGCAGGGTGTGCTGTTGGTAAGGTGGGAGGGTGTGGTGTTCGTAAGGTGGCAGGGTGTGTTGGTAAGGTGGCAGGCTGTGATGTAGATAAGGTGGCAGGGTGTGATGTTGGTAAGGTGCCAGGGTGTGATGTTGGTAAGGTGGCAGGGTGTGGTGTTGGTGAGGTGTTGGTAAGGTGGCAGGGTGTGATGTTGGTAAGGTGGCAGGGTGTGGTGTTGGTAAGGTGACAGGGTGTGGTGTTGGTAAGCTGGCAGGGTGTGATGCTGGAAAGGTGACAGGGTGTGGTGTTATTAAAGTGGTACGACGTGATCTTGGCGTGTGAGGCAGGGTGTGATGTTGACGTGTGAGGCAGGGTGATGATGTTGACGTGTGAGGCAGGGAGTGATGTTGACTTGTCAGGCAGAATGCGATGTTGACGTGTAAGGCAGGGTGACGATGTTGACATGTGAGGCAGGGTGTGGCGTTGACGTGTGAGGCAGAGTGCGATGTTGACGTGTGAGGCAGGGTGGTGATGTTGACGTGTGAGGCAGAGTGTGATGTTGACGTGAGAGGCAGAGTGTGATGTTGACGTGTGAGGCAGACTGTGTTGACGTGTGAGGCAGAGTGCGATGTTGGCGTGTGAGACAGGGCGGTGATGTTGACGTGTGAGGCGGGGTGTGGTGTTGACGTGTGAGGCAGAGTGAGATGTTGACGTGTGAGGCAGAGTGCGATGTTGACGTGTGAGGCAGGGCGGTGATGTTGACGTGTGAGGCGAGGTGTGGTGTTGACGTGTGAGGCAGAGTGTGATGTTGACGTGTGAGGCAGTGTGGTAATGTTGACGTGTGAGGCGGGGTGTGGTGTTGACGTGTGAGGCAGAGTGAGATGTTGAGGTGTGAGGCAGAGTGCGATGTTGACGTGTGAGGCAGGGCGGTGATGTTGACGTGTGAGACGGGGTGTGATGTTGACGTGCGAGGCAGAGTGTGATGTTGACGTGTGAGGCAGTGTGGTAATGTTGACGTGTGAGGCAGGGTGTAGTGTTGACGTGTGAGGCAGGGCGTAGTGCTGACGTGTGAGGCAGGGTGTGGTGTTGACTTGTGAGGCAGAGTGTGATGTTGACGTGTGAGGCAGGGTGTGGTGTTGACGTGTGAGGCAGAATGTGATGTTGACGTGTGAGGCAGTGTGGTAATGTTGACGTGTGAGGCAGGGTGTGGTGTTGACGTGTGAGGCAGAGTGTGATGTTGACGTGTGAGGCAGGGTGGTGATGTTCTCGTGTGAGGCAGGGTAGTGATGTTGACATGTGAGGCAGGGTGTGATGTTGACGAGTCAGGCAGAGTGCGATGTTGACGTGTGAGGCAGGGCGGTGATGTTGACGTGTGAGACAGAGTGCGATGTTGACGTGTGAGGCAGAGTGCGAAGTTGGCGTGTGAGACAGGGTGGTGATGTTGACGTGAGACGCAGGGTGGTGATGCTGACGTGTGAGGCAGGGTGTGATGTTGACGAGTCAGGCAGAGTGCGATGTTGACGTGTGAGGCAGAGTGTGATGTTGACGTGTGAGGCAGAGGGAGATGTTGACGTGTGAGGCAGAGTGTGATGTTGACGTGTGAGGCAGAGTGTGATGTTGACGTGTGAGGCAGAGTGTGATGTTGACGTGTGAGGCAGAGTGTGATGTTGACGTGTGAGGCAAAGTTTGATGTTGACGTGTGAGGCAGAGTGTGATGTTGACGTGTGAGGCAGAGTGAGATGTTGACGTGTGAGGCAGGGTGGTGATGTTGACGTGTGAGGCAGGGTGGTGATGTTGACGTGTGAGGCAAAGTGTGATGTTGACGTGTGAGGCAGAGTTGTCATGTTGACGTGTGAGGCAGGGTGGTGATGTTGACGTGTGAGGCAGAGTGTGATGTTGACGTGTGAGGCAGAGTGTGATGTTGACGTGTGAGGCAGAGTGTGATGTTGACGTGTGAGGCAGTGTGTGATGTTGACGTGTGAGGCAGAGTGTGATGTTGACGTGTGAGGCAGAGTTTGATGTTGACGTGTGAGGCAGAGTGTGATGTTGACGTGTGAGGCAGAGTGAGATGTTGACGTGTGAGGCAGGGTGGTGATGTTGACGTGTGAGGCAGGGTGGTGATGTTGACGTGTGAGGCAGAGTGTGATGTTGACGTGTGCAGCAGGGTGGTGATGTTGACGTGCGAGGCAGGGTGGTGACGTTGACGTGTGAGCCAGGGTGGTGATGTTTAGGAGTGAGGCAGGGTGGTGATGTTGACGTGTGAGGCAGGGTGGTGATGTTGACGTGTGAGCCAGGGTGGTGATATGTGAGTCAGGGTGGTGATGTTGACGTGTGAGGCAGGGAGGTGATGTTGACGTGTGAGGCAGAGTGTGATGTTGACGTGTGAGGTAGGATGTTGATGTTGACGTGTGAGGCAGGGTGGTGATGTTGTCCTGTGAGGCAGGGTGGTGATGTTGACGTGTGAGGCAGGGTGGTGATGTTGACCTGTGAGGCAGGGTGGTCATGTTGACGTGAGAGGCAG
This sequence comes from Cherax quadricarinatus, assembly GCF_038502225.1. Taxonomy (NCBI): domain Eukaryota; kingdom Metazoa; phylum Arthropoda; class Malacostraca; order Decapoda; family Parastacidae; genus Cherax; species Cherax quadricarinatus. Next base: position 6,503,126 of record NC_091312.1, on the reverse strand, counting down.
GGTGGTGATGTTGACGTGTGAGGCAGGGTGGTGATGTTGACGTGTGAGGCAGGGTGGTGATGTTGACGTGTGAGGCAGGGTGGTGATGTTGACGTGTGAGGCAGGGTGGTGATGTAGACGTGTGAGACATGGTGGTGATGTTGACGTGTGAGGCAGGGTGGTGATGTTGACGTGTGAGGCAGGGTGTGATGTTGACGAGTCAGGCAGAGTGCGATGTTGACGTGTGAGGCAGAGTGTGATGTTTACGTGTGAGGCAAAGTGTGATGTTGACGTGTGAGGCAGAGTGGTCATGTTGACGTGTGAGGCAGGGTGGTGATGTTGGCGTGTGAGGCAGAGTGTGATGTTGACGTGTGAGGCAGAGTGTGATGTTGACGTGTGCAGCAGGGTGGTGATGTTGACGTGCGAGGCAGGGTGGTGACGTTGACGTGTGAGCCAGGGTGGTGATGTTTAGGAGTGAGGCAGGGTGGTGATGTTGACGTGTGAGGCAGGGTGGTGATGTTGACGTGTGAGCCAGGGTGGTGATATGTGAGTCAGGGTGGTGATGTTGACGTGTGAGGCAGGGAGGTGATGTTGACGTGTGAGGCAGAGTGTGATGTTGACGTGTGAGGTAGGATGTTGATGTTGACGTGTGAGGCAGGGTGGTGATGTTGTCCTGTGAGGCAGGGTGGTGATGTTGACGTGTGAGGCAGGGTGGTGATGTTGACCTGTGAGGCAGGGTGGTCATGTTGACGTGAGAGGCAGGGTGGTGATGTTGACGTGTGAGGCAGGGTGGTGATGTTGACGTGTGAGGCAGGGTGGTGATGTTGACGTGTGAGGCAGGGTGGTGATGTTGACGTGTGAGGCAGGGTGGTGATGTAGACGTGTGAGACATGGTGGTGATGTTGACGTGTGAGGCAGGGTGGTGATGTTGACGTGTGAGGCAGGGTGTGATGTTGACGAGTCAGGCAGAGTGCGATGTTGACGTGTGAGGCAGAGTGTGATGTTTACGTGTGAGGCAGAGTGTGATGTTGGCGTGTGAGGCAGAGTGTGATGTTGACGTGTGAGACAGAGAGTGATGTTGACATGTGAGGCACGGTGGTGATGTTGACGTGTGAGGCATGGTGGTGATGTTGACGTGTGAGGCAGAGTGTGATGTTGACGTGTTAGGCAGGGTGGTGATGTTGACCTGTGAGGCAGGGTGGTGATTTTGACGTGTGAGGCAGGGTAGTGATGTTGACGTGTGAGGCAGAGTGGTGATGTTGACGTGTGAGGCAGGGTGGTGATGTTGACGTGTGAGGCAGGGTGGTGATGTTGACGTGTGAGGCAGGATGGTGATGTTGACGTGTGAGGCAGGGTGTGACGTTTACGTGTGAGGCAGAGTGTGAGGTTGACGTGTGAGGAAGAGTGTAATGTTGACGTGTGAGGCAGAGTGTGATGTTGGCGTGTGAGGCAGAGTGTGATGTTGGCGTGTGAGGCAGAGTGTGATGTTGGCGTGTGAGGCAGAGTGTGATGTTGACGTGTGAGGCAGAGTGTGATTTTGGCGTGTGAGGCAGAGTGTGATGTTGGCGTGTGAGGCAGAGTGTGATGTTGGCGTGTGAGGCAGAGTGTGATGTTGGCGTGTGAGGCAGAGTGTGATGGTGACGTAACTAGTCATAAGTTGACCTGTGATACTCCAATACTGAAACTATGTATAGTGCCAAAACAAAAGCATTCACATTGCTAAACTCACAACTAGTATTTAGTCACTTAGCCATAATACCAACTTACCTCATAATTTTGTAATATTTTAAACTTAAGATTTAATTTAAGTCTGCCCGAAATACCTAGCCATGCTAGGTGTTCTAGTGGTACACTCTGTAATTATTATTTTACTACATGTAAACCACACAATAACCAAATTCTGTAAACTCAGCATTGTAATCCTTATAGAGAATAAACTTTGAATTTGAATTTGAATTTGAATATGTGTAGAGAACCTGGGATAACCCAAAAAATTCAGACCGAGTGACTTATTTCCATTTTGGTCTTTTTACCTTATTATTATAATATAAAGGTTATAATATTTTCTTATTATTCTATAATGAAGATAACATCTTATTATCATACTAAAAAGACTATCTACTACACGAGGGTCATTAAGACTATCTACAATACGAGGGTCATTACTAGGAATAAGGGAACAAGAGATTAGTGTAAAAGCTGGAGGTCCAGGCAGTGATAACAGGGAAGGCACTGCAATGGATCAGGGAATACCTGTAAGGAAGACAACAGCGAGTCATGGTACGAGGCAAGGTGTCACAGTGGGCACCTGTGACGATTGGGGTTCCACAGGGTCAGGTCTAGGACCGGTGCTGTTTCTGGTATTTGTGAACGACATGATGGAAGGAATAGACTCCGAAGTGTCCTTGTTTGCAGATGATGTGAAGCTGATGAGAAGAATTCAGTCGGACGAGGACCAGGCAGAACTACAAAGGGATTTGGACAAGTAGCAGGCCTGGTCCAGCAATTGGCTCCTGGAGTTCAACCCCACCAAGTGCAAAGTCGTGAAGATTGGGGAAGGGCAAAGAAGATCGCAGACGGAGTACAATCCAGGGCGCCAGAGATTACAAATCTCACTCAAGAAAAAAGATCTTGGGGCGAGTATAACACTGGACACATCTTATGAGGCGCACATCAACCAAATAACTGCTGCAGCATATGGGCGCCTAGGAAACCTATGAACAGTATTCTGCCATCTTATTAAGGAATCGTTCACGACCCTGTACACTGTGTACGTTAGGCCCATATTGAAATATGCAGCACCAGTTTGAAACCCACATCTAGCCAAGCACGCAAAGAAACTAGAGAAAGTGCAAAGGTTTGCAACAAGACTAGTACCAGAGATAAGGGGTCTATCCTACGAGGAGAGGTTAAGGAAACCGACCTGACGACACTGGAGGACAGGAGAGATAGGGGGACATGATAACAACATATAAAATACTGAGAGGAATTGACAAGGTGGACAGAGACAGAATATTCCTGAGATGGGACACAGCAACAACGGGACACAGTTGGAAGTTGAAGACACAGTTGAATCACAGGGATGTTAGGAATTATTTCTTCAGTCACAGAGTAGTCTGGAAGTGGAATAATTTGGAAAGCGATGTAGTGGAGGCAGGATCCATTCATAGCTTTAAGCATAGGTATGATAAAGCTCATGGTGCAGGGAGAGTGACCCAGCAGCGGCCAGTGAAGAGGCGGGGCCAGAAGCTATGAATCGACCCCTGCAACCACAACTAGGTGAGTACAACTAGGCGAGTACACACACACACACACACACGAGCGTTATCACACACAGGAATACACACAAATACACACACACACACACACACACACACACACACACACACACACACACACACACACACACACACACATACACATACACACACACACACACACACACACACACACACACACACACACACGAACGCGCCAGGAGCTCGGACTCGACCCCCGCAACCGCAACCTCAACTAGGTGAGTACATACACACACACACACACGCACACACACACACACACACACGAGCGCGCACGTACACGAGCACACACTAGGAGCCATGTATCGACCCTTGCAATAAAAATAGGTGAGTACACACACACACACACGAGCGTACATACGCACACGAGCGCACGTACACACGGACACACACGAAGAAAGGTTAAGGGAAATCGTCCTGACGACACTAGAGGACAGGAGAGTTGGGGAGAGATAATAACGACATACAAAATACTGCGAGAAATTGACAAGGTGAACAGAGGCAGAATATTCCAGAGATGGGACACAGAAACAAGGGGCCACAATTGGAAGTTGAAGACTCAGATGAATCAAAGGGATGTTAGGAAGTATTTATTTAGTCATAGAGTTGTCAGGAAGTGGAATAGACTGGCAAGTGACGTAGTGGAGGCAGGAATCATACATAGTTTTAAGACGAGTCCTTCCCTTGTGACCGTGAAGGGGACAGTCGTGCGCGTTTGTGCTCCGTCAAAAAACTGCGTGTCTTGATGGCAGTGGAGGGAACAGAATGCGGAAAATAAGCGTGTGCAACCATAAAGTGCATATACTCCTTTGAACAAACAAAAAAGGAATATCAGTGAACGCTAAATAGGAAAATATGGATTATAGTGTCACACAGAGAGTGCCGGTGGAGAAACGGTTACCGTGGGAAATAGACCTGACCAGCACTAGTGAATTATTGCCGGGTGTCGACACAAGTGGAAATAAACGAATATCGATCTATCTATCTATAAGTAATATAGTGAGTGACAAGGATATATATGTGCAGTGGCATAGTGAACTAAATTGTAGATAAGAGTAATCCCCAAGTATAGCGTACAATATATAGTGTAGAAAGGGGAATATCTTACAAGCGACTGGCACTAGCGAACTATTGCCAGAGGTCCAGTGAAGTGTTAATAACGGATAAGTAACTACTATAGTCATAAGATATGAAACGAGTGATGGTAGAATTGAGATGCAGGGAATCACAGCATACATAAATTGAGCATACAACCGTTACCTCTACAATATACAGTGTAGAAAGGGGAATATCTTACAAGCGACTGGCACTAGCGAACTATTGCCAGAGGTCCAGTGAAGTGTTAATAACGGATAAGTAACTACTATAGTCATAAGATATGAAACGAGTGATGGTAGCATTGAGGTGCAGGGAATCACAGCATACGACCGTTACCTCTACTAAACAGGGAATAATCTTTTCCTTAGAAGTGTAGGGGGAAGTTAGCGTAGGCCTAAGTGAAGTGTGGAGTGTGGGCAAGTCTGGCTCACACCCACCCTACACCACCACCCACCCAGAACCCACCACCCACCCTACACCACCACCCACCCTACACCACCACCCACCCTACACCCACCACCCACCCTGCACCACCACCCACCCTGCACCACCACCCACCCTACCCCCACCACCCACCCTACACCCACCACCCACCCTACACCCACCCTACACCACCACCCACATACTGCAAACTTGGTTCGTATAAATACATCTTGCATATTACTGGCACCAGCAAGAGAAAGGTAAAGTGGAAATCAGTTTTCTTCCGTGGCATACAGTGTAGTAGGATACAGACAGGATGTCAGCACAGCATATCTGTGGGACATGTAAAAAAATCCTTGGAAGGAATTCCAGAATCACATGCAACCTATGCTCTTCCAAACACCGTATCTCTTGTACTAGACTAAATACAGCCTCAAAAAATGACCTTGAACTAGCAAGGTGCTTCTGGTTGTGCAATAAAGATGTAGAACTTTGGGCAGGTATCAGAAAGGTACTAAGGAGAGTAATAAATGATAAAAATAATCAAGAAAACAAGGATGACCTCTTGGATAGTCTACCAAAAATATATAAAACATGGGAGAAAGAGATAGTGTATCAAAAAATGCAGAATGTCCATACCACAACAGATGACTCGAAACTACCTAGTCACCCACATGGTGCTAAGCCAGACCCATCCCCCAGTCTTAGCACTAATACCCACAGTGATGGTGCTGGCCCAAGCTCCCCCAGGCATAGCACCAATACCCTCAGTGCTGGTGCTGGCCCAGACCCAGCCCCACCCCCCAGCCCCAGGGCTGACCCAGACCCAGCCCCCAGCCCTACTGCCAGCCCAGACTCTCCTAGGGACACTACCCAAACCACCACAAAAACAGTAAATATACAACCATCATTGCACAAGACCGTGGCCCACAGTACAGATGTTGGAGAGGAGTCTCCTTCTTCCTCTACTGGGGAAAGTAGATGGAATCCAGGACGGGGTGGCCCTGGCTTGGATACTGAGGATTATAGTGCAGTCCCAGAACCTGCAGAAATTGACAACACACCTCCCAACAATTCTCAACCAAAGGTGAATTTGTGCAAATATTATGCTTGGGGCATCTGTAAACATGGAATAACAGGGGAAAAAAATGGGACATGCTACTTTGACCATCCCAAAAAATGTAGCGACCTCCTGTCTAAAGGAGTGTGTCGTTCTTCTTCCTGTACTTTCTTTCACCCAAAAATGTGCCACTCCTCGGTCCTCCAGAAGCAGTGTTACAACATCGAATGCCCTGCATACCATCTAAAAGGGACCAGGAGGCACAGACCCCACAAGACAAACAATAGTAGCTACGACAACCCAACTCCAGGTGATTTTTTAGTGGCAGGAAACGAAAAAAGAAAATGGAAGGAAATAAAAATAGTCCACCACCTTGGAGCCTTGTTGGACTGGAGGCGCAGCCAGTGGCCACCCATGGCCCTCCAGAATTATTACAACTACTGATGCCAATAACAAAATCCCCCCAACAAACACAGAATACAACCTCGTTCATATTTGCTAATATACAGGGCCTTAAGCCATCCACCAACAACAAAATACCTTTTATCAGTGGACTTCTAGTGGAGTCTAATGCAATGTTTGCAGCCTTCACAGAGACTCACACAAAAGATCACTTTGACAGTGAAATATGGATAAGTGGTTACAACCTTTTTAGATGCGACAGAAAAAACAGACAACAAGGAGGGGTTGGCCTGTATGTCAAAGAGTCCCTCATCTGCACGGAGTTGCTGAACACCACAAATGAGGTAGTTGAAGTTCTATCAATAAAGATCGAGAACCAAAACCTAGTCATTGTGGTTGTATACAAGCCACCAGATGCAACCTCCCAACAGTTCAAGGAACAGCTACTGAAAATCGATTACTGTTTGGAAAACCTTCCAGCTCCATCCCCAAACATCTTACTGCTTGGTGATTTCAACCTAAGGCATACAAAATGGAAGAATGTAGCAAATAATGTTATAGCTGAAACAATCCCCGGAGGTAGCGCAGATGAAAGGTCACACACACATGAGCTACTAAGTCTCTGCGAAAAACACACCTTAAGCCAGCAGATAGTGGAGCCAACAAGACTAGAAAACACACTTGATCTTATCTTCACAAATAATGAGGACCTGATAAGAGACATAAGAATATCAAAAACAACTAATTCCGATCACAATCTAATCGAAGTCCAGACGTACATGCATAGGGGTCCTGAACAACAGAATGCATGTACCTGTGAAGGTGTCTTCACAAAATACAACTTCAACAACAAGAACATCAACTGGGACCAGGTAAACCATGTCCTAAACGAAACATGTTGGGAAGATGTCTTAAATGACATGGACCCAAACCAGTGCCTTGAAAGGATCAACTGCCTGGTAGCCGAAGCATGTTCTAGGCATATTCCCCTAAGAAAGAAGAAGAGCAGGAGTAAACTGGAGAGAAAAAGACACTCCCTCTACAGAAGACGACGAAGAGTCACTGAGCTCCTCAGGAGTGCTAGAATATCTGATACACGAAGGGAGGCACTGACCAGGGAAGTGGAAACTATCGAACTTAAGCTAAATGACTCTTACAGGAACCAGGAGAGGCAGGAGGAGCTTAAAGCTATTAGTGAAATTGAAAGAAATTCAAAATATTTCTTTTCATATGCCAAAAACAAGGCAAATACCACATCTAGTATCAGGCCCTTACTCAGAGAGGATGGGACTTACACAGACGACAACAAGGAAATGAGTGAAATATTGAAATCCCAGTACGACTCGGTGTTTAGTGAACCACTAATCGGTCTGAGGATCGACGACCCAAATGATTTCTTCATGAATGAGCCTCAAAACTCCATAAATGTATGCCAGATTTCCGACATTACCCTAACTCCGATAGATTTCGAAAAAGCCATTGACAACATGCCTATGCACTCAGCCCCGGGCCCAGACTCGTGGAACTCTGTTTTCATTAAGAACTGCAAGAAACCCCTCTCGCGTGCCCTAAGTACACTATGGAGGAGGAGCTTGGACATGGGTGAAATTCCACAGTCACTTAAAACAACGGATATAGCCCCACTCCATAAAGGTGGCAGCAAAGCATTAGCTAAGAACTATAGACCAATAGCTCTGACATCCCACATCATAAAAATCTTTGAAAGAGTGCTAAGAAGCAGGATTGCAAATCACCTGGATTCCCAAAATCTGCACAATCCAGGGCAACATGGGTTCAGGCCAGGTCGCTCCTGCCTCTCACAACTACTGGATCACTATGACATGGCCTTGGATGCACTGGAAGAAAATCAGAATGCAGATGTAATATACACAGACTTTGCAAAAGCATTTGACAAATGCGATCATGGCGTAATAGCCCATAAAATACGTGCTAAAGGAATAACTGGGAAAGTGGGGAGATGGATCTTCAACTTCCTAACAAATCGAACACAAAGAGTAGTGGTCAACAGAGTTAAATCGGAGGCTGCCATAGTGAAGAGCTCTGTTCCACAAGGCACAGTACTCGCCCCCATCTTATTCCTTATCCTCATATCAGACATAAACAGAGATATACACCACAGCACCGTATCATCCTTTGCGGATGATACTAGGATCTGCATGAGGCTGTCATCTGCTGAGGATGCGGTTAACCTCCAAGAAGATATAAACAAAGTTTTCCAGTGGGCAACGGTAAACAATATGATGTTCAATGAGGACAAATTCCAACTACTCCGTTATGGAAAACTGGAGGAGATAATAACTAGAACAGAGTATACTACTGACTCCAGCCATACAATAGAGCGGAAAAATAATGTAAGGGACCTGGGAGTAGTAATGTCTGAGGATCTCACTTTCAAGGATCACAACAGTGCCACGATCGCACGTGCAAAGAAAATGATAGGATGGATAATGAGAACTTTCAAAACGAGAGATGCCAAGCCCATGATGATCCTTTTCAAATCACTTGTTCTCTCTAGGCTGGAATACTGCTGTACATTAACATCTCCATACAAAGCAGGTGAAATCGCAGATCTAGAGAGTGTACAGAGATCCTTTACTGCACGTATAAGTTCTGTCAAGCACCTTAACTACTGGGAACGCTTGGAAGCACTTGACTTGTACTCGTTGGAACGCAGGAGGGAGAGATATATCATAATCTACACTTGGAAAATCTTGGAAGGAATGGTCCCAAATCTGCACACAGAAATCACTCCCTACGAAAGTAAAAGACTGGGCAGGCGATGCAAAATGCTGCCAATAAAAAGTAGGGGCGCCATTGGTACACTAAGAGAAAACACCATAAGTGTCCGGGGCCCAAAACTGTTCAACAGCCTCCCATCAAGCATTAGGGGAATTGCCAATAAACCCCTGGCTGCCTTCAAGAGAGAGCTGGACAGATACCTAAAGTCGGTGCCGGATCAGCCGGGCTGTGGCTCGTACGTCGGACTGCATGCGGCCAGCAGTAACAGCCTAGTTGATCAGGCCCTGATCTATCGGGAGGCCTGGTCGTGGACCGGGCCGCGGGGGCGTTGATCCCCGGAATAACCTCCAGGTAACCTCCAGGAGGTATGATAAAGTTCATGGAGCAGGGGGAGAGAGGACTTAGTAGCGGTCAGTGAAGAGGCGGGACCAGGAGCTATGTATCGATCCCTGCAACCACAAATAGGTGAGTACATACACACACAGCACATAAATACACATGCAAACACACACACAAGCACACACTCAACACATACACACACACACACACACACACACACACACACACACACACACACACACACAGGAACAGGTGGAAGGACAAGCATAACCCCCAGAAACACCTGCAGAAGGACTCCAGCCACGACACCCCCAAGGCAACTGAACAATCCAAACCAACCATCACACAATGATCCCTCTGTTCCCACCCCCCGCTCCACGAACCCTACCCCTACAGCAACCCCCTATGGGAGCTCTTTCTCCACCTCCACTGCAACCCCCCACAGGCCCCCATCAGGGCTCCTGCTCTCCCAACCCCAGTATTCCCCCAGGACCACAGTTACAGTATTAGAACAGAAGTTGAAGGTTTGGTACACAAATGAGGATTGATTAACAAATAAATATGAGGAATGGCAAGAAAGAATCAATGAGAAGTCCCCAGACATCATAGCAGTTACAGAAACAAAACTCACGGAGACAATAACAGATGCAATCTTCCCACCAGGATACCAGATCATGAGGAAAGATAGAAGGGGCAGAGGGGGAGGAGGGGTTGCTCTGCTCGTAAAAAAACGATGGAAATTCGAGAAAATGGGAGGCATAGACGAGACAGGAGAAAGGGACTACATAGTAGTTACACTTCAGTCTGGGGAGCACAAGGTGGTCATTGAACTGATATATAATCCACCACAGAACTGCAGGAGGCCAAGAGATGAATATGAAGAGAGCAACAGAGCAATGGTGGACACACTTGCTGAGGTGGCAAGAAGAGCTCACTCCAGCAGAGCAAAGTTGCTGGTTATGAGGGATTTCAACCACAGGGAGATTGACTGGGAAAACCTGGAGCCACATGGGGGTCCCGAAACATGGAGAGCCAAGATGTTGGATGTGGTGCTGGAAAACCTCATGCACCAACATGTTAAGGACACTATCAGAGTGAGAGGGGAGGATGAACAAGCAAGATTGGACCTTATGTTCACCCTGGACAGTTCAGACATTGAGGACATCACATATGAGAGTCCCCTAGGAGCTAGTGACCACGTGGTTCTGTGCTTTGAATATATAGTAGAGTTGCAAGTGGAGAGAGTAACAGGAGTTGAATGGGAAAAGCCAGACTATAAAAGAGGGGACTACATAGGGCTGAGGAACTTCCTGCAGGAGGTTCCATGGGACAGAGAACTGGCAGGAAAGCCAGTAAATGAAATGATGGAATATGTAGCAACAAAATGCAAGGAGACAGTGGAAAGGTTTATTCTCAAGGGCAACAGAAACAATGGGAAGACGAGAACGAGCCCCTGGTTTACCCGACAGTGTAAGGAGGCAAAAACAAAGTGCAATAGAGAATGGAAAAAGTACAGAAGGCAGAGAACACATGAAAATAGGGAGATTAGTCGCAGAGCCAGGAACGAGTATGCACAGGTAAGGAGGGAGGCCCAGCGACAGTATGAAAATAACATAGCATCGAAAATCAAGACTGACCCGAAACTGTTGTATAGCCACATCAGGAGGAAGACAACAGTCAAAGACCAGGTGATCAGACTGAGGACAGAAGGTGGATAACTCACAGGAAATGATCAGGAGGTATGTGAGGAGCTAAACAGGAGATTTAAGGAAGTTTTTACAGTAGAGACAGGAAGGGCTCTGGGAAGACAGCACAGAAGGGAACATCAAGAGGGAATATACCAACAAGTGTTGGATGACATATGGACAACCGAGGAGGAGGTGCAGAAGCTGCTAAGTGACCTTGATAGCTCAAAGGCGATGGGACCGGACATCTCCCCGTGGGTCCTTAGAAAAGGAGCAGAGATGTTGTGTGTGCTCCTAACCACAATCTTCAACACATCCCTTGAAACTGGGCAACTACCTGAGAAATGGAAGACAGCAAATGTAGTCCCCATATTTAAGAAAGGAAACAGAAATAAGGCACTAAACTACAGACCTGTGTCTCTGACATGCATTGTGTGCAAAGTCATGGAGAAGGTTATCAGGAGGAGAGTGGTGGAACAACTGGAATGGAACAAGATTATAAATGAAAACCAGCATGGGTTTATGGAAGGCAAATCCTGTGTCACAAACCTTCTGGAGTTTTATGACAAGGTAACAGAAGTAAGACACGAGAGAGAGGGGTGGGTTGATTGCATTTTCCTAGACTGCAGGAAGGCCTTTGACACAGTTCCCCACAAGAGATTAGTGCAGAAACTGGAGGATCAGGCGCATATAACAGGGAGGGCACTGCAATGGATCAGGGAATACCTGACAGGGAGGCAACAACGAGTTATGGTACGTGAAGAGGTATCACAGTGGGCGCCTGTGACAAGCAGGGTCCCACACGGGTCAGTTCTAGGACCAGTGCTATTTTTTTTATATATGCGAACGACATGATGGAAGGAATAGACTCTGAAGTGTCCCTATTCGCAGATGATGTGAAGCTGATGAGAAGAATTAAATCGGATGAGGATGAGGCAGGACTGCAAAGAGACCTGGACAGGCTGGACACGTGGTTCAGAAACTGGCTTCTCGAATTCAACCCTGCCAAATGCGAAGTCATGAAGATTGGGGAGGGGCAAAGAAGACCGCAGACAGAGTATAGGCAAGTTGGACAAAGACTACAGACCTCACTCAGGAAGAAAGACCTTGGGGTGACCATAACACCGAGCACGTCACCGGAGGCACACATCAACCAAATAACTGCTGCAGCATACGGCGCCTGGCAAACCTGAGAATAGTGTTCCAATACCTTAATAAGGAATCGTTCAAGACACTGTACACTGTGTATGTTAGGCCCATACTGGAGTATGCAGCACCAGTTTGGAACCCACACCTGGTCAAGCACGTCAAGAAGTTAAAGTACAAAGGTTTGCAACAAGGCTAGTCCCAGAGCTCAGGGGAATGTCGTACGAGGAAAGGTTGAGGGAAATCGGACTGACGACACTGGAGGGCAGAAGGGTCAGGGGAGACATGATAACGACATACAAGATACTGCAGGGAATAGACAAGGTAGACAGAGATAGTATGTTCCAGAGAGGGGACACAGAAACAAGGGGTCACAACGGAAGCTGAAGACTCAGACGAGTCACAGGGACGTTAGGAAGTATTTCTTCAGTCATGGCAGGTGAAATTGCTGACCTAGAAAATGTACAGAGAACCTTCACGGCGCGCATAACGGAGATAAAACACCTCAATTACTGGGAGCGCTTGAGGTTCCTAAACCTGTATTCCATGGAAAGCAGGCGGGAGAGATACATGATTATATACACCTGGAAAATCCTAGAGGGACTAGTACCGAACTTGCACACGAAAATCACTCACTACGAAAGCAAAAGACTTGGCAGACGATGCAACATCCCCCAATGAAAATCAGGGGTGTCATTAGCACGTTAAGAGACCATACAATAAGTGTCAGGGGCCCGAGACTGTTTAACTGCCTCCCAGCATACATAAGGGGGATTACCAACAGACCCCTGGCAGTCTTCAAGCTGGCACTGGACAAGCACCTAAAGTCGGTTCCTGACCAGCCGGGCTGTGGCTCGTACGTTGGTTTGCGTGCAGCCAGCAGTAACAGCCTGGTTGATCAGGCTCTGATCCACCAGGAGGCCTGGTCACAGACCGGGCCGCGGGGGCGTTGATTCCCGGAACTCTCTCCAGGTAAACTCCAGGTAATAGAGTCGTCAGGAAGTGGAATAGCCTAGCAAGTGAAGTAGTGGAGGCAGGAACCATACATAGTTTTAAGATGAGGTATGACAAAGCTCAGGAAGCAGAGAGGGAGAGGCCCTAGTAGCGATCAGTGAAGAGGCGGGGCCAGGAGCTGAGTCTCGATCCTTGCAACCACAATTAGGTGAGTACAATTAGGTGAGTACACACACACACACACACACACACACACTGACGTGGTAATGCTTTATTTACAGCTAGCAAAGTCAGGGTATTTTTCCAGAATGGTCTGTAATATACCACTCTGGATAAAATACTTTGACATTTCTTGAACGTTTCTGAGTGAACTATCTCTGAATTCATTAATTTGATCGCACTCCAGTACATAATGACGCAGGGTGTGACAATAGTCCATCTGACAAAGTTTACATTTCGGTTGGTCTTCATCTGGTGGTGGTGATTTAACCTGCCATAGATACTTGTAACCCAGCCGGAGCCGGGCGGTAGTGACATCCAAGAGCCGGCTTATCTTGTTGGATGTACCATAGACATGTGGCTCCTCCTGCATGATGGAATGATGATAGATGGACTGACTGGTGTCAGTCTCCCTGAGTCTTAAGTCAATAAAATTCAGTTGAAGTTCTTTTCGTATTATTGTTCTCAAACTGCAAACTGACAAGCCAACATTGTAATCTACCCCTCTATGAATGCATACTGCTTAGCCAATTTATCAGTTCTATCATGCATCTGAAGACCAATGTGAGATGGAATCCACAGCGTGTGCACTCTGACTCCACTGTCCACAATCTTACCATACCTGTGTCTGGCTTCTGACACAAGCATGCCACAATTTATACTTAATGAGTTGAGAGCATTTATGGATGACAGAGAGTCAGTTGCAATTAAAGTGTCAGCCTTAGATACTTGGACGCGTTTGAGTGCAAGGAGTATGGCAAACAGTTCTTTCTGAAGGGTCGAGTCCCAGTTATTGATGGGTTCTCCAATTTCTTTATGAAAGCCACCACTCTGTGTGACAACAACAGCACGTAAATAATTTGTAAATAATTTGTGAGTGTGCTGTTTGGCTAAGTTATCAATACAGCTTAAGGCATCCTGTTTGGCTTCCAGGCGAAGCTTTGGTTGTGATTTAATAAGCATTTTGGGGGGAATGGAGGGATGGTAGTTTGGAATGGGGTGATATTTCATGGAGCGGAGAAGTGCCGCTGTTGCCTTACTTGACATAGATCATGTATCTGGCTCATGCAGAGGTCGGTTCCAGTTTTTTCGATCCATCTGGAGGAGTGTTCACCAGTGCTGAGGAAAGTTTGGAGGGCTTCTGTGCAGGGGTTTGAATGGGCTTGCCTGAGCATATTAACCCCAATTAGGATATTTCTTTCAGTAACACGATCTTTGATGCTTGGAATATCTGGTTCTTTCCTTATATTTAAAATTTTGGCAGTACGAGGGCATCCTAGAATGATCCTCATTGCTTCGTCCAGCAGTTTTTCCAGCCCTCCATCAAGCTTCCAGTCAGACACAAGAGCAAGTAGTGGCGCAGCTTAATCAACCAATGATCTAATATAAGCAAGATATATAGTTTTCACAATTTTAACATTAGCACCAGGGTAGGGTGTAGTGCTAATAAGGTGTGAAACAGGGTTTGGTGTTGACAGTGTGGCAGGGAATGAAGAAAAGTGTAGCGCTAGCAAGGTGTAAAGCAGTGTGGTGTTAGCAGGATGTGAAGCAGTATGTGATGTTAGCAGGGTGTGAGGCAGTGTGTGGTGTTAGCAGGGTGTGAGGCAGTGTGTTAGTAGGGTGTGAGGCAGTATGTGGTGTTAGCAGGGTATGAGGCAGTGTGTGCTGTTAGCAGGGTGTGAGGCGGTGTGTGATACTAGCAGGGTGTGAGGCAGTGTGTGGTGGTAGCAGGTTGTGAGACTGTGTGATGTAGCAGAGTGTGAGGCAGTGTGTGGTGTTAGTAGGGTGTGAGACAGTGTGTGGTGTTAGCAGGGTATGAGGCAGTGTGTGGTGTTACCAGGGTGTGAGGCAGTACTCACCTAATTGTGGTTGTAGGGGTCGAGTCATAGCTCCTGGCCCCACCTCTTCACTGGTCGCTACAGTGTGTGGTGTTAGCAGGGTGTGAGGCAGTGTGTGGTGTTAGCAGGGGTGTGAGGCAGTGTGTGGCATTAGCAGGGTGTGAGGGGGTGTGTGGTGTTAACTGGGTGTGAGGCAGTGTGTGGTGTTAGCAGGGTGTGAGGCAGTGTGTGGTGTTACCAGGGTGTGAGGTGTAATGGAATGTTTATAAGGTGTGGCGTTGGCAGGGTGTAGTGGTGATGGTAGGTCACATCACCATACCGAGACAAAGTTGGTGGCCGGGAGTGGGGTGCGGGTGTAGACTAGGTTGCTCTGCCAGACTCAATCAATACAACCTCTGCTCTGTCCGCAGTCTCACTCTCTCATCCCTATAATAACCAATCTTTAATAATCATTTTTTTTATATAGAACGTTCGCTTTTACTCCACCAGAGCTCAAATTAATACTTGACTATCAATGTTTCCTATGAACGTACATACTGAATGATTATATTGTGCACCCACATCTATCACGGTGGACGATAATCGAAAGATTACACAAGGCATCTAGTATGTCCACAGACTCAGATACAATATTCTTTTAGCAAATCAAATTACAATAGTAATGTATCATTTTTATAAAAATGCATTGTTATAGTAATAAGCGGTTACCTGGAGTATACCCGGAGGGAGTTTCGGGAGTCAACGCCCCCGCGACCCAGTCTGTGATCAGGTCTCGTGATGGATCAGGACCTGATCAACCAGGCTGTTACTGCTGGACGCACGCAAACCGACGTACGAATCACAGCCCGGCTGGTCAGGTACTGACTTTAGGTGCCTGTCCAGCTCCTTCTTGAAGACAGCCAGGGGTCTATTGGTTATCCTTCTTATGTATGCTTGGAAGCAGTTGAACAGTCTTGGGCCCCTAACACTGTGTTGTTTCTTAGCGTACTCGTGGTGCCCCTGCTTTTCATTGGGGGCATGTTACATCTGCCGAGTCTTTTGCATTCGTATGGAGAGATTTTCGTGTGCAGATTTGGGACCAGTCTCTCTAGGGTTTTCAGAGTGTATATTATCATGTATCTTTCTCGCCTGCGTTCCAGGAAGTACAAATCAAGAGATTTCAATCATTCCCAGTAATTTAGGTGCTTTATCGTACTTATACGTGCCGCGAAAGTCTGTCTATATTCTCAAGGTCTGCAATTTCGCCTGCCTTGAAAGGGGCCGTTAGGGTACAGCAATATTCCAGCCTAGAGAGAACAAGCGATTTGAAGAGAATCATCATGTGCCTGGCATTTCTTGTTTTGATAAATTAGACACATGTGCAACTCTTGGGTATCTTTACTGAGGAAACGTTTCGCCACTGTCGTTTCCTCAATAAAGATACCCAAGAGTTGCACATGTGTCTAATTTATCAATGTGTCGGTTCTCTGAACCATTCATCTACAATCTCTTGATTTGAAGGTTCTTATTATCCATCCTATCATTTTCCTAGCAGATGAGGTAGATACATTGCAAGATCTTTATACAGCTTTAACAATAAGCAGTGGCTCACGAAACCAGGAGTAAACTCAGTAACAGCTAATCTGAGAGGCAGGACCATCAGCTGAGACTCTACTCCTGCAACCACAAAGAGATGTTTACAACACACCAGTTAGTTTTAGTTTAATATGTTTATTATGCACCCCATATCCATCCTGTGGGCGGTAGTCAAAAGATTACAGAGGTACATAATGGGTCCAGGGGACTGGGCCTCAAAGTTTTGATAGCTGAGCAAGTTACAGAGGTAATGAATTCACAATTTACAAAGGTAATGAACTCACAATTTACAAAGGTAATGAACTCACAATTTACAAAGGTAATGAACTCCAGGTAGGTCTAGTCACAATCATGACAAGTTACAAAGGTATTTACAGATTACAGAGG
This sequence comes from Cherax quadricarinatus, assembly GCF_038502225.1. Lineage (NCBI taxonomy): Eukaryota > Metazoa > Arthropoda > Malacostraca > Decapoda > Parastacidae > Cherax > Cherax quadricarinatus. The sequence continues at coordinate 6,485,962 of NC_091312.1, read as the reverse complement.
TACACAATGGGTCCAGGGACCGGGCTCCAAAGTTTTGATGGCTGAACTAGGTACAAGGTAATGAACTCACAAGTTACAAAGGTAATGAATACTGTAAGAATGGTTACTTACGTTTATACATGGCTGCAATCATGAACAAATTTTAGAGTAATGAGCAATTCACACTTCCACACCCGGTCACAACTGTAGTGAGTTATTGGTGCAAATGTTGATTGCTGAGTCAACACACCAGGAGCTGTGAATCGACAGGCGGGGCCAGGAGATAATAATCGACCCCTGTATCCACAAATAGGTGAACACACACACACACACTGACGACACTGGAGGACATGAGGGATAGGGGGGGGGGGCATGATAATGACATATAAAATACCGAGAGGAATTGACAAGGTGGATAGGGACAGGATGTTTCAGAGATGTGACACAGCAGTAAGGGGTCACAACTGTAAGTTGAAGACTCATGTGAGTCACAGGGATGTTAGGAGTGGAATAATCTGGAGTGATGTAGTGAAGACAGGATCTATACATTACTTTAAGAAGAGATATGATAAAGCTCATGGAGCAGGGAGAGAGTGGATCTAGTAGCGACCAGCGAAGAGGCGGGGCCAGGAGCAATGAACTGACCTCTCATCTATATACGGGTGAACACACACACTTTAGTAACAACATAAAAGTAAAATTAAAGCAGATCTATATACAGAGGTGTGAGGTGACCTGCGGTATGTACACCCCAACTGCCCTTCCTTCTTTTATTTCGTTCTTGTTTTCAACTACATACTCCGAAAATTGTCATATTAGAACCAGTTAAGGTTCACGGAGAGTTGCCATGATTACCACAGTTAATTACCGGAGTGTATCACTGTGGCGCACGAATACTGGACTACACAAAAATATAAAATCATAAAGCGCTAAAGCCGTATGCAGGTAAAATTAACAAATCTGACCAGTCAGACTGTTAGTGACGGCAACTAAAGACAAAGGGGAAAAATTAATAATGTTGAACTTTCTACCGTCCACGCTATAATACAATATGGCGTCAGCGCTGCCACCCGCCACCTGTGTTTTAGGACGCCACTCTTACTTTCACTTCCGGTAGAGTACTACAAAATGCTATGTTTAATTAAACGTGACTGAAAACTGCATTAAAATAGTCTTTATCAGAAAATATAGCTAAATTTAAGTTCTTCCTCTATTGTGTGGCGAAAGAATAATATAGCGAGCATGTATATGGTCACGATACGTGGTATACCTTGAGTATACCTGGAGGGGTATCCACCATGCAGCCCGATCCGTGACTAGCCTTTGTAGTGGATCAGTGCTTGATTAACCAGGCTGTTACTTTTGGCCGCACATAAACCGACGAACGAACCACAGCCCGGTTGGTCAGATACTGACTTTAGATGGCTGTTCAGCTCCTTGAAGACAGCCGGGGGTCTAATGGTAACCCCCCTTACGTACGCTGGGAGGCAGCTGAACAGTCTTGGGTGACGAGTGTATCTCTGGAGGCTGCCTGTCGGATTCCAGGAGGTGGTAGCCAAAGGAGGTATGCTTTGTGGCGGGTGTCTGGCTTAGTTTAATGTCCGGCTGCTTTCTCTTTTGTCCACCAAGGTGGCTCAGTAGATATGAGGTTGCTATCCTGGATTGCTGGTTTACTGGCATGAAGGGTAGTGTATGGCACGGGTTCCATGCCACATCTGCACTACTTGCGGTGCTGAGGTCCTCTTGGGCATGGAGGGGGATTTACGGCCCTTTTTTTGCCTCCTAGGAGCTATTCCTCCATGTTTCCCCCCCTTTTTTTTCTCTCCTTTCTTTTTTTTCTAAAAGACAAACAGAAAGAAGTGATCTAACCATGGAGTCCTCAATCCATGAACCTGCTCCCCCTGGGCCTCTTCTTGATACCACACCCTGTTCTGACCTTGCCTCGTTTTTTGACCACTCTTCAGACACTTTTAATGCCCCTGTACTTCTTGCTGGTGCTGTTTCATCACCCGGTTCAGGTACCAGGATTTCGACTAACTCCTTTGATACGTCTGACCTCCGCTCTTCTTTGACTATGCTTCCGGCCTCTCCCTCTATGGCGATTTGAAAATTTCCGCAAATTTTCAAATCGCCAGCCCGTCCCACGTCAGACCAATTCTGGTCCCACTCCTGAACGCCCATGACAATTGCCTGATAATACCTGAAGTTTATCTGGAGAGAGTTCTGGGGGTCAACGCCCCTGTGGCCAGGTTTGTGACCAGGCCTCATGATGAATCAGAGCCTGATCAACCAGGCTGTTACTGCTGGCTGCATGCAATCCAACATACGAGCCACATCCTGGCTGGTCAGGTACCGACTTTAGGTGCTTGTCCAGGGCCTGCTTGAAGACAGCCAGGGGTCTATTGGTAATCCCCCTTATGTATGCTGGGAGGCAGTTGAACAGTCTCGGGCCCCTGACACTTATTGTATTGTCTCTTAACGTGCTAGTGACACCCCTGATTTTCACTGGGGGGATGTTGCATCATCTGCCGAGTCTTTTGCTTTTGCTGTGAGTGATTTTCGTGTGCAAGTTCGGTACTAGTCCCTCTAGGATTTTCCAGGTGTATATAATCATGTATCTCTCCCACCTGCATTCCAGGGAGTACAGGTTCAGGAACTTCAAGTGCTCCCAGTAATTGAGGTGTTTTATCTTCGTTATGCGCACCGTGAAGGTTCTCTGTACATTTTCTAGGTCAGCAATTTCGCCTGCCTTGAAAGGTGCTGTTAGTGTGCAGCAATATTCCAGCCTAGATGGAGCAAGCGAACTGAAGAGTGTCATCAGGGGCTTGGCATCCCTAGTTTTAAAGGTTCTCATTATCCATCCTGTCATTTTTCTAGTAGATGCGATTGATACAATGTTATGGTCCTTGAAGGTGAGATCCTCCGACATGATCACTCCCAGGTCTTTGACGTTGGTTTTTCGCTCTATTTTGTGGCCAGAATTTGTTTTGTACTCTGATGAAGTTTTAATTTCCTCATGTTTACCATATCAGAGCACTGTAATTGAAATTTCTCATCGTTGAACTTCATATTGTTTTCTGCAGCCCATTGAAAAATTTGGTTGATGTCCACCTGGAGCCTTGCAGTGTCTGTAATGGAAGGCACTGTCATGCAGATTCGGGTGTCATCTGCAAAGGAAGACAAGGTGCTGTGGCTGACATCCTTGTCTATGTCATATATGAGGATGAGAAACAAGATGGGAGCGAGTACTGTGCCTTATGGAACAGAGCTTTTCACCGTAGCTGCCTCATACTTTACTCTGTTGACTACTACTCTTTGTGTTCTGTTTGTGAGGAAATTATAGATCCATCTACCAACTTTTCCTGTTATTCCTTTAGCACGCATTTTGTGTGCTATTACGCCATGGTCACACTTGTTGAAGGCTTTTGCAAAGCCTGTATATATTGCAACTGCATTCTTTTTGTCTTCTAGTGCATCTAGGACCTTGTCGTAGTGATCCAGTAGTTGGGACAGACAGGAGCGACCTGCTCTAAGCCCATGTTGCCCTGGGTTGTTTAATTGATGGGTATCTAGATGGGTGGTGATCTTGCTTCTTAGGACCCTTTCAAAGATTTTTATGATATGAGATGTTAGTGCTATCGGTCTGTAGTTCTTTGTTATTGCTTTACTGCCCCCTTTGTGGAGTGGGGCTATGTCTGTTGTTTTTAGTAACTGTGGGACGACCCCAGTGTCCATGCTCCCTCTCCATAGGATGGTAAAAGCTCGTGATAGAGGTGTAGAAAATACTGTATATTTTCCAAAAATACAGTGTATTTTGTATGTAAATTGATGGCATATATTGTAGGTAATAAAAATTAATTTGTAAATAAATAAAGAACCAGTGATGGGTGAGCATCGCTGGGGAAGGGACGCCATTGTTTTGAATGGGGTAAATGCACGTTAGTGAAATGTGCATAAAATTCGTCACTCTGGAAGTTAAATTGTGGTTGAAACTCCCCAAATAGGAGCCAAAATTGTTGGATTTGCAGTCCTGCATAATGTGAGCATTAAGCAGATGGACAGGACAGCTTTGGAACCCCAGCTAAGTTGTCTATTTATGTTGAAATTCTGGCCAGTATTTTCTTCATATTTTAGGCAGGGGGGGGAGGTTTGTATGACACACCGTATTCTCCAGACTAACTGGTGAGTCTTATTATTATAAATTCTCCTTCAATGTATATGTACTCACATTCTAAATTTAATATACAGTCCACATATTTATATTAATGTTTTTACCAGAATTCCTGGTGATGTATATTTCATTTGAAATTTATATATGTCTAGAGTGACTTGTGGAGAGATAGATTATCGTAGGTATCAAAGGACATTTTTTGCGACCTAAGTGTCTTAAAATTCCTTAAAATTATCTTTGTTACCATTTATTGGTATGTATCTTATGAGTTGCATCCAGGTAAATTTAATTTTCCACAAATAGTTGCCCGTTGGTTTTTGATCGAACTGGATGTAATTAGTGAAGTCATTAATTAGTGAATTAATTACGTAATAATTATATGTGAAATCACAGAAGGAGGTGGATGTTAGGTCCACAAATTTACTTAATGTGTAGTGGATTATAATTATTACAAGACTAAATTTGATAAGCCAAAGTCTGGCAAGGATTTATATTAGTGTATTTGTATAATATTAATTTTGCTAAGCCAAGTCTGGCAAAGATAAGCCAAGTCTGGCTAAGATTTATATTAATGTATATTTAAAATTTATATTATAATTTCCTTACATGAGTAATTGCTAAGCTCAAGTGTAACTAAGATTATTAATGTATATTTAAAGTTTATATTATAATTTCCTTACATGTAATTGCTAAGCTCAAGTAGCTAGGATTTACTCAAGGTAAGTTATAATATTTACCTTTAAAAAGTGCATAATTAAGTACATAATCAGTGTTATTAATTAAGTTGAATTTAATACATTGCATCATGGGTGAAAATGAGGAAATTAACGTAGAGGACAAACACATGGAATTTAGAGCAAAAAAATCATCATTGCAGGCTAGAAAGGGTCATGTAACAAAGGCATACAATAAATGTTTGGAATTAATAAATCAAGAAACTGTGAATAATGATGATTTAAAATTGTATTTAGATACTTTAGGGAATAGATATGATTCATCCAAATTATATTATAAAAAAATATGAAGGAGATTTGTTAGTAAATTGTAGAGACAAGACAGAAATAAATCTTATGATTAACCAGTATTATGAATTAGAAGAAAAGATTCTTTCTTGTATAAGTCAGGCCTTGAATAAATTAAAAGGTGTAAACCAGGCAGTTAATCAATCTATTACAACAAATAAGATGTCTTTGCCAAAACTCCAAGAATTGTGTTTACCTGTATTTAATCCTGGAGAAAACTGGGAGGAATTTTGGTCAATTTTTAAAGCAGCTGTGCATGACAGGAGTGACCTAGCCTGTGTAACTAAATTATTTTACCTCAAAAGACAGATAAGAGGAGATGCTCACATACTCATACAAGCCTTTCCCAATGTAGATGACTCTTACAAGGAAGCAGTTGACTTGTTGAAGGTCACTTATGGTAATATAGAACAAAGTAGGTTGGATCTAGTGAATATCATTGTTAATTTAAAAACTCCACATCACACTTAAAAAGGTTTACAGCAGTTTAGAGTTAAACTGGAGAGCACTCTCAAAACTTTAAGTAATAAATATAATCTGAAGGAATCAGACTGGTTATTGAGTGCCATTGTACAGAATAAATTAAGCTGTAAAACACTTGAATGAATCTCGAACAAGTATCACAAAGGTCATTTTGGTCTGGAGGAAATAAGACTAGGTCTGCAAGAATTAATTGTTCAGTTGCAGACCAGCCAACCAACTCATTTTAAAGATGCAACACATAATAACTCTGAGGTATCTGTCAAGTTTCACAAGGGGAAAAATTATCCCAATGTTAATAATCAAAATTCATCTCCTAAAAAGAGTTGCATAGGTAGATATCAAGTAGCAGGAATCAGAAATAATGATTCTCCACAAGGTAAGAAGAATAAGTACCCTCCTAAGAGTAGCCCAGCTAATAAGAAACCAGTCAAAGAAAAGAGAGATTGTCTCTTCTGTAATTCAAAGAATTGCAATGCATACAATTCATGGAATGATAAAGTTGAAACATTGGAAGAACTTGACAGATGTATCAGATGTCTAGGTAATCACAATGTAAAGGACTGTCATGCCAACTTAAACAACTCTTATCAATGTCACAAAGGAAGACACCATATAGTCATGTGTAAGGATCTAGATGATAATGTTGATAATAATGATAATGTTGACAATCCTGACACAACAGTAGCTAATGTAAAAATTGCTGCTAATGTTAATAATGATGGTTTTGCTGAAGTAGCCTTACCTGTGTTACAGGTAAAAATTGATGATAAAAGGCCTAAATCAAAAAATGTAACTGCATTATTAGACCAGGGATCACAGCCTACTTTCATAAAACATAAATGTCTTAATGGGATGAAAGTACAGATGGGAGATCCTACAACTCTAAAATTATCTGGTTTTCTCTCAGATAAAAGGGCTCAATTGTATGACACTGTTTATGTAACTGTTAGTTTGGGCAATGAGAAAAAACGTGTTAATGCAGTAATTGTAGGCTCCTAGAGAAAATATCTACAGTAGGGCTTAGTAAAGCTACAGAAAGACTTTCACATAATGCAAATTTAGCACCTTCTGGTGTAAATGATGATTCTGTAGGCCCAATAAATATTCTGATAGGTAGTGACTATTATGCCTCCTTTTTAAAGGTATGGTAAAGAAATATGGTGTCACCCTTTTAAAGACTGCAGGAGGCCATGTAATGTATGGTAGGATTCCTCATAATAATAATGCATGACTAGAGGTAAACATCAAAATGGTATACAATACCGACAGGTTGGTAGGTAAGACACATAGGCAACAGTTAGGCAACTTTATTCCGAAACGTTTCGCCTACACAGTAGGCTTCTTCAGTCGAATACAGAAAGTAGGCAGGAACAGTAGAGATGTGAAGACGATGTAATCAGTCCATCACCCTTGAAGGGTGGTGGACTGATTACATCGTCTTCACATCTCTACTGTTCCTGCCTACTTTCTGTATTCGACTGAAGAAGCCTACTGTGTAGGCGAAACGTTTCGGAATAAAGTTGCCTAACTGTTGCCTATGTGTCTTACCTACCATGACTAGAGGTAACTATAAATACTATCACTGTGTGTCTTACTCATGAAATCGTGCCCCAATATAATTCCTCCATAGAGGATGGTGTTGAGCCAGTGCATAAATTGTGGGAATTAGACAGCACTGGAATAAATGTAAATGAAGAAAGTCCAGACGATTCTTTTACTTAGGAACAATACCTGAGAGATGTAAAATTTGAATCTGGACAATACTGGGTACGACTTCCGTGGAGACTGAACCATCTAGAATTGCCCACTAATTACAGAATGGCATATGAACAATTAAAGGCTCAGCTCTGCGAACTGAGTAAGACACCAGAATTGTTGACTGCCTATAATGATATAATTCCTGAACAATTAATTAATAAATTTATAGAAGAGGTACCTCCTGAGCAAGCCAAAATTTATGGTCATTATTTGCCACATCACGGAGTGAAGAAGGATTCTAAGACCACTCCTCTGAGGATTGTGTTTAATTGTAGTGCCAGGAGTAACAAAAATGTACCTAGTTTAAATGACTGTTTGATGACAGGTCCGTCGTTGATGGAAAAATCTGGAGATATCTTATTAAATTTCAGGGTGAAGAATTATGCCTTTACGGCTGACATAAATAAAGCTTTCCTAAGAGTGGGTTTACAAGAAGCTGACCGGGATTGTACCCGCTTCTTATGGCCTGAGAATCCTAGTGACCCACTTAGCCCTCTGAAAACCTTTTGCTTTAGGAGTGTATTATTTGGTGCTATGTCCAGTCCGTTCCTACTTCAAGCGACGATAAATGCACACCTTAAACATACGGGAAGTCCATTGAGTAAAGTAATGAGCAAACAATTTTATGTGGACAATTTCCTGGGTGTGATGTCAACTGAAGAGGAACTGTTAATGACTTACGGAGAGGCTAATAAAATAATGCAAAGTGCAAATATGCCACTGAGAGAATGGAATAGTAATTTGTCCAAATTAAAGGACAAAATAAGTAAAGATTACCCTGGAGATGAAGTGCCAAAATGTAGTAATGTATTAGGATTAACTTGGGATACTGAGAGAGATTTGTTAATGTTAAAACCTAATAATTACAGTATGCCCAATAAATTAACTAAGAGAGTTTTGCTTGCTGAAGTTCCAAATGTTTTGATCCACTAGGTTTAGTGTCACCCCTCACTATAAGAGGGAAATTATTAATTCAGGAAGCATGGAAACTTAAATGTGCTTGGGATGAAACTCTACCTGAGGAATTCATTAATAGGTGGGATGAATTAATTGGTGATTATGAAAAAATTCCAATGTTGGAGTTCCCACACCAGGTGGCCAATCCAGATAGGAAAAATATACTCCACATTTTTTGATTCTTCAAAATTGGCATATGGAGCAGTTGCTTGCCTTCAATGTAATAGTGTTATTTCTCTTGTTATGTCTAAGGCTAAAGTGCCTCCAATTAAATCACGTACCTTACCTCAGTTGGAATTAACAGCCATTTATGTAGGTGTCAAATTAGCTAATTATATAAGAAATAAGTTGCAGGAAATAAATATTAGCGACACTGTAATTCGGTCTGATAATGAGGTAACCTTACAATGGATTCATAATGGAAACAGTAAAATTGTGTACGTACAAAACAGAGTCACTGAAATTAATCAGATGCAAGAGATGTATAATAGTTTGGGTCATCATATGTTAATATTTAATCATATACCTGGTGAAGAGAATCCAGCTGATTTCTTGTCTCGAGGTTTACCTTATGCTAAATTTGTAAATGCTGTATCATGGTTTAAAGGACCAAACTGGTTGGTAAAGAAAGCTAACTGGCCTGTACAAAAGGCGTATATTGCTCCTGTTGAAATTACTGTGACCACTGCTCCAATAGTTTGTCCTTCCTTAGCCATTGATATAAATAGGTATTCTTCTTTACCCAAACTAATCAATGTAACTAAGTTGGTGTTTAAATTTCTAAACAAGATGAATATCTCATATAAGTTTTCACATCCTCTTGAATATTTGATACAGAGGGTACAAGAAGAAATCTATGGAAAAAATATTAAATTGATGATGGAAAGAAAAATTGTGAAAGGTTCCATAATAGAGAAATTGAGGCTGTATTTAGAGAACAATGTAATTAGGTGCAGAGGTAGGTTACAAAATGCTGAATTGGGTGATTATGCTGAACACCCTATCTCTCTGCCACGCTATATTCACTCCCGCGCAGCCCTCAACAGACGCTATTACATTGCATTGTACAGACCTCCTCAACGTCGATGTTGTAAGTGTCAACGATGGGGCCACATTGCCAGGAAATGCCCATCTAAGTCACACTGGTGTGCAGTGTGTGCCAACGCTCATCCTTCTGAATGGTGTTATGATATGATCAAACAGCAACAGACTGTGGCTAAACAATGTATCAATTGTAAGACCTCAGGAGTCACAGCAGCTCATGCTGACTGCAGTGTGAGGGCTGATCGCATCGCAGCCAACCGCACTTCACCCTGTCCCCCTCATAATGACCCCCCAGGACTACCAGGTACCTCGGGTCTGAATACTGGCTCATGCTTGCCCTCAGACAATGGGGTTGAGCACCTCACCTGGGGAGCACGTCAACAGACCCCCATCATGTCGGCTGTCAATACCAGCCTAGCTGAGTCAGCTGACAGTCAGCCAACGAGCTCAGCTGACCGGGACTTCACGTCTCCAGATGTTCCAAGTCTTGCTCCTGTGGTATACAACCTGATGTCGCGCGTAAAAGTACTGGAAACACAACAATTTCTCCTGAAACAACAACTTGAACAACACAAGGAAATATGCGTAGAGTGTACCAATAACAAGATTGTCACAATTTGTGAAAGCAAGTGTAAGACTGCTGAACAAGGTGGTGGTGGTGTTCTTAATTACAGTAATGACGAATATAATATACTTGTGTTGATAACTGTAGTGAGCATCATAATGAAGGCTATGGTGTCAATAATGTTAGTAATAGTGATGACCGTAATATAAGTGGTGGTGAAGAGTGTGATGAGGGCAATGGTGTCTATAATGTTAGTAATAGTGATGAGCGTAATATAAGTGGTGGTGCAGAGTGTGATGAGGTTAACCACATAGACATTAATGTTGAATACAATACTGTTGATATATGTAATGAACACAATGTTGGTAGTGGCGTTGGTGATGACAGCTGTAGTGTTGCGTGTAATGTTAGTGGAGGAGGGAATGTGAGTGGTGGTGTCACCTATCATACATTCACACATAAACAGCGTCATGCTCTGAGTTTACGAAGTCTCCCACGAGGCCTTACAACTGGAAGTGCACTTACAAAACTCATGGACAAGGGTAGCACTGTTGACATTGATAAGGTCTGCTATTTATATGAAAAATTTTTTCATTATGCTGAGAAACTTGAGATGATCCCAGGACTACTATAATGGATCAAAACTCGTATAAACTTTCTATATTAAGCTGGAATATTGCATCACTTAAAAAAAGACTTCCTGACCTTCATCATAAAATAACCACCGAACCCATTGATGTTGTGTGTCTACAAGAGTGCAGAGTCCCTGAAAAATCCCAACCCCCTAAATTACCATCATTTGTTGCATATAACCTCTAATCTACTAACTCTTGTGTTCTATATATTAAAAAATCGCTTCCCCATCAACTTCTTGCACATAAGAAAACAGAGGGGCTACAGTATCACAGTGTTAGGATTTATATAGGGAACTCTGCTCTCAACATATTTAACTTGTACGCTCCTGCTGATAAATTTAATTACTTGGAGCTCCCAACTTGTGCTCATTCTGAGCCTACTCTTATTATTGGCGATTACAATGCGAGACACAAAAGCATTGGAAACTCACAGTTTGGTAATCGTAATGGTAATCAACTGTTGTCACTCTTAAACAGTCATGATAATATCCAAATTGTAGGTGACCTTGAACCCACACATATCTATGGAGGCGTCCTTGATCTGTGCCTGGGCTTCAACATTACTTCTGCCAGCTGTGAGTCTTCCATTGTAACAGATATAGCGTCTGATCATTTCCCTAGGCTAACCTCACTAGATATTTGTAATACTATCCTTCCTGGTGGGATATTCAAACGGAAACGTTTTAATGTTCCCACTGATCAGCATGATGACTTTGTTGCACATGTGACTGACTGGTATAATTCCTTTGAGTGTTCCTCTGTAGAGACCTTTAACAATGATCTTGTGAGCAGTATTCAGAACTACTTAGAGCCGCCACTGAAACCTCTTGGTACTCTAAACCCAACAAACTTCCATAATAATCATACCTCCTTCAAAAACCATACTTATTACAATGATTCTAAACTTCGTACACTGAAACGTACTGCTCGCAGACTAGGCCTAGTCTATAGAAAACATCGTACCCCTGGAATGCTGAGGCTCTTCCAAACTGCCCTTGCTGCTGCCAGAGAGCGTATGACAGAGCTGCGGCAAACAGACTGGGAAAAATTTGTCAACGGTCTTAATGCTCACACCCCACTTAGCCGGGCATGGAAGGACATAAATAGAATTAAGGGTAACAGAACTGGGCAGATCGCGCACCCTCATCCCTTACATAGGGCGAATGAGTTAGTCAGTGCTTGGGCTGCTACATCTAGCTATGACAATCTTCCCAGTACCACACAGGCAAAATTAAATGACAAATATGATGCAAGGGAGAGACTTGTTTGCTTTATGCTCAGCAAGGCAGATGATTGCAACATTCCTTTCACTAATTATGAACTTGATGCAGCACTAACTAAGGGCAACTCCACGTCGCCTGGTGAGGATGGTATTACTTACAACATACTCAGATTGCTGTGTCGAGTACCAGGTAATCCATTACTTGAATTATATAACATGAGCTACGTAACTGGGGAGCTCCCTCAATCTTGGACCAACAGCCTCATCATTCCAATTCCTAAGCCCAATCAACAAAATGCATTTCGCCCAATATCTCTTACTAGCTGCTTGTGTAAAACATTTGAGAGAATGATTCTTAATCGTCTCATGTACAGAATCAAACCATTTTTGTCTCCCCGGTTACATGGTTTCATGGATGGAAGGAGCGTGCATCATTGCATAGCCACCTTTCTCACCCTGCACACTGACAGCTCATACACGACCTTCCTTGACCTTAAATCCGCTTTCGATGTAGCCAACCGACATGTAATCATTAATGAACTTGCCAGAATGGATGTTGGAGGATGGCTTCTCCGCTGGATTAAAGGCTACCTGTCCAACAGAAAATCGTCTGTGTTGTTCCAGGGACATAGAAGTATACCTAAAGACTTTGAATTAGGAACCCCACAGGGAGGTGTGCTCAGTCCCACACTGTTCAATATTCTTATTAATGCATTACTTAATGCTATGCCTAGTCAGCCCCATCATTATGTGATTAGTTTTGCTGATGATATAATGATTCACACCACCGGATTCTCCAACACCCAAAACATTCTTAATCATGTACTAGCCTCGTTTCAGGACCTGGGGTTGATAATCTCTACTGATAAAACAAAGATACTCAATAGGCGTCCTCCTCGACAGAGAGGCACAGTTCGTCAGATCCAATTGCATGATGGGTCTCTTCTAGAATATGTAAGCAGATACAGGTATCTAGGTTTTGAGGTTCCACTACTTGGACCTGTTGTAACAAGACTTTGTCGCCAATACAAAGAACGACTAAGAGCACTTAGAGTTGTGGCAGGGCTTCACCCCAGGTATGGTGCTAATGTTAAAATTGTGAAAATGATGTATCTTGCTTATATTAGATCATTGGTTGATTATGCTGCGCCACTACTTGCTCTTGTGTCTGACTGGAAGCTTGGAGGGCTGGAAAAACTGCAGAACGAAGCAATGAGGATCATTTTAGGATGCCCTCGTACTGCCAAAATTTTAAATATGCAAAAAGAACTTGATATTCCAAGCATCAGAGATCGTGTTACTGAAAGAAATATCCTAATTGGGGTTAATATGCTCAGGCAAGCTCATTCAAACCCCTGCAGAGAAGCCCTCCAAACTTTCCTCAGCACTGGTGAACACTCCTCCAGATGGATCGAAAAAAATGGAACTGACCTCCGCATGAATCAGATACATGATCTATGTCAAGTAAGGCAACAGCGGCACTTCTCCGCTCCATGGAATATTACCCCATTCCAAACTACCATTCCTCCATTTCCCCCCAAACTACTTCTTAAATCACAACCAAAACTTCGCCTTGAAGCCAAACATGAGGCCTTAAGCTGTATTGATAACTTAGTCACACAGCACACACTCTCGCAAATTATTTACGCTGATGGTTCTGTTCACCAATCCACTGGTGCAGCTGGTAGTGCTGCTGTTGTCGTACAGAGTGATGGCTCTCTTAAGGAGGCATTCCATCAACTTGCAAACTGCACTGGTAAGAGCTATGGGATGATAGTGCAAGGCATCATGGCCCGAAGTACCCAGTTTATGAAAAGGCAGAACAGCAACAGTTTTCCACAGCTGGGGAAGAACACCTAGCAACCAGGTAAGATTAAAAAGACGTAAGAGTACTGCGAGGGCTGATTAATGTAAATGCCAAAGCATACGAATATGAATGTTATCAGGTCCAGCTGCAAGTGGAAAATGCTGACTAGTTCCAGAGGCATAAAGGGCACATAACACTCTTTTCTGTTAGAAGAAAAGTCTAAAGGTGGTACAATAATAATACAGTGGACCCTCGGATTAAGACGTCATCGGATTAAGTAACATTTTTGCGTCAAAATATTGGCTCAGTTAATGACACTGAACTTAGTAAAAGTCATTTGTCCCGAACGTGTAAGCATGCCATGAGTGGCCTGGACACTCCATGTACAGCCAGTGTGCCATGGTTTACCAGGCAGTGAGGATGATTCCATGTGAACATGCAATACATTTTGTATTATTCCATTGTTTTTAGTGCATGTAACTGCTAAATAAGCTACCATGGGCCCAAAGAAAGCTTCTAGTGCCAGCCCTTTGGTAAAGAGGGTGAGAAACACTACAGAATTCTAGAAAAAGTTTGTAGAAAGATACGAAAGTGGTGGTTGTAGAGGCCAACAGGTCTGCTGCAGTGTTCCTGCTTTCTTATGTACACCAGCCAGGGTACTTCCCTACACACACGATTTGATTTGGTTGGTACTTGCGCATGAGTGAATAGAATTATCCAAGCTTATTGCTTGAGAAGCATTGAAAATTTGGTTGGGCAAATATGATTCTGTTAGTGGGATGATTTCTGAAGGACATGCCTAGTATGGGCCAACAGGCTTGCTGCAGTGTTCCTGCTTTCTTATGTGCAAACATTATGGATGAACATCACCCTGACACAGCTGTTGCAGGCTGTGCTGGCAACATCTACAATGAGTGTTGTGTCCCATTTTAGGGAAATCTTAGAGATGCCAGAAACAGAGCTCTCTGGACAGATATTTTGTTCAACAGGGGTCCAGTGACTCTCAAGCTGGTCCTAGTGGCATTAAAAAACAAAGAAGGGAAGTAACCCCAGATAAGGACTTGGTACCTGAAGTCTTTATGGAAGGGGATTCCTCTTCCAAACAATAGTACACCTCCATCCTCTCCCCTCCTCCCGTCTCGTCAATCATCAATAAGTCTTCAATAAAGGTTGTCATTTTAGTAATGTTTTACTCTGCATGTCCCATTGTTTTCTGTGTAGGGAAATGTATATTTCATGTAGAAATTTTTTTTTGTTTAATACTTTTGGGTGTCTGGAATGGATTAACTGGATTTCCATTATTTCTTACGGGGAAAATAAATTCGGATTAAATCAGATTCGGTATAAGACTATCTCTGGAATGGATTAATTACGTTGTCCGGGAGTCCATTGTAATAATACTACTACTAAAGTCTATTTCTACAAGTAAGTGTACAAGGTATACAGGCCTAGCTGATATCAATGACATACTGCAGGTTGGCCATCACTAATCCGGCATCATTAGGACCTGTAGGGTGCTGGATTACAGAGTGGTTAGGACAGAATACACTTAACAGCGATATTTATGCATTGGCAATTTCACCCACTTTATGTCCTATTTTTGGCCCATCCTATTGTTCCAGTCTACCAAAATCTTAGCTATTTCACTAGTATTCCTTCTATTGTCGATTGAGCACAAAAAATTGCCCATTCGCCTATTTCAACTAATCAATAGTGGTCAGAAATCGGTAATTTGGCCAATTTCACACAAATTTCAAAGGATGCCAATTTCAAAATAGGGTCCAGAATAAACAATGCAGACATTCCTAGCACTAAAATAAAATTTTCTCTGTTCATCAGTCACATCTCCAGCTCCTCTTACATTATGCTTGCTTTCCATTTTGAATTTTTATTCACACAAAAAATAGAAGATTCACTCTTATGAAGACTATTGTATTATTGTAATAATAATGTCAACCCATTTGTGACTGCATATTAAACTGGCCAGTTGGACACGTCAGGCGGTGACGTCATTTGTTTACTCTTGAACATCGGCAAAAATCGAACATTTCCGCTACTTTGAGCTCAATTTTAAGGTACTTTCCAGCATGAAACCAATTGTAATTATATCTATTTCTGTAATATATCTTCCATTCTATCAAATGAGACCAAAAAAAACGAGAATACAACCATACGAAAATACACCACAAAGTTGCTGTTTTACAACAAAAGCAGTGTTTTTCTTTTTTCTCTCTCTCATTATGCACTGTGTGCTGCAAGATTTTTTTTTATATAGTGCACACTTATCACACAAACCAATTCTCTCATATGTAGGCCGAAATTTAATGATCACAGTTTATCTGAATATGCTGAGCTCATGGTGACCGACAGTGGCTTCAAAGCCACCTTATCTTTTATGGACAGGACTATATGGTGTGTGCGCTTTACACAACGAGAAGAATTTCTTTTATTCATTGGAACCACAGCTAGGGATAAAAGTGAGCAGGTTATAGCAACAAATGGACAAAAGGAAATTGCAATGACTTATGCAGCAAGTAGCACCACCAAACAGTAGTGGCAGGTTGGCGTGGCAACCCCGGAAATTTGAAATTACACTAGCCAAAATTAGTGCTGGATTACTAATGGAACTGGATTAGTGATGGCCAACCTGTACTATATAGAAAGGCACTTGATATGTAGAGCATTTCTGACTAATTAGGTCAATTTTATCCCACCTACACCATTTGACTAACACCCAAATACCCATTTTACTGATGGGTGAACACTGGACCCCAGCGCCGAGTCAATTATTATTATTATAATCAAAAAGAAGCGCTAAGCCACAAGGGCTATACAGCGCTGCAGGGTAGGGAAGGAAGCGAGGGTATTGGATGGCAGAAGGGAGGAGGGATGATCAGCAGGTTACAGAAAACAGCGTGGCACGGGATAGTACGAGGGTGGAGGGTAGCAAGAGATTGAAGTAGAAAGGGCTGAAGGTATCAGAATTTGTGAAGTCAGTCAGTTGTTGTCACAAAGTCAATGAGAGAGTCCGGATGAAAGGTGGGTCCATCAGCGAGAAGGGAAGGTAAAGAGAGAGTAGCAGAGCGAAGACGACGACAGAGGTAAATTCTGCGTGCTCGTTGATAAAGTGGGCAGTCCAACAGAATGTGGCTGACTGATAATGGAGCTTGGCAATTCTCACAGAGAGGAGCAGGACGCCTCTCCATGAGATATCCATGAGTAAGACGAGTATGGCCAATGCGAAGACGGGAGAGAGTAGTCTCCCAACCTCGACACTGGTGATAAGACGACGGCCAGTAACCTATACTCGGTTTAATAGATTGAAGTTTGTTGCCGAGCATAGTAGACCAACGTTGTTGCCAACGGGTGTGAAGGTGGGAAGATATTGCAGCAAAGTAGTCCGTAAATGGAATACCTCTATAAGAAACTGGTAGGTCATGTACTGCTGACCGCGCAGCAGTGTCTGCCTGTTCATTGCCCTGTACGTCAACATGACCAGGGACCCAACAAAAAACAATATCTTTATGCTTGGTAAAGATGTGGCGTAGCCAAAGTTGGATACGGAGGACTAAGGGGTGAGGTGTATCAAATTTTTGTATAGCCTGTAAAGCACTAAGGGAGTCTGAGACAACCACAAATGATGACACAGGCATAGATGCAATACGGATAAGTGCTGTAAGGATGGCATACAATTCAGCAGTAAAAATACTAGCCGAAGATAGTAAATGCCCTTGTACGAAGCTGTCCGGAAACACTGCTGCGAATCCTACACCGTCAGAAGACTTAGAGCCATCTGTGTACACGGCAATGGCATGAGAATGAGAGTGAAAGTGGTCACAAAAAAGAGAGCGGGAAGCGACCGTAGACAGTTGGGCTTTCGAGCAAGGGAGGGAGAAAGAACAGTCTCGAACAGCTGGAACTTCCCAGGGGGGTAGGGAAAAGTGAGATGCTACATGTACATAGAAAGGTGGTAGCTGAAGAGAAGACAAGAGCGAATGAAGGCGAAGAGAGAAGGGACGGAGTAAACAGGGGCGGCGAACAAATAAAGAATGTCTACTAATATCAGTGACCATTCTATAAATGGACGGATTGCGGAGATCATGAGAGCGTACATAGTAGCGCAGGCAATGTGCATCACGGCGATCGGATAAGGATGGAACGTTCGCTTCTGTATAGAGGCTCTCGACAGGGGAAGAGCGAAAAGCACCAAGGCATAAACGTAATCCTTGGTGATGAATGGGGTTAAGGCTAGAGAGAGTAGCAGGAGATGCCGCTGAATACATCTGGTCACCATAATCAAGTTTCGATAAAATAAGGGTAGAATGTAGGCGGAGGAGGGTTCAACGATCAGCTCCCCATGAAAGATGAGCAAGGGTTTTAAGAAGGCTCAGCCGGCTGTGACAAGTTGCCTTCAGAGAGGTAATGTGAGGTTTCCAGGATAACCTACGATCAAAGAGGAGGCCCAGAAACTTGACTGTATCACGTTCAGGGATACGGGAGCCATAGAGGTACAAAGGATGATCGGAGATGACAGAGCGTCTAGTGAAAGTAATTTGGTGGGTTTTAGTGCTGGAAAATTTAAACCCACGTGTGGTGGCCCAATTGGAAACACGGTCGACTGCATGTTGGAGAGAAACTGTAATGAGGTGACAGTCAGCGCCTGCACAGGCAATAGCGAAGTCATCAACATAGAGTGATGACCAAATATTTGATGGAAGACTAGAGGCCAAATCATTAATAGCAAGGAGAAAAAGTGTTGTGCTCAGAACACATCCCTGGGGGACACCTTCAGCTTGGATAAAGTCCGGGGAGAGCACATTATTAACCCGAACACGGAAATGTCTGTCAGTTAAAAAGTTCTTAAGGAAGGATGGTAGATTGCCTCGAAGGCCTAAGGAGTGGGTTTGGGCTAAAATATTATACCTCCAAGTTGTGTCATATGCCTTCTCAAGGTCAAAAAATATGGCAATAACTGAGTGGTTATTCACAAAGGCATTACGAACATACGTATCCAAGCGTAGTAAGGGGTCTATGGTAGAACGTCCCTTACGAAAGCCATATTGACGAGTGGAGAGACTGTTATGTGTCTCTAAATACCACACTAAACGTCTATTTACTAGGCGTTCCATTACTTTGCAAACTGCACTGGTAAGAGCAATGGGACGATAGTGGGAGGTTTCATGTCCCGTAGTGCCTGGTTTGCGGAAAGGGAGAACAATGGCGGATTTCAACAGCTGTGGAAGAACTCCTTGTGACCAAATAAGATTGTAAAGGCGTAATAGGACTGCAAGGGCTGACTGATGTAAATGTTGTAGCATACGAATATGAATGTCGTCGGGCCCAGCTGCCGATGATCGGCAAGCTGAGAGTGTTGCCTCCAGTTCTTGAAGTGTAAAAGGCACATTATACTGTTCTTCTCTGAGAGAAGAAAAGTCCAAGGGTGCTAACTCTCTGGCAGACTGTGAGGAAAGAAATGAGGGGCATAGATGGAGTCCCTGAGAAATACGGACCAGATGATTGCCAATTTCATTGGCAACATCTAGTGGGTTTGCTATATCAACACCGGCAACCCGCAGAACAGGAGCCGGGTCAGGAGAATATTTACCACTCAGTTTTCGTACTTTTTTCCAGACTGCATTCACAGAGGAAGCAGAGGTGATGGTGGAGACATAATCTCGCCAGCAAGTGCGTTTAGCGTCACGGATGACATGGCGAGCAATCACACGCTTCTGTTTAAAATCAAGGAGTCTCTCTGTGGTTCTATTGTACCGGTACCTGCCCCATGCAGCGCGTTTCAAACGTACTGCACGAGCACAAGCAGGAGACCACCAAGGCACGCATTTCTGAGAATGCCTGCCCGAAGTTTGGGGTATAGAATGAGAAGCTGCGGTTAAAATGGAGGACGAGAAGAGGTGTTAAAGCTCATCGATGGAGGACGAAGAAGGAACCTCTCTAAAAACAGTTAGGTGTGAGTAAAAGTCCCAATTTGCATGATCAAATTGCCAGCGTGGGTTACGAAGAGGTGGTGAATATGAAGGGGAAGTAAGAATGATTAGAAAATGATCGCTGTCATGTAAATCCGGGAGAACAGACCAGGTGAAATCTAGTGCAGCGGAGGAAGAGCAGACCGAGAGATCGATGCAAGAGAGAGTATGAGTACAAGGATCAAAATGGGTGTAGGTACCTGTATTTAAAACATGGAGGGGGTGGGAAGCAAGAAAAGCCTCTAGCTGAATGCCACAGGAATCACAGTGAGACCCCCCCCAGAGAAAACTATGGGCATTAAAATCGCCAAGTAACAGAAGTGGTGGCGGTAATGACGAAACAAGAAAGGCAATATCCGGAATAGATAATGCTCGAGAAGGAGAGAGAGGTACAGAGTGTATACCACCTATGCAGGTAGATACGGGCTGCTGTGTAATGCAGCAAAGTATTAACAAATAGCTGATGGTACGGAATATCAGTGCGTAGAAGGGCACTTTCGTTAAAGGTCCCATCAGGAAAAAGAATCTGAAGAATACAATAAATTATAGCCCGAGATGGGATAGATAACAGCAGTGTAATTTTGGTTCTTGTAAGCAAACACCAACAGGGGAAAATTGGGAGAGCAACGTCTGAAGCTCACCCTGATTACCCGAGGCCGCGTATATTCCACTGTAAATAATCCATGATTGGCAACGATAAAGATACTAGAAATCCGCAGGTAAGGATACTTACGAACTAGAGGGGTTAGAAAAGTCCACATGCAGTGGCGGCAGAAAACGTTCAAGCAGCGGAGGAACGGTGCACTGTGAAGAAAGGAATTGTGCAGATGGAGAAGAGGAAAGAGAAGGAACAGAGGGTGGATCAGTGTCCACCGATGGATTGGTCTCTGCAATATATTCAGAGATTGCTTCAGGTGTTTCGGAGTTCAGAGACGTCGCATGGGAGACAATATTGGAGATGGAAGGAGGAGGAGTTTGAGCAAAGATCGGAACTGTAATGGACTGTATCAAGGTAGGGGGGGCAGGCGAAAGGGTGGAAGGAACTGGAGAAGTGTGGGAGGGGACAGAAGAGGCAGAAACCTGGGAGGTGGCAGAAGAGGAAGAAACTTGGGAGGGAACAGGGAAGGAAGGCACAGTACGAGGAGGAGGATGAACCTCCACACTTGTAACCGAGCCAGTGAAAGGGGAAGACCCAGGTACACAGACTGGTAAGGTAAAGTGTGGAGGTGGATGAAGGGAAGGAGGGGTTAAAGGAGATTTTTTGGACTTCTGAGAAGTAGAGGGACGATTGGGAGGAGGTGTCGTACAAGGTCTTGTCGATACCGGGGTTTGTGAGGGAGAACACAAAGAAGTGAGAACAAACTGAGGTGTTGAAGTAGGGACGTCTGAGCCCAGGACAGCAAAAGAATTAGATACAGGAGTGACTATGGGACTGGCAACCACAGAGGCGGCTGCAGAAGATGGGACCCCAGAAGTGGGGGGACGTTTTGAAACACGAGAATAAGAAACACGGGGTAGTTTCCCTTGGAGGCAGATATGAGAAACTGCCATAGCATAAGGGAGACCTTCTGCCTCTTTGAGGCAACAAATTTCCCGTTCATTCAAGTAGACCTGGCAATGGCGAGAGTACGAAGGGTGAGCCTGACAATTAAGGCAATAGGGATGTCAACTGCAAGACGTATTAGAATGGTCATCGGCACCACAGACTGGGCATTTGGCTATAGATCTGCAATATTTTGCTGGGTGGCCAAATCGCCAGCAATTTCTACAATGTTGCGGTGTAGGGATCACCTTTCGAACTTGTAACTGATGTCTTGCTACATAAACAGAGGATGGGAGTTCAAGGCTGTCAAAAGTTAAACGAGCCACATTGCAAGGGTATCGTCTCCGCCCGCGGGCAGTAAGAACATAAGTGTCTACCTTGAGAATTGGGAGAACTTGGAGTTTCAGCTGTTCGAGGATGTCATTGCCACATGTCTGGAAATTCTGTTGGACTATGGTATGGGGCAGAATGACAGTACCACTACTAGAATTGAGGGAATGATGTTTTTCGCTAGTGATAGGAATAGTATCGATATGTGAAAGAAGAGAAAGATCACGAGCTTGGGTAGCATTCTGGACCGTGATGATATGCGTACCACTCTTAAGAGCATTAAAGGAAATATCTCTACCAACATGGCGTAGGAGCGCTTTGCCAATACTGTACTATGATCGGAAAGATAGACAGTAGAAGAAGTAGGTCTTAAAGAATTTAGTCCACTGTGTGGTCCGAAACTGAGTGTGGAGAGGGAGTGCATGACGTGTCGGTCTTTTCCGAGTAGAATGGGAAGGTAACGAAGTAACATCACCAGGAGATTGTCGTTGGCGTTTAGAAGTGGGACCAGAGTTGGTCCGATGTGGGACGGGCTGGCGATTCGAAAATTGCCGCACCGTAGAGGGAGAGGCCGGAAGCATAGTCAAAGGAGAGCGGAGGTCAGATAAATCGAAGGAGTCAGTCAAAACCCCAGCACCTGAAGCGGATGACAAAACAGCACCAGCAAGAGGTACAGGGGTCTTAGAAGTGTCCGAAGAGTGGCCAAAAGACGAGGCGAGGTCAGAACAGGGTGCGGTAACAATAAGGGGCCCAGGGGTAGCAGGGTCGTGGAATGGGGACTCCATGGTTAGGTTACTTCTTTCTTTTTGTTTTTAAGAAAAAAAGAAAAAAAAGAAAAAAAAAAGAATAAAAAAAGGGGGAACCGGGGAGGGATAGTTCCTAGGAGGAATGAAAGGGCCAGAAATCTCCCTCCGCACCCAAGAGGACCTCAGCACCACAAGTAGCGCAGATGCAGCATGGAACCCATGCCATACCCTACCCTTCATGCCAGTAAACCAGCAATCCGAGATAGCAACCTCACATCTGCCAAACTACCTCGGACAAAAGAGAGGGCGGCCGGATATCCACCACAAAGCATACCTCCTTCAGCCACCACCCCCGGAATCCGAAAGGTGGCTTCCAGAGATGCACCCGTCGCCTGAAAGACACCCAAAGCCACCCTCCGGGATACCGGAGAGGGATCGGGACATCCCCAGGAGATCCAGATTCCACGGCAAACTACGCCACTGCCAAGAACCTCAACGGAATGGGATGGACCCCAGTACCCTTTCCCCTACCTAGGAACTAGCGCGCCTGTGGGAAAAATCCCAAAGGCCAAAAAAGGAAGGGCAAAAGGGAGGGGTGGGGAGGAGGAGGAGGAGGAAAGGAAAAAGGGGAGGATGGGATTGGGAAGAGGAGATTGGGGGGTAATTAGGTTTGGTCTGAGGAAGAAGACCAACAGGTCTAATTCCTCAGACCAAGAGCCTCTTCACCATGCCAAGAAGCCCCCCTTGAAGAGGCCTGGTTATATAACAAACCCCTTATCAGACACCAGATATCATTTTCTCAAATAAAAGCAGGGCACTGGTGAGAATACAAGGGACGTGTTTCATTACAGTCAAGGAAGTAGTGGGTGTAATCACAATTTGGGTTATGCTTGAGCTCTCCACAGAGAGGATATTCTGTCTGAGACCTGCAATATTTTGCTGAGAGACCAAAGAATCAACAAATGTGGCACTGTTGTGAGTTGGTATATTGTGTTTAGATTCAATTTGAGATAGAGGAAAAAAAAAAAAAAGTCCAATCTCTAGATCAAAGGCCCCTTTAGCACAGGAAAGAACCCTACCCCCCTTGAAGGAGAAATGGGATAATAAAAATGCTTTCAGTAACTGCTGATGGTATTTATTTTTTAGCATTTCTAAATAAAGAAATACTGAACTTACTCTTTCCGATTCCTTTTCCAAGTTGAAAGGTATGCAATAAACTAAACTAAATTTATGCTTTAATCACTAACGTAACCCTCAGGATACGTTAGGGCTGACCGAAGGTACACCGAAAGAGACCAAGTGATGGTGACGGATTTTGCAACTTGATGTTAACAATAGTCAAAATGAGACTTGGATATTAGTGTAATTTTAAAATAAAAAAATACAGTATATATAACCAATTTTACATCTCAACTTCAACACTGACATTGATTTTGATAATGCAGTACTGTTGTGTTTTCAAACAAGTTCATCACTAACGACATACTCTTGTTCAGCTTTAGCTGTACCCATTTGTATTGTACCTTCGATCTAATGTAAACTTTAATGTTCATGAGATTCCACATTCACTTTTTATCAGTGAAGTTCTTTTCTTAGTACTACTGCATTTCACTTAGTACGTACTCTTAGTTAAATCAACTTGGCTAACAATATTTTTTGCATTACTGTATAACACTGAGGAGTCATACAACTGGTTACAGTATTTCAACATGAGTTACAGATCAAACATTAAGTATTTCAAGCAGTTTTTTTTTTTTTTTTAGGTATTGTTTGACTCTTAGACGAGTGATACAGCCAATTATAGACGAGATATACATGAAACTCCTTTTCATTTTGTGTATCTCATGAGGAAAACATTGGTCTCTCATATCTGGTCTGGAGTGATAAATCTCTTCTCCAATTTGATCATCATACAATGGCTTAAAATTTTAAATTTCACCACTGTTTGCATGATATATTACATCTTTTAATCATGGGCAATTTTCAATCTCTAAATTCTATTTATCATAGTTAAAAAAAAAAATTTGTAGTAGTACTAGAATTTTGAAATATAATGAACATATTTGTAAATAAAAATACAATGTTAAGTACACTAACTTTGGAGTAAAATTTCTAAATTTTGAGAAATATATGTACTTATCTAATAACATTCAATAAAAAAAACTACCCTATATTCATAATTTTACTGTCCACAAGTAACCCTGATAGTTATGTAACTAGAATTACAACTTTGGTAGATATTTTGAAACGAGATTGCACTCCAGGCCAAGGGTACAACTCTTAAACAATGAACTCCAATACGAGTTTTCAGTATCAACTTCCTTTACGGTAAGACTTTTTTGCTGAGCCCCTGGTAGTCTTTCAATAATATTTGTAAAAGAATTTAAAGTTGAGCCATTCATGTTTACTAGGCTAATTTTTTTGTAATAAAAAGCATGACTGATGTACTGAAATAAAGTCAATAAATATATACTGAAAGTTTCTATTGGAAGTAAAGAGGTCCACCATAATGTGTATTCAATTCACGGTAGTCATTTGACTTCTGGAAGGAAAGGCAGTTTGACTTTACTAACACTGGTGGATGTATTGAGGAATGTATAGTCACCACATATGGGACAATATATACTATGAGACAACAATAAACTGGCTAGACTTCCAGTAAACAGCAGTCAACACAGGTCATGGCAGAATTTGAGTATGTGCTGCTTGGCAACACATTTCTATACACGGCACTAATCTGTGTGCCAACATTTTAAGCATGTACATCATACTCTTAGTGGATCAATAATACATCAAAATTGAATACAAATCGCACAGACAAAAAAAGACAAATAAAAAAAAATAATAAAAAATCAACAATGATGGTTGTTCTCCATCAAAGTATTAATTAAATCACTTTCCAATCACCCAACATATATAATACATGTGCATACACACCAATCAAATCATCAGTCAAAGACCCTTGGGTAATGCTTAAACTAGGTTCATTCTTTTTTTATTCTGGATTGTAAATGACAACTATTAACATACAACCCAAGAACCAATTTCGATGATCTGAACACATCATACATACTACACAGCACATCCAGCATGGTCAGTGAGTTTAAGTCTTGGATTTGTGAACCAAGTTTTGAACTCCATGATCACAATGTATCTACAGTATTTGAGCTTTTATGAGCTAGAGAAAAATAAACACACACAGTACATAGTAACACATGAACAAATATTTCTCTTCTACACAACACAACTTTGTACAGTGGTTTACTTACAAATCTAGCAAGCAGGACATTTTATTCGCCTATTTCTGCATCAGCGTCCCTGTCTGTGACAAATAATTTATCTCTCACATGCTTTCACACAATAACATATGCACACAATTTTACATGCTTATTCACACACACACAGGTATATATAAAATACACACATTCACTGAACTTAGAACAAATGAACCCACATTGCCACAAAATAGAAGA
>NC_091312.1:6225243-6450243 GCF_038502225.1 Cherax quadricarinatus | reverse complement strand
ACTGCAGATATTGCACCTATGTATGAAAGAGAGGAGAGGGAGAGGAGGGAGTGAAGAGAGGAGAGAAGAGAAAGAAAACTGAAAAACCAGTATCCCATGTTACAAAGTCATAATACACAAGCACGTCAAGAGATACAATCTATAAACTGGGAAAAACCAATTTAGAAGACAACTTGAGGGAATTTACTATAATGTATCCCATAATTTCTGGGAAAAAAAATATAACACATTGCAACAAAAGTTTTAGTACTATGTGAAAACTGAAGACAAAAGAACAATAAACAAAACACAAAACACAGTTTATACTTTGCAGAAATATAATATTTACAGCCAGGTGACCTTCATGAATCTGTCGACTAATATATACCATAATATATAGCCTAATTGAGAATAGCTACATGGTTCTCGAGACTTTAAACCCAAATTACCACAATATATTTCTCACCTGTGACATAATATCTCTGCCAAAGAACTGGGCTAGGTTGACAGGAGAGCTGCGATGTGAATTACCACCCATAGACAACAAAGGGACTTGCAGGCCACCATCTAGAAAAAAAAATTAGTTAACCAAATAATTTATATCTGATCAGTGCACTGAATAAGAATATTCATTATACAAATAATACAAGCTCTAAACACAATCCTTGAAAAGAAGAGATGCCATGGGTATGTTTACGAGTGTGTGTTAATATTTCATGTGTATATATCTGATCACTTGTCTCCTGTAGATCATAAGGACATGCAAAACTTTTCTAAGTACTCCAGCTACATCTAAAAGGTATCACACTATGAAGAAAATCTGAATGAAAGAATGTACCATGAAGCTCACAAACATGAATAAAAGCAAACTAAAATGAGAAGAATGAAAAAAAAAAAGGCAAAATAAAAGCAGCAGCAGTCAAAAACATGAACAGAATCAGAAGCAGCAACAGCAGAATAAAACCTGCAACAACAGAATAAAAAGCAGTGAATAAAAGCAGCATCAGTGACAGCAGCAACAGCAGAATAAAAGGAGCAATATAATTAAAGCCCCAACAGCAGAATAAAAGCCACAACAGTTGAATAAAGCCCACAACAGCAGAATAAAACCCACAACAGCAGAATAAAAGCAGCAACAGCAGAATAAAGGCAAAAACAGCAGAGTAAAAACAAAAGCAGCAGAATAAAAGCCACAGCAACAGAATAAAAGCAGTAATATAATTAACCCTTTCAGGGTTTCCGAAGTACTAGTACGGCTTATGCGCCAGGGTTACTGACGTACTAGTACGCATAAATTCTAGAGCCTTCAAATATCATGGGAAAAGGCTGGTAGGCCTAGATGACAGAATGGGTGTGTGTGGTCGGTGTGCGCGGTAGAAAGAAAATCTGGGACCCAGTGGCACACTGTGGGAACGCCATTTTAGTAGACCTTGTTCATCATGCCTCGCGGTAAGAAACTCCTCACTCCTCGGCGAATTGGGACACTTTTGTTCCCCAGTGACAGTTCTAATACAGATGGAAGTGCCAGTGAAGATGAGTTTCAAGGTTCTGATGAAGTTGTGACCTAAACTAATGACCATAATACCAGTAATAGTGAGGAAAACCCAGACGACCCTCAGCCTTCCGCCTCTGCTGCTGGGCCGTCTTGTTCATGTTCAGTTGTACCAGAACCAAAGAGGAAACTCCTATTTTCCCATATCTCGGACTCAGATGTGAGCATTGGTGATGATAGTGATAGTGAATATGAACTACAAGCTCTTGAAAACACTTCCAGTAGCGATAGTGAAGTGGAATATTCTGCAGTGAAGCGTCAGTATATACGACGATATATGCGCTCTGATAGTGTGCCATATGCTATTCCAAGGGGAAGGAGTACATCTCGCAGTACATCCCGTGGCTGTACAACAGGAACAGATAATGAAAATGAAGATGATAGTGTTGCAATTGGGATGGAAAATGTGCATGGTGGTGGTAGTGGTGGTGCTGGCCGTGAGGCACCAGCAGTGGGCAATGCTGCCACCCACGCCGCTGCCTCAGCTGATCTACAACAAAGGCCACCATCCCCCACCCACCCACCACACCAGCCTCCACAACCACAAACTCCACAACCACAACCACCTGTCAATGTCCAGCACCCACCAGCAGACTGCACCTGGGATTGGCAGGAAGCTGCCAATTTTGCTCCAAATCCCCACCAGT
This sequence comes from Cherax quadricarinatus, assembly GCF_038502225.1. Classification (NCBI taxonomy): domain Eukaryota; kingdom Metazoa; phylum Arthropoda; class Malacostraca; order Decapoda; family Parastacidae; genus Cherax; species Cherax quadricarinatus. The sequence goes on along the minus strand of NC_091312.1, from coordinate 6,448,065 downwards.
TAGATGAAAGACGAAGTGGAATACAGCCATCTTGTACACTGGGGAACAATGCCAGTGAACTGGAATGTTTCAAGTTATTCTTTGACGAACCCCTGATGGAAATTGTCAGGGAAAGCAACAGATACTTTGATTACACCATGGCAAACACAATACTTTCACCAAAATCATGTCTACACCAGTGGAAGGAGACAACTGTGGCTGTGATGTATCTTTTGTTTGCCACAATAATGCTTATGCCACATGTGTATAAGCACACTGTGAAATCATACTGGTCAACAGACCGCCTGATTGCAACCCCAGGTTTCAGTGATATAATGCGAGTGAATCGATTTGTGCTACTATTACGTATGCTTCACTTCTCAGACAAAACCAGGCCTGATAGAATTCACAGGTTATATAAGATTAGGAATGTGTTTATCTGAAACATTAATTCAATATGTATTTTTATCCCTTCAGGAAGCTTGTTATTGAAGAGTCTTTGATTCTGTTCAAAGGAAGACTCTTTCAAGCAGTACATACCAAGCAAGAGGAAACGCTTTGGCATAAAGTTGTTTGTGCTTTGTGTTTGTTACAGTGGTCTTGTATTGGATATTATTGTGTACACTGGAAGTTATACATTGCAAAATACCAGGAAGTTATTGGGTATCTCTGGTGATGTGGTTAGAACAATGATAGAACCATACCTTGGTAAGGGGCATATATTATATATTGATAACTGGTACACAAGCCCCTCACTCAGTGATTTTTTGCGAGTGAACATGACAGATGTGTGTGGCACAGTGCGTGCAAATCATAAACATATGCTCAGGTTTGATGCTGGCACTTGTAGAGGTGAGGTGCAGGCATTTGGTGCCAATGACTTCATGGCATTTCGGTGGCATGACAAACGAGATGTCACACTGTCATCAGTTCACCCTAACGAAATGACAAACACTGGCAGGCAGCATAAAGACAGCAATGAACCCATTCTAAAGCCTGCAGCTGTGATTGATTACACCCTCAATATGCACTCAGTGGACAAATGTAACATGCAGATTGGGTTTGCTGATTGTGTTCGCAAGAGTTATAAGTGGTATATAAAACCCTTTTTCCATCTTCTGGACATTTCCATGCTCAATGCTTATAATATGTATAAGATAAGGACCAGAAACAAACCACAATACGGCAAATTCTGTTTGTCTGTCATCAGACAAATAATATTCAAGTACCAAGGAGCAACACCTGCAACAGAAAACTGCTCACTAAATTATCAACAACTACCTTCTTGTCTGAAGCATGGTGATCACTTCCTAATATAACTGCCTGCTACTGCTTTCGAGAAAAAGGCTCAGAAGAGGTGTTACGTCTGTGCACATAAAAAAAAAAACAAGACACACTTGTTTTATGTGTGAGGAGTGTAAAACACCACTGTGCATGACACCATGTTTCAAAGACTTCCACAGGTTGCTGAACTTCTAGAAACATTCCCTGTGACTGTATATGTGTATATAAAATATATTATTATTATTATTATAATCAAGGGGGAAGCACTAAACCCGTAGGATTATACAGCGCCTATGGGGGGATAGAAGGCATTCAGGCTTAATTCAGGGAACTGGAGCACAGATCCAATTCCCTAGATCAAGAGCCCCTCACCAGCGTCAAGGAGCCTTCCTTGAGGGGATATAAAATATAGAAAAATAGTAATAAACAACATTTTATATTGTTTGTTTGTGTAAACAACTTTTATAAACAATATAGTGACAAGTGTTTGTGCAGCTATTGTGTAGTAAATAAAGAGAAAAAACAAACAAAATAGTGCTCATATTGTTCTCACAGGCCATAAAAGTTACTTGCAAAAAAAAAAAAAAAAAAAAAAAAAAAAATTAGAATACCAAAAAAAAAACTATAGCTAAAACCAGGTGACCGGCAGTCAGCGATGTTACTATATGCTGGTTATTTTCTGTCAACTTCGCGCCTCCTTATCTCGGTAAGTACTGATGGTCAAAATTTTTTGTTTAGCTTACAAGATTTAACCCCTTCAGGGTTCAAGGCCCAATTCTGAAGTGGTGCCCCAGAGTCCAAGAATTTTCAAAAAAAAAAAAATTTTTTCTTATGAAATGGTAGAGAATCTTTTTGTGAAGGTAATAAAACAAAAAGTATGAAATTTGATGGAAAATTGACGAAATTATGCTCTCGCGAATTTTGATGTGTCAGTGATATTTATGAATTGGCGATTTTGCCGACTTTGATTCCCATTTTAGGCCAATTACATTATTCCAGTCAACCAAATTCTTAGCTATTTCACTAGTATTACTTCTATTCTATCGATTGAGCACAAGAAATCGCCACGTCAACTGTTTCAACTACAAATTAAGGTGATCAGAAATTGTTAATTTGGCCAATTTAACACAAAGTTCAAAATATTCAAATTTCAAAATAGGGTCCAGAATAAACAATGTAGGTATTCCTGGAACTAAACTAACATTTCCTCTGTTCATTAGTTACGTTTTGAGGCTTTACAAATAAATTCCATTTTGATTTTTTATTCACATAATGAATTTTTATTCACACCAAAAAATAGAAGATTTACTGTTATGCAATACTGTAATAATTGTATAAATATCATCACCATATTTGTGAATGCATATTAGACCCACCAGCTGGCGTGTATTAGACGTGTGAGGTCGTTTGTTTACTCTTGAATATCGGCAAAAAATTTAACATTTCTGCTACTTTGAGCTCAGTTTCAAGCCATTCCCAGTGCTAAAACCAATCAAAATCGTCTCTATTTCTGTAATATGTCTTCCATTCTATCAAATGAGACCAAGAAATCGCAAATAGAACTATAAAAAACATATGGAAAAACACTGCAAAGTCGCTGTTTTAATCGAAAAATCATGATTTCAGTTTTTTTCTCTCATCATACACAGCATGCTGCAGGATCTGTTTTATGTGGTGCACACATACCACATAGATGTATTCTCTCATATCTAGGCCCAAATGTACCACTCACAGTTTATCAGAGTGAGCTGAGCTCATGACGTAGATCTACGGTTTGGACCCTGAACATAAAGCCGTAGATCTACGGTTTGGACCCTGAACATAAAGCCATAGATCTACGGGACAGACCCCTCAAAGGGTGAAAAAAAAAAAAAAAAAAAAAAAAAAAAAAAAAAAAAAAACAAACCTTGATGATATTTTTTTTTTTTTTTTTTTTTTTTTTGAAAAATTTTCGACCCTGAGAACAAGTCTGGGAGAGGACCTGTCGACCCTGAAAAGGTTAAAGCCACAACAGCAAAATAAAAGCAGCAACAGTGGAATAAAAGCAGCAACAGCAGAATAAAAAGAAAAGCAGCAGAATAAAAGCCACAACAGAAGAATAAAAGCAGGAATATAAGCAATACCAGTAGAACAAAAGCAGCAAAATAAGCAATACCAGTAGAATAAAAGCATTGATATAGACATATGTGCAACTCTAGGTATCTTTATTGAGGAAACGTTTCACCACACAGTGGCTTCCTCAGTCCATACAAAGGAGAATCGTGAAGAACAGGAGGAGAATGAAACGTTTCCTCAATAAAGATACCCAAGAGTTGCACATGTGTCTAATTTATCAACCTGTCGGTTTTCTGAACCATTCATCTACAATCCTGTCAGACACTGCAACTTCTTGGGATCTTAATACTTGGGAATTCTTCGCTTGCCTAACCCTTGGGCACGACCTACTTCCACATTGAACAAATGTGACACCACCTACGACTGCTGCAGTTCTCCTGCCTACGGTATATAAGCTACTTCTCCGCACATATGCTGTATTCTATTCAAGATTGATGGACTGACCACATCAACCAAGGTTGAGGGACTGATTACCTCATTCTCCTCCTGTTCTTCACGATTCTCCTTTGTATGGACTGATGAAGCCACTGTGTGGCGAAACGTTTCCTCAATAAAGATACCTAGAGTTGCACATGTGTCTAATTTATCAATGTGTTGGTTCTTTGAACCATTCATCTACAGAATAAAAGCAATTGCAGCAGCACAAAAGGAACAGCAGCAAAATAAAAGCAACAGCAGTAAAATAAAAGCAACAGAAGAAAAGCAACAGCAAAATAAAAACAAAAGCAGAATAAAAGGTGCAGCAGCAGAACAAAAGCAACAGCAGCAGAATTAAAGCAAGTCCAGAAGAAAAGCTGCAAAAGCTGAATAAAAGCAACAGCAGAATAAAAGCAGCAAGAGCAGAATAAGAGCAGCAACAGGAGAAAATAAGCTGCTGCAGCAGAAAAAAGTCACAGCAGCAGAAAAAAAGCTGCAAAAGTAGTATAACAGCAACAGCAGCAGAATAAAAGCCACAACAGGAGAATAAAAGCTGCAGCAGCAGAATAAAACCTGCAGCAGCAGAACAAAAGCTGCAGCAGCAGAACAAAAGCTGCAGCAGCAGAACAAAAGCTGCAGCAGCAGAACAAAAGCTGCAGTAGCAGAACAAAAGCTGCAGCAGCAGAACAAAAGCCGCAGCAGCAGAACAAAAGCCGCAGCAGCAGAACAAAAGTCGCAGCAGCAGAACAAAAGCCGCAGCAGCAGAATAAGAGCCACAGCAGCAGAATAAAAGCTGTGAAAGAATAAAAGCAATAGCAGAATAAAAGCAGAAGCAGAAGAATAAAAGCAACAGCAGTAGCAGAACTAAAGCAGCAGCAGATGCAGAATAAAAGCTGCAAAAGTAGAATAAAAACAGCAACATAAAACCCACAGATATTTTAAAAAAGTAGATATGATTTTGATTGCTTTCACGGCAAAAAGTACCTAGAAATTGAGCTCAACGAGGGAGAAATGCTCGTTTGCTTGACTGTTCAAGAGTAAATAAATGACGTCACTGTCTATTCCAATATGCAGTCATGAATTGTTTGACATTATTTATACAATTATTGCAATAAGGCATAACAGCAAATCTTATATTTTGTGTGATTAAAATTACAAATTATTTATACTGTAATAATAATAATAATAATAATAATAATAATATGTATAATAATAATAGTATAATAATATAATACAATAATAATAATAATAATAATACGTATAATAATAATACGTATACAGTCGACCCCCGACATTCGATGGCATTGACATTCGATGCATCTTAACGCAAAAATTTTGCCTCGACATTCGATGGAAAACCCGACATTCAATATGATTCGTACGAGACGTGTCCACGTGTGGCCTGAACTGCCCCGTGTGTGCCAGTGTTTAAAAGCTAGCCAGTGTGAGCGCATCTAAGGATACATTCAGTACATTCCATATTATCACTGTTTTTGGTGCTTGTTTCTGCAAAATAAGTAACCATGGGCCCCAAGAAAGCTTCTAGTGCCAACCCTTCGAGAAAAAAGGTGCTAATGACTATTGAAATGAAGAAAGAGATAATTGCAAAGTACGAAAGTGGAGTGCGTGTGTCGGAGCTGGCCAGGTTGTGTAGTAAACCCCAACCAACCATCTCTACTATAGTGAGCAGGAAAACGGCAATCAAGGAAGCTGTTGTTGCAAAACATGCAACTTTTTCGAAACAGAGATCGCTAGTGTTAGAAGATGCTGAGAGACTGTTAATGGTGTGGATAAATGAAAAACAGATAGCAGGAGATAGCATCTCTCCAGCGATCATTTGTGTAAAGGCTAGGCAGTTGCATGATGATTTGGTAAATAAATTGCCTGCAACTAGCTACTGCACTGACACAGCTACTGCAAGCCATGCTGGTGACTATTACACTGACAATGTTGTGAACCACTTTAGGAAAGTCATAAAGGAACGAGAGGTACAGGCCTCTATGGACAGATATAATGTGCGACAGAAGTCCAGTGACTCTCAAGCTGGTCCTAGTGGCATTAAAAGAAGAAGGGAAGTAACCCCAGAAAAAGACTTGATACCTCAAGTCCTAATGGAAGGGGATTCCCCTTCTAAACACTAACACCATCCACACTCTCCCCTCCTCCCATCCCATCAATCATCACCAGATCTTCATTAAAGGTAAGTGTCAATTATTCTATTGTTATTAATCTATTGTTATTGTTGTTATTGTAATTATTCTATTGCATTAAACTTAATATTTCATGTGGTAAATTTTTTTTTTCATACTTTTGGGTGTCTTGCACGGATTAATTTGATTTCCATTATTTCTTATGGGGAAAATTAATTCGACTTTCGATATTTTCGACATTCGATGAGCTCTCAGGAACGGATTAATATTGAATGTTGAGGGTCCACTGTACAGTGGACCCTCAACTAACGGCGGCGACAAGTAATGGCAAATTCGTCTAACAGCGCTCTTTGGCATAAAAAAATGGCTCTACCAACAGCGAAAAACTCGTCTAACGATGTTCATCCCGAACCTATCCATGGGGCTGGAGCGCTGCCTGAGCGGGCCCAGCCACTCCAAGACTCCATGTACAGCCAGTGTGCCAGTGTTTACAAGCCGTTTTGGTCGATTCCAAGTGTACCTGTATCTTTTGTATTATTCCAGTGTCTTTAGTGCTTGTAACTGCTAAATAAGCTAGTGCCAGCCCTGTGATAAAGAAGGAAAGAAACACAATAAAATTCCAGAAAAAACTTATAACAAAGTACCAAAGTGGAGGAGGAAGAAAGAGGGGAGAAAGTGCCTTCTGCAGTGATTCAGCGATTCTACAATATGTACGATACTAAAGCAGCAGGTATCGATAAAGGCTTTAGTGCCAGCAAGCGATAAAGTGTACAATTAAAAGTGTAGCAAGTAAGCTAAATGAGTAAGTGATAGAAAAAGACACGAAAGTAACTCTCCAATGTTGTTGGATGTGTGTACATCCGCTGACCATCCGCTGGCCTGCTGTCTTCCACTACCCTAAACCTCTGCCAGCATCTCCTCCATCAAACTAACTAATTAAACTAACATCTCCAAGGTAAGTGTAAATCTAAAAGTAAATAAAGTGTAAATATAAAAGGACCCCAATGGAAATATGCAAGTCACTGACTTTTTTGGATTATCCTAGGTAGTTTACACATGCTGCTATGTATATGATAATCTATGTAACTTTATTTGTGTATACCTGAATAAACTTATTTATAAATTAACCTTTTGACTGTCGCAACCCCCAATCCTGAGGTGTCTCCTGGTGTCACAAAATTTAAAAAAAAAAAATTATTTTTTCTTATGAAATGATAGAGAATCTTTTCCCGGTTGCACTGACACCAAAAAAAACGAAATTTGATGGAAAACTGACGGAATTATGCTCTCGCGAAGTTAGCGACCTCGGCGCTGTTTACAAATCGGCGATTTCGCCCACTTTGAGTCCTATTTTCCGCTAATTCCATTGTTCCAGTCGCCCAAACTCATAGCTATTTCTTTAGAACTCCATTTTTTCTATCGATTGAGTACAAGAAACTGCCCATTTACCGATTTCAACTACCTAATAATGTGGTCAGAAATTTGCAATTTGGTCAATTTCACAAAAACTAAAACATGTGACAATTTCAAAATAAGGTCCAGAATGAACAATGCAGACATTCCTGGCTCTAAAATAACATTTTCTTTGCTCATCAGTCATGTCTCCAGGCCCCTCTGATATTACTCTTGCTTTCTATTTTGAATTTTTATTCAAACAAAAAATAGAAGACTTACTATTATGCAGACTACTGCAATACTGTAATAATTGTATAAATAACATCAACCCATTCATGACTGCATATTAGAATGGCTAGTTGGACATTTATTGGACAATGGGATCATTTGTTTACTTTTGAACATTGGCAAAAATCAAACATTTCCCCTACTTTGAGCTCCATTTCTAGGTTCTTTTTATAGTAAAATCAATCAAAATCACCTCTATTTCTATAAGATGTTTTCCATTCAATCAAATGAGACCAAGAAAACGAGAATACAACCATAAATACTATACGAAAATAGACCACAAAGTCGGCATTTTAATTAAAAAAAAAAAGCTGTCAGTTTTTATTTTCTCATTATGCACTGCGTGCTCCAGGATTTTTTTTATATGGTGCACACTGACCACACAGACCCATTCTCTCACATGTGGGCCTACCAGTTTTCTCCTGCTTGATTTGAAGCCGCTAGAATTTATGAGTATACATACGTCAAACACGGTACCTCTTAAGATGTATATATACGGCCGCGACAGTCAAAGCGTTAAAATGTAAATATTTCTTATTTATAAATTACATACATTAAGTGTGATGGTGGTGCTGGCAAAATCCTCCACTGCCACCAACATGGCTTCTCTCAGTGGCAGCCTTTAAACCCAACAATAACACACCATTTACTCCTCTCATATATTATGGCAAATTTTATTCATTCTAGAGTATATATCATGTTTCTATGTTATTAATATTGTTTAAAATGTCATATTAGATGAATTGTGATAGATAAATAAGCCGTAGAGATGATATTAGCGTCAAAATGAAGCATAATTAACTTGTCTTCCTCTTGCCTCCTACGTGTCTGTCATACACCAACAAGTTGAGTCAGTAAAGGTAAGTCAATGAAGGTAAGTGTGATGTTAGAGAGAGAGAGAGAGAGAGAGAGAGAGAGAGAGAGAGAGAGAGAGAGAGAGAGAGAGAGAGAGAGAGAGAGAGAGAGAGAGAGAGACAGAGACAGAGACAGAGAGAGACAGAGACAGAGAGAGACAGAGAGAGAGACAGAGAGACAGAGAGAGAGACAGAGACAGAGACAGAGACAGAGAGAGACAGAGACAGAGACAGAGACAGAGAGACAGAGAGAGACAGAGACAGAGAGAGACAGACAGACACAGACAGACAGACACAGACAGACAGACACAGACAGACACAGACACAGACAGACACACAGACAGACAGACACAGAGAGAGAGAGACAGAGAGAGAGAGACAGAGACAGAGAGAGACAGAGACAGAGACAGAGAGAGAGAGAGAGAGACAGAGACAGAGAGACAGACAGAGAGACAGAGACAGAGAGACAGAGAGAGAGAGACAGAGAGAGACAGAGAGAGAGACAGAGAGACAGAGAGAGAGAGAGAGAGACAGAGAGAGACAGAGAGAGACAGAGAGAGAGAGACAAAGAGAGAGACAGAGAGAGAGAGAGACAGAGAGAGAGAGACAGAGAGAGAGAGAGAGAGAGAGAGAGAGACAGAGAGACAGAGAGAGAGAGAGAGAGAGAGAGAGACAGAGAGAGAGAGAGGGAGAGAGAGACAGAGAGAGAGAGACAGAGAGAGAGACAGAGAGAGAGAGACAGAGAGAAAGGGGGGGAGTTATGTAAACATACCAGGCAGATGTGAGTTTTGTAAACAAACCAGGAGAACGCATCTGGTTTCTGTACAGGTTATATTGTGTACAAGTTGTCTCCACGTTGATACAATAGAATAAATGATGAACAACACTCCCATTCTCACGTAACACTATTTTTAGAAGAAATGACGCTCTAAGTGAAGACATACGAAAGGAATAATTTTCTACAGTTACCCCAATATTATAGTGTACACATTTTCTCTGATGTTAGACTAGAGAAAACATTAATCTTGCTGTCAGTGCTATTACTTAATTAAATTTTGTTCTATAAGTCAAATCTTACTTTAAAATTTATTTTATATCATAATTACTATCTCTCCATTTTATATTGTACAGGTCTCCCTCAACATTTGGGAGGGTTAGGGAATCAAGAACCTCGTGAATGTTGAAAAATCACGGATGTTTCTTGCCCCAATATTATTTTTTTTTTTTATTATCACACCGGCCGATTCCCACCAAGGCAGGGTGGCCCGAAAAAGAAAAACTTTCACCATCATTCACTCCATCACTGTCTTGCCAGAAGGGTGCTTTACACTACAGTTTTTAAACTGCAACATTAACACCCCTCCTTCAGAGTGCAGGCACTGTACTTCCCATCTCCAGGACTCAAGTCCGGCCTGCCGGTTTCCCTGAATCCCTTCATAAATGTTACTTTGCTCACACTCCAACAGCACGTCAAGTATTAAAAACCATTTGTCTCCATTCACTCCTATCAAACACGCTCACGCATGCCTGCTGGAAGTCCAAGCCCCTCGCACACAAAACCTCCTTTACCCCCTCCCTCCAACCCTTCCTAGGCCGACCCCTACCCCGCCTTCCTTCCACTACAGACTGATACACTCTTGAAGTCATTCTGTTTCGCTCCATTCTCTCTACATGTCCGAACCACCTCAACAACCCTTCCTCAGCCCTCTGGACAACAGTTTTGGTAATCCCGCACCTCCTCCTAACTTCCAAACTACGAATTCTCTGCATTATATTCACACCACACATTGCCCTCAGACATGACATCTCCACTGCCTCCAGCCTTCTCCTCGCTGCAACATTCATCACCCACGCTTCACACCCATATAAGAGCGTTGGTAAAAACTATACTCTCATACATTCCCCTCTTTGCCTCCAAGGACAAAGTTCTTTGTCTCCACAGACTCCTAAGTGCACCACTCACTCTTTTTCCCTCATCAATTCTATGATTCACCTCATCTTTCATAGACCCATCCGCTGACACGTCCACTCCCAAATATCTGAATACGTTCACCTCCTCCATACTCTCTCCCTCCAATCTGATATTCAATCTTTCATCACCTAATCTTTTTGTTATCCTCATAACCTTACTCTTTCCTGTATTCACCTTTAATTTTCTTCTTTTGCACACCCTACCAAATTCATCCACCAATCTCTGCAACTTCTCTTCAGAATCTCCCAAGAGCACAGTGTCATCAGCAAAGAGCAGCTGTGACAACTCCCACTTTGTGTGTGATTCTTTATCTTTTAACTCCACGCCTCTTGCCAAGACCATCGCATTTACTTCTCTTACAACCCCATCTATAAATATATTAAACAACCACGGTGACATCACACATCCTTGTCTAAGGCCTACTTTTACTGGGAAAAAATTTCCCTCTTTCCTACATACTCTAACTTGAGCCTCACTATCCTCGTAAAAACTCTTCACTGCTTTCAGTAACCTACCTCCTACACCATACACTTGCAACATCTGCCACATTGCCCCCCCATCCACCCTGTCATACGCCTTTTCCAAATCCATAAATGCCACAAAGACCTCTTTAGCCTTATCTAAATACTGTTCACTTATATGTTTCACTGTAAACATCTGGTCCACACAACCCCTACCTTTCCTAAAGCCTCCTTGTTCATCTGCTATCCTATTCTCCGGTCTTACTCTTAATTCTTTCAATTATAACTCTACCATACACTTTACCAGGTACACTCAACAGACTTATCCCCCTATAATTTTTGCACTCTCTTTTATCCCCTTTGCCTTTATACAAAGGAACTATGCATGCTCTCTGCCAATCCCTAGGTACCTTACCCTCTTCCATACATTTATTAAATAATTGCACCAACCACTCCAAAACTATATCCCCACCTGCTTTTAACATTTCTATCTTTATCCCATCAATCCCGGCTGCCTTACCCCCTTTCATTTTACCTACTGCCTCACGAACTTCCCCCACACTCACAACTGGCTCTTCCTCACTCCTACAAGATGTTATTCCTCCTTGCCCTATACACGAAATCACAGCTTCCCTATCTTCATCAACATTTAACAATTCCTCAAAATATTCCTTCCATCTTCCCAATACCTCTAACTCTCCATTTAATAACTCTCCTCTCCTATTTTTAACTGACAAATCCATTTGTTCTCTAGGCTTTCTTAACTTGTTAATCTCACTCCAAAACTTTTTCTTATTTTCAACAAAATTTGTTGATAACATCTCACCCACTCTCTCATTTGCTCTCTTTTTAAATTGCTTCACCACTCTCTTAACTTCTCTCTTTTTCTCCATATACTCTTCCCTCCTTGCATCACTTCTACTTTGTAAAAACTTCTCATATGCTAACTTTTTCTCCCTTACTACTCTCTTTACATCATCATTCCACCAATCGCTCCTCTTCCCTCCTGCACCCACTTTCCTGTAACCACAAACTTCTGCTGAACACTCTAACACTACATTTTTAAACCTACCCCATACCTCTTCGACCCCATTGCCTATGCTCTCATTAGCCCATCTATCCTCCAATAGCTGTTTATATCTTACCCTAACTGCCTCCTCTTTTAGTTTATAAACCTTCACCTCTCTCTTCCCTGATGCTTCTATTCTCCTTGTATCCCATCTACCTTTTACTCTCAGTGTAGCTACAACTAGAAAGTGATCTGATATATCTGTGGCCCCTCTATAAACATGTACATCCTGAAGTCTACTCAACAGTCTTTTATCTACCAATACATAATCCAACAAACTACTGTCATTTCGCCCTACATCATATCGTGTATACTTATTTATCCTCTTTTTCTTAAAATATGTATTACCTATAACTAAACCCCTTTCTATACAAAGTTCAATCAAAGGGCTCCCATTATCATTTACACCTGGCACCCCAAACTTACCTACCACACCCTCTCTAAAAGTTTCTCCTACTTTAGCATTTAAGTCCCCTACCACAATTACTCTCTCACTTGGTTCAAAGGCTCCTATACATTCACTTAACATCTCCCAAAATCTCTCTCTCTCCTCTGCATTCCTCTCTTCTCCAGGTGCATACACGCTTATTATGACCCACTTCTCGCATCCAACCTTTACTTTAATCCACATAATTCTTGAATTTACACATTCATATTCTCTTTTCTCCTTCCATAACTGATCATTTAACATTACTGCTACCCCTTCCTTTGCTCTAACTCTCTCAGATACTCCAGATTTAATCCCATTTATTTCCCCCCACTGAAACTCTCCTACCCCCTTCAGCTTTGTTTCGCTTAGGGCCAGGACATCCAACTTCTTTTCATTCATAACATCAGCAATCATCTGTTTCTTGTCATCCGCACTACATCCACGCACATTTAAGCATCCCAGTTTTATAAAGTTTTTCTTCTTCTCTTTTTTAGTAATTGTATACAGGAGAAGGGGTTACTAGCCCATTGCTCCCGGCATTTTAGTCGCCTCATACGACACGCATGGCTTACGGAGGAAAGATTCTTTTCCACTTCCCCATGGACAATAGAAGAAATAAAAAAGAACAAGAGCTATTTAGAAAAAGGAGAAAAACCTAGATGTATGTATATATATATATGCATGTGCGTGTCTGTGAAGTGTGACCAAAGTGTAAGTAGGAGTAGCAAGATATCCCTGTTATCTTAGCGTGTTTATGAGACAGAAAAAGAAACCAGCAATCCTACCATCATGCAAAACCTATTGAACCATGAACAATCATAAAACACATGAAAACATCGTAAAATATTGTACTAACGCTAGCCCTTTGGTAAAGAAGGTGAGAAAAACTATAGAATTCAAGAAAGAACTTGTAGCAGAGCACCAAAGTGGAGGAGGAAGAGAGAGGGGGAAATGTGCCTTCTTCAGTGATTCTAGGATATGTACGGTACTAAAGCAGCACGAGTTGATAGAGGCTATAGCGCCAGCCAGCAATACAATGTAGCATTAACAATGTAGCAAGTGAAGTGATTAATCGATAGAAAAATGACAGCACGAACCTAACTCCTCCAATGTTGTTGGAGTTATATAGGGCGATTGATAACACTGCCATCTCTAGTCTCTACCACCTTCACCAGTGGCCCTTATACACCCAACAACAACAACAGCAACACTCGTGACATACTTAATGACGTATCTTATTCATTCTAGAGTATATGTCATGTTTGTAATAATGTTGGTAGAATTACCGACAATATGTAAAGTAAAAGAACACAAGGGAAAATAATGTGACATTTTTATTGTGGCAACGTGAAACAGCAAGAAACCTCGACACCCACCTCAATGAACATATTTATGCATGTAGGAACGACAATTTGAACAACGCCTGCGTACAACAATGAAATTCCACCAATCATTTCATGAAATTCAGGGGCGTCCAATTAGTGATCAAAGAAACTGATTTCTGCAGACTCAAGTGCCTTGAATCATCACTAATTGCTGTTTCTAATACGCTTAAACAAAACAAAGGCAGCTTCACCATCTCTGAAGTCTTAGCAAGAATCCTCCTGAAAACAGTAAACCCTGCCATCACACAGTCTCTCCTAGTACACAAGCACTTTACAGAGTATAAACATTGAAACAGGCCTTCTCTATCCAGTCTCCTATAGAAATACTTGGGTAACATAAAATTAGGTTAGACAAGTAATAGCTTTTATATCCTTTTACTCATGTGCAGGTTAATTGTTCTACCATACTGTATTACTACTACCACTACAACCTATATCACTACTACCACTACAACCTATATCACTACTACCACTACTACTACAACCTATATCACTACTACCACTACCACTAGTATTGCATCTCACTCTGAGCCTATATATACCTTCTGTGTCCATGTACTGTTTGTAACGGCTTGACAAAGCTCCTGGAGAGCGAAACGTTGCCATAATAAAAATGTCACATTAGTTGGACTTATGTCCTTTTACTTTATATGTCACGTTTCTATGTTATGTATTAATATTGTTTATGACATATTAGATGAATTGTAATAAGATAAATTAGCTGTAGTTGATATTAGTGTCATATTCAAATCAATCAAATCAAAGTTTATTCTCTATAAGGATTACAATGCAGGGTTTACTAATTTTGGTTATTGTGTGGTTTACATGTAGTAAAATAATGATTACAGAGGGGGCCACTAGGACATCTAGCATGACTAGGCATTTCGGGCAAACTTAGATTAATTCTTAACCCTAAATTATAAAAAATTGTGGAGTAAGTTGACTAAATGCTAAGTGACAAATCCTAATTTGTGAGTTTAGCAATGTGAATGCTTTTGTTTTGGTACAATACATAGTTTCTATATTGGAGTATCACAGGCAAACTTATGACTAGTTTGGAATCATTATTTTAAGATTAGGATACGTATTTCTGTGCTTATAGTCAAATGGGTGAGTGTAAATGTGGACCACTAGATGGTTTTTATGTAGTTAGTTGATGGGGTGTATCAGGGAGATAAGATGTTTTCTAACAGTAGTTTTGAAGGTGATGAATGTGTCTGCTGTTCTAGAGTTTTCAGGTAGTGTGTTCCAGATTTTAGGGCCTTTAACATACATTGAGTTTTTGTAAAGGTTTAGTCGGACACAGGGAATGTCTTGGATGTGTTTGTGTCTGGTGTTATGCCTGTGGGTCCTGTCACAACTATCAAGAAAGCATTTTAGGTCAAGGTTAATATTGGAATTTAAGATCTTGTATATGTAGATTGCACAGCAGTAAGTGTGGATGTCCTGAATAGGGAGTAAGTTTATATCTATGAAGAGTGGGGGAGGTGTGTTGCCAGGGATGGGAATTAGTGATTATTCTTATTGCAGCTTTTTGTTGAGTTATTATTGGCTTTAGGTGTATTGCTGCAATTTTGTGGCACGTAGTATCGTATCCTGGAGAGGATCCCAACTGTTTTGGATACTTTTTTTGATGTGTGTTGGATATGGGTGCTGAAATTCAGGTTGTTGTTGAGGTATAGGTCTAGAAATTTGCCCTCATTATGTCTGGCAATCAGAGTGCTGTCGATCTTAATGTTAAGTTGCGCAGCACCTGCTCTGCTACCAAACATAATATAGTAGGTTTTGTCAGTGTTAAGTGCAAGTTTATTGGCTGTCATCCAAGTTGATATTTTGAGCAGCTCCTCATTAACAATGGTGTTGAGGGTGGCAAGATTAGGGTGAGAGATGACCTAAGTCGTGTCGTCAGCAAAGAGAATGGGTTTCAGGTGTTAGGATACGTTTGGAAGATCATTGATGTAAATGAGGAAGAGCAGGGGTCCATGGACACTTCCCTGCGGAACTCCAGTATCAAGTGGCCGTGTTGATGATGCTGTGTCTTTAATGGTGACATACTGATACCTATTAGTAAGGTAGGATTTGAAATATGCAAGCTCATGGCCTCTTATACCATAATGGCCAAGTTTGTGGAGTAGGATGCCGTGGTCTACCGTGTCAAAAGCTTTTCTTAGGTCAATAAAAATTCCTAGCGGATATTCCTTATTTTCCAATGCTGAGTAAAGCAGATCTAGCATTTTTACAATTGCATCATTAGTGCTTTTACAGTGGACCCCCGCTTAACGATCACCTCCCAATGCAACCAGTTATGTAAGTGTATTTATGTAAGTGCGTTTGTACTTGTATGTTTGGGGGTCTGAAATGGACTAATCTACTTCACAGTATTCCTTATGGGAACAAATTCGGTCAGTACTGGCACCTGAACATACTTCTGGAATTTAAAAATATCGTTATCCGGGGGTCCACTGTATTTTTCCTGAATCCAAATTGGCAGGGGTTGATTATGTTTTGTGCCGTTATAAATGAATACAGTCTCCTGTGCACGAATTTCTCAAAGATTTTGGATAGCAATGGTAAGTTTGATATTAGCCTATAGCTGTTTACATCTGTAGGGTCACCACCTTCATGTATTGGTGTAACCCTTGCTGTCTTGAGTAGTTTTGGGAAGGTGCTAGTTTCTAGTGACATGTTAAAAAGAACGAAATAGCATGCAAAAGGACATGGGCCACTCGCTTGTACAATAATGGTGGGACATGAGACAGGTTCCCTGAGTTATTTTCAAGTGACTTTATAATCTCAGTGACTTCGGTGGGTTCAGTTGGAACAAGATAGAAGGAATTTGGGAAATTCCCATCTAAATATTTTGAAAGACTATCTTGTTCTATCTCCAAACTCTGCCACCGCCACAATTCCTAACATATGTAATGACATATTTTAAATATGATTGGGCGGCTGGGAATTCACAAGTGTTCGAAGCCCGCGAAATTGGAAAACGTGAATGTTGAGGGAGACCTGTACACCATTATTTAATTTAGTTTCTACATACAGTAGACCGTCATTTACCACGAGTTTATTTGGCATGATTTGGGTATTGCACGATTGAAGAACTGCAGCACAATTTTATGTAAATTTTATTTGGCCTTGTTTTCTGTATGTAAATCTATATTTAATCTTTAAAAAAATTATTTTTTGTTAATACTTTTGGGTGTCTGAAACAGATTAATTGGATTTGCATTATTTCTTATGGGGAAAATGGATTTGCCAATCGTGAATTTCGCCATTAAGCAGACACTCTGGAACAGATTAATCATGAAACTCGACCATCCACTGTACTTTTGGGTGTCTGAAATAGAGTACAGTGGACCCTCAACTTAAGAAGGCCTCGTCTTACGATAAAATCAACTTACGAAGCTTTTCAGCGTTAAATTTTTTACCCTGACCTACAATGAAAAACTCAACTTGCATCATTCGTCTCGAACACGGCCATCTGGTCCATCTGGCCTGAGCACCTCAGCTGAGCTTGTGTGACACTGTTTACAAGCCAGGGCGGACGGTTGCATGCATACATTCAATAAATTTTGAATTATTCCTGAGTTTTTAGTTCTTGTAACTGCTAAATAAGCCACCATGGGCCCAAAGAAAGCTTCTAGTGCCAACCCTGTGGTAAAAAGAATGAGAAACACTATTGTACCATGGTCAGCTGCTGCTGCACCAAGGTCAGCTACTGCTGTACCACTGTCATCTGCTGCTGTACCACTGTCATCTGCTGCTGCACCACCGGCAGCTGCTGCTGTACCACAGTCAGCTGCTGCTGCACCACCATCAGCTGCTGCTGTACCACAGTCAGCTGCTGCTGCACCACCGTCAGCTGCTGCTGTACCACCGTCAGCTGCTGCTGTACCACAGTCAGCTGCTGCTGTACCACAGTCAGCTGCTGCTGCACCACAGTCAGCTGCTGCTGCACCACAGTCAGCTGCTGCTGCACCACCGTCAGCTGCTGCTGTACCACCGTCAGCTGCTGCTGTACCACCGTCAGCTGTACTTCTTGAAGATGTGGAGAGACTTTTCTTGGTGTGGCTTATCAAGAATACCGAGAAACAATTAACCCCAGAGGATTAGCCACCCAGGATAACCCAAGAAAGTCAGTGTGTCATTGAAGACTATCTAACTTGTTTCCATTGGGGTCCTTAATCTTGTCCCCCAGGATGCGACCCACACCAGTCGACTAACACCCAGGTGAACAGAAAAAAATGCCTGGAACTAATGCTCATATTGGTGAATTTAAGGCCAGCAAAGGTTGGTTTGAGAGATTTAAGAATCGTAGTGGCATACACAGTGTGATAAGGCATGGCAAAGCTGAAAAATTCATCCCTCAACAAGTGTTCAATTGTGACGAAACAGGCCTGTTCTGGAAGAAAATGCCAAACAGGACCTACATTACTCGGGAAAAGGCACTCCCAGGACACAAGCCTATGAAAGACAGGTTAAGTCTCATGTTTTATTGTAATGCTAGTGGGGATTGCAAAGTGAAGCCTTTACTCATGTATCACTCAAAATCCCAGTTTATTCAAGAAAAACAGTGACTCATCACTACATCTTCAATAAAGGTAAGTGTCATTTATTCTTAATTTAGTACGGTAGTACATGCACAATAGATTTTGTGCATGTACCCTTCTTTTTGTGTGTAGAAAAATGTATATTTCATGTTTGTTTTTTTTTCATACTTTTGGATGTCTGGAATGGATTAATTTGATTTCCATTATTTCTTATGGATAAAATTAACTGAACTTACAATAATTTTGTCTAACAACGAGCTCTCTGGAACTGATTGATATCGTAAGTCGAGGGTCCACTGTAATTGGATTTACATTATTTCTTATGGGGAAAATGGTTTTAGTTTTCGTGAATTTCACATTTCGTCAGACTCTCTGGAACGGATTAATCATGAAAAGGAAGGGTTCACTGTGTACACATATATAATTATCAGAGTATACAGTAGACCGTCATTTAGCACGAGTTTATTTGGCATGATTTGGGTACTGCATGACTGAAGAATTGCAGTACAATTTTATGTAACACATTGTGTAATTAATTTAACACTGTTCAGTTTGTGGGAAGGAAAAACAAAATTCTCTTTTGCTCAAGGGTTGCCTTGTTGTGGAGCAGCTTGGGAGCCCTCCTGCTATCCCCTGCCACTCCCCGACACCACCCCACCATCTTAGCGTTCGTAATTCATACGTGTCCAGTCTTTCTCTGCTACAAGGCAGCTGTGTTTGTGAATTGTGTTATGATATTTAATTACTACATCATGTAGTATCTGCCAAGCAATCATGACACCCTGTAGCCATACCAGTGTTGCTGAAAGTGGCACAAAGAGGTATAAGCACTTAAGTCTTAGAATTAACAAAGAACCGAAGATATTAGACAGAGATAATCTGTAGCCGTAATGAAGTGTTACTTTGTACACAGAACAAGAGGTAAACATGAGTTTGTGTGACTGAATGACTGACTTACTGAGTGACTTGATGGGCTTATTGAATGACTTGACTGACTTACTGAGTGACTTGATGGGCTTACTGAATGGCTTGACTGACTTACTGAGTGACTCGACTGACTTACTGAGTGACTCGACTAACTTACTGAGTGACTCGACTGACTGAGTGACTCGACTGACTTACTGAGTGACTCGACTGAATTACTGAATGACATGACTGACTGACAAAGTTAGACACTCCAGTACAACTATCAACTTCAGTACCAGAACCTCTACCATCCACCTCAGCCCAGTATGACCACAACATAACTCTCCACTCTCTTCACAATCATCCACAAACACCAGCACCCACAATTTAGGGTAAGAAATACTATTATTTCTGTTAGATACGTAGTCTTAAGAAGTAAAAACATAATACATCACAACAATGAACTACAACTACATATTCACTTTGATTTTTGTGAAATGTGGAGGCCTAAATAAAGTTGATTGACTTTTTGGGGGCTCCCAGGAACGTAACCCTATTTTTCCTGTAGTTCTTCAGTTCATCGAGTACGATTTTACCTAACACGGCATTTTCAGGAATGTACTACAGTCCTAAATGACGGTCTACTGTATTATCTTAGAATAGTTCTTTACATACAAAAATTGTCATATTACCTCCTGTGCAATACTGATTCCTGAAAGTTGTGCAATACTGAATTAATGTCAAAATCATTAGATCAACCTCTATAAATAGTTAATAGTGTTCCTTCCTGTTAGCTATACAGGAAGGCCCCACTTATACGGCTGGTTAGGTTCCAGGCTACCGCCGTAAAGCGGAAACCGCCGTAAAGTGGAACACCCTTTTTTTCCACTTACAAATGCATACAAACACTAGATAACAAGTTTACACTAACATATATTAAGTTAGCAATAGAACCAGGCATCAAAAAACAATAAAAAAGTACAATACACACATAGTGCACTCATTACTTACCTTAAAATATTTATAGTCTTAATCTAGGGTGAGACAAGTAGTATTAATTGTAAGAAATCAAGTGTGGTATGTATGGTAGTCAGCCAGGCTACCCTACCAGGCCACCCCACCCACACATACAATTCTATGATATTTAAGCATCCCAGAGTGACAAAATGTATACAGGAGGGCCCCACTTATACGGCAGGTTAGGTTCCAGGCTACCGCCGTAAAGCGGAAACTGCCGTAAAGTGGAACACCCTTTTTTTCCACTTACAAGTTACATTGTGTACAGGTTGTCTCTACATTGATACGGTAGAATTAATAAAGAACACCACTCCCATTCTTATGTAACATCATTTTGAGAAGAAAGGAAGCTCTGAGTGAAGGCAATGGAAATAAGTCACACTGACTTTTTTGGGTTATCCTAGGTTCTCTACACGTATGTTATGTATGATAATGTATGTAACTGTATTTGTGTATACCTGAATAAACTTACTTACATACATACGAAAGGAATAATTTTCTACAGTTACCCCCAGTAACACATTTTCTCTTATGTTAGATTAGAGAAAATGTTATTCTTGCCATCACTTGTACAAGTTATGTGGCTCCCACATCTTATATTTATGTTTATTTATTCTATTGTGGGGTGTATTTATCATCTTTTTATGTTATGTATCGTGTTTATTACATAATTTTGAAAAAAAAATATCATGGATGGATTAATGAAAATGTGTATATTAACGTAATATACGACATTTAATGAGACTCGGTGAGTATTGTTATTATTATTATCATTTCTAATATGGCGTCACTTGTGCAAGTCGTCTGCTACCACATCTCACATTTATGTTTATTTATTCTACTGTGGGGTGTATTTATCTTATTTATATGTTATGCATCGTGTTTATTATATAATTTTGAAAAAAATATCATGGATGGATTAATGAAAATGTGTAGATTAACGTAATATACGACATTTAAATGACTCGATGATTATTATCATTACTAATATGACGTCTGGAGACATAACACACTTACCAATTTTAATGTGTACCTGCATGCCAGCACAGTATGTAAGTTTATTTAGGTACAGGTATACATAAGTATAATTATCAGAGTATATATAAAATATGAAATAACTTTTAAAAACATTTGAAATTTTGGAGTTTCCAGACAAAATGGAGAGACTTAGTGCTTACTGAGCTCATGGAGAATGTAAACAAACAGGGTGGGGCACGGTGACCGTATTAGAAAGTCAGGTGGGGGGAGCCGTATAGCGAGTTTTGGTCATAATTTGAAATGTCCGTATTAGCGGAATGCCGTAAAGTGAAACGCCGTAAAGCGGGGCCTTCCTGTATACAGTTCACTCATTTACCTTAAAATATAGGGTGAGATGAGTAGTATTTATTGTAAAAAATCAAGTGTGGTATGTATGGTAGTCAGCCGGGCTACCATACCAGGCCAACCCACCTACACATAATGTTCTATTACATTTAAGCATCCCAGAGCGATAAAATGTATATACAGTTCACTCATTACTTACCTTAAAATATTTGTAGTTTTAATGTAGGGTCAGGAGTAAGTAAATGAGATAAAACGAATAAATGAGAGAGAGAAAGAATGGGTGCATAAGAGAGGACAGGCGCAGAGTTATGTAAACAAACCAGGCGAAGGTAAGTTTTGTAAACGAAGTGTACACGTCTGGTTTGTGTACAAGTTACATTGTGTACAGGTTGTCTCTACATTGATACGGTAGAATAAATAAAGAAGAACACTCCCATTCTCATGTAACATCATTTTGAGAAGAAATGATGCTCTGAGTGAAGGCAATGGAAATAAGTCACTCTGACTTTTTTGGGTTATCCTAGGTTCTCTACACATATGTTGTTATGTATGATAATCTATGTAACTGTATTTGTGTATACCTGAATAAACTTACTTACATACATATGAAAGGAATAATTTTCTACAGTTACCCCCAGTAACTCATTTTCTCTTTTGTTAGATTAGAGAAAATGTTATTCTTGGCATCACTTGTACAAGTTATCTGGCTACCACATCTCATATTTATGTTTATTTATTCTATTGTAGGGTGTATTTATCATCTTTTTATGTTATGTATCATGTTTATTATATAATTTTGAAAAAAATATCATGGATGGATTAATGAAAATGTGTATATTAACGTAATATACAGCATTTAATGAGACTCGGTGATTATTATTATTATTATTATTAGCATTTCTAATATGGCGTCACTTGTGCAAGTCGTCTGCTACCACATCTCATATTTATGTTTACTTATTCTATTGTGGGGTGTATTTATCATCTTTTTATGTTATGTATCGTGTTTATTATATAATTTTGAAAAAATATCATAGATGGATTAATGAAAATGTGTATTTAACGTAATATACAACATTTAAATGAGACTCGATGATTATTATTATCATTACTAATATGACGTCTGGAGACATAAGACACTTACTGATTTTAATGTGTACCTGCACACCAGCACAGTATGTAAGTTTATTTAAGTACAGGTATACATAAGTATAATTATCAGAGTATATATAAAATATGAAATAACTTTTAAAAACATTTGAAATTTTGGAGTTTCCAGACAAAATGGAGAGACTTAGTCTCAGTAGTAGTAACCAGTTACCAGTCTCAGTAGTAGTAACCAGTTACCAGTACCGTCTGACTCAACGATCAACCGTCTCTTGAGTCACGGTCTTTCATATTGTGCTGACCTCAGCAGTATTCAAAGACCTACTGGGTACTGGGCAGCCGGCGAGCCAGTATTACGTGTGGTAGCAAGGAGATAGGTACGGCTGGCAAGAGCTCTGTCCACATAACAGCAATATACGTAAAACAGCCTACGTGAGTATTTCTACCCTAATCCACGTATCGAACTCCCACATGATAAATGGTGTGCAGCGGTGTGGAGCGTGGATTTACGTTTTTAAGGGTAATTCAAGGCGTTTGAAGGCTGTTTGTGTGAGTAGCGCCAGGGTCAAAGGTGAATCTCCAGCCACCAGCTCTACCCTCCGGCACCACCAGCCAAGCCTGACTCCCCTCACAGCTTTCATCCTGCAAGCCTGTTGCAGCCGTTTCAAGCTTCCTGGCTTAGTTCGTGTGCTAATTGCTTCAATCTCCGAGGGGTTGACCCGGATTTTGCAATTAAGCCAGTCAGTAAGCCAGACTGTGGAAGTGAACGCCAGTCAGCCTATCCAGCCTGTCTCCTGTCATCCAACTGCTCCTCCGTGCTTTGTGCATCGTTACACGTCTTCCAGTCATCCATTCTCGTGGGGTAAGCCAGTCAGCCAACCCAGCTTCTAACCCAGCTGAGAGAGAGAAGTAAGCCACGCAGTAAGAAGTAAGCCAGATTCCTCTGAGGTATTGTTTATATCGCTTTGTGCTTCCTGTTGGATGCTAAGAGTGGTTTTCACCATTCCTGTGGCATAGAGTGGGTTAAACCATCTGTGGGTGAGTGGGGCGCGCGGCAGCCTCACCGTCCCCCCCCTTACCACTATCTCCCACCACCCGGGGTGCGCGGCAGAAGCATCCACCACCACCACCACCACTACCAACCTACCTGTGGTTGTTTGCACCCTTGTACCGGGTCCTAGTACTGTTTTGGCTCACATAATTGGTCAAGAGATTGTAGCTGGTGCCAACGAGATAAAGCCAGTTATGTGAGTTCGCCTAGAAAGCACATTCTTCACGACAACAGTGCGAGTGGAAGAGGAAGCACCGCCCGCCCACAGGACAATATCTTCGCCCCACCACCAGTACTCACCGCCAGTCTACTACTCCAGACTCCAGTGATAATTTTCTTGAGACATTTTCTTGCATTTAAAGACATTTGCGTGTGTGCGACATTTATAGTAAATTTGCTTGTGTACTCTAAACCTTGTGTTTTTCAGTGTAAACGCAGTATTTCTTTAACTCAGTATTTTTCCAATATTTTTCAGTGTTTTCACTTATCTTATATTATTTTATTCTGCTGTGTTTTTCTTTATGCTATTCGTCTGTCGTAAGTATTATTGTGTAGTGTACCAGTCAGTCACCCTGTGTGAAGTGATTCAATTTTTTTTTATTGTATTGTCATTGTATTTCATGCAGTGATATTCACCCCAGTATACCAAATTTTCCATTTATTTCTATGTGTGTCATTTTTTTTCGTATGCCAACAGTGTCTCATTTCTCTAATTTTTTCGCAGACTGTGTACCATTATTTTTGCCAGCAAAATTTTTGTCGTATCAGTCACAGCAAGATTTTTGTTGTATCAGTCACAGCAGGATTTTGTTGTAAGAATATTAATTTAAGAAGTGTGCTCCGTCATTGTAAGTGTTATATTCCCTGTTTTGTACCTGTGTTTTAATTTTTTTTATATTTTTATATTCTTGAACAAATTCACTCTTGATGTAATTTCAATTACTTTTAACGTAAAGTGTTTTTCTTACTCTGTTTGAGTAAATTGTTTTGTCTAATTTACAATTAAGAGTTAAAGTGTTCAATCAGTTTATTTTTTTGACCTTCATAATTTTAATTCATTATTTTACCTGAGTTTTCCCAGTGACACTGTATTACTGCAGTGATTATTTCTATACTTTATTTTGTTGCACTTGTTCTGAAGTGAATTATTTTTGAACTTGTTCTGCAGTGAATTATTTTCTTTTATTGATATTTTGTAAATTATATTTTAATTTTGTCTATGCATTCTTAGAAACTACTTAAATTTCCCAGTTAACAATTTAATAATTTTATTTTATACTTTCACATTGATTTAAAAATTTAATTAATTAATTTCTTTATTAGCAAGAGTAAAGACAGCTCATTTTGAATTTAATTCAGTCTCCAGTAATATTTTTACTTGTATATTTCAATGTAAATTTTTTTTATTTTTGTCAATAGTCCTTTAAATTGAGTTTTCATTCCTCTTGCAGTGTATTTAAATATTATTCTGCAGAATTAGTTGTATATCTTTTCATTTCAATTCTAGAATTTTATATCATTTTTATTGTTCATTATTTTTGCCTTATTTGTTCTCGTGCTACTTTGCCATTATGTCTCACATACCGTCAAGTGATACTTTAGTGAATGTCGACACTCAGACCTCTCAGGCCACTACTGCTGGTCCTGTCATCAGTCCTCACAGTTCCTTACCGACTGACAGACCGACTCAGACACCGAGATATTATAGTTATACTCGTGATTCCCTTGATGCGTTACCTTTATTCAATGGCCATGTACATAGTCTTGAAGCATGGTTTGCGGTCATGTCCCAGTCACTTTTGAATGTTCACTTAGTGTATCATGCCTGTCAAAGTCAATATGAATCAGTCCACAGTACCAACATTCCCTTACTGACTGAAAGACAATACCTAGCCCTTGAGCAATGTGTTTGTTCTCACAGCTTGTATCTGAGATTTGTTAAAGTGCTGCGAAATGTGAAGTTCAGATTAAGTTCCTATAGATCCGTGAATTACTTATTAACGTAGCCGAGCGGTCAGGCACTAGTAATGCTGTCACTCCTGTCTGGACTCCAGCCACAATATCGTGCACGCAGGATAGTGCTTACTATCCTTGCGATGGCGACTTGTTCAAGTATTCGTTCCTTCCCAGGGGACGCTTTGAGAAGAACTTTACTTGCAACGAGTTATGCCATCTCTTGCTGATGCCACCAGCCATTGCAGAAAGACGTTTCTGTGGCTAGTGTGCTCACTTGAGTGTTTGTTGTCCCTTGTGTTTCAGATTGTGATCCCATCCTAGTTGACAGTAATCAGTGCATTGTAAGAAGTTATTTCTCGAGTAACTTCCACGTTGTTAATGTTTGCAAGTGAAGTTTTCAACCGGGGGGAGTCATCCACTCCACCGAGTTTGTTCATTCCTCCAGTAAGAAAGAACCGATCCCTTGTGTTCTGGTGATTCGATTCCTGCTCCAGGAAGATCTTATTCTGACTGTGAAGCCACCAGCTCCCATCAGTGACTTTCTCATGAACCAAGAATTACTGTATCGAACAGCCGAGTTGGGTACTCCTAGCAGAAGAGTATACCAGTTAGTAATTCCACAGTCACTAGTGAATGTAGCCTTACAGCTAGTTCACGATGTACCAGGTGTTGCACACCCTGGTATGGATCGTTCAGTAAAACAAGCCAGATTGAAATACTTTTGGCCTCGTATGGCAACTGATATTTCTGACTATGTTAGGAAATGTAGTGTCTGCATGCAACATAAAGGCAATGCTAATGGTCCTAATCCAATCCAAGTGTATCCAACTACTAGCGAACCTTGGGAAAGAGTTGCGCTAGATTTGTTAACTAATTTCCAATGTTCCCTCCAAGGTAACAAACATCTGTGTGTTATGGTAGACCATTTCACCAGATATTGCGAGTTAGTTCCTATTGCAGACAAGACTGCCGAGACAGTAGCTAAAGCGTTTAAAGAACGCATTATCTGCAGGCATACCACCCCTAAGTCCCTAGTAACAGATAATGGAGGTGAATTCTGTAATGAAATTCTTGAAAATTTGTGTACCTTGTACAAGATCTCTAAATCCACCATTGTTCCTCATCATCCTGCCAGCAATGGGTTAGCGGAACGAACCAATAAGAAAGTACTTGATGTCTTGAGAGCCACTATCAATCCCAATAGTGAAACTTGGGATGAAGTTATACCTGATGTGCAGTGTGCTATAAATTCTGCTTACAATGTTTCTATAGGTGACACTCCACATTATGCATTGTATGGTGTAGATAAACGTTTGCCTTATGAGTTGTTGTATTCTAATCCGAAACCAAATTACAACCCTGATGATTTCGTAGCAACTCGTACCAGCTTAGCTCAAAGTGTTTTTAGAAGAATCCGTGAAACACTTCATAAATCAACAGCTGAATTTACAAGAGTCGCAAATACTCGAGTAAAGCCATCAAAAATCAAAGTAGGTTCGAGAGTTATGCTGACTAACTTTAACAAATCGTCTGCAATGCCAAAGCTTGATCAAAAGTTTGTTGGTCCTTATCGCGTAGTTGAACATATCACTGGTAATAAGTATAAGGTTAGAGAGATTAGTACTGGTCAGTATAAAGAATCGCATTTGGATCATATGAAGTTAGTATGTGATGATAATGACGTTCCAACCCAGACTAATGTGACAGACTCTGACAATCCTCCTGATCCTGTACTCTCTTCCTCTGATACTCAGTCAGATGATCAACCTGAATGTCGTTATTCCCTACGTACACGACAGGTATTGAGAAATCCTCAAGTATCATTTGTAACGCCTACTTCAGATTTGCCTCAAATACAGCATGAGTTAGCCTATGCTACAGAGTTTGATCCTCCCAGAGATGACACCCATTCTGCATATGCCAATCTTACCCTAGCAGAGTTGGGGTTAAATGTAAATAACCTGTATAGATGAATAATTACAATATCAACTTACAGTATTCAAGAATTTTTTTTTTTTGTGTTCATGTTCTCTCCGCATTCTGAGAGTTAACAGTCTAGATTTGCGTGCACCGAATCTGCCTTTCTGTTAAACACTCTTTCTTTGTATATATTCCTTCCTCAGAATCCGTAGATCACATGAATACAGATCGATCGATCAAAATTTTTGTTTTTATCACTTGTATTCTCAACGTAGAGTTCGTTGTTCAATTGTTGAGTTTTAAGTTGTGCTATCGTATACCTTGTATTGCATTACAGTTTCAGTTACGTAAGCTTTCATTCCATTGTTCTACTTATGTATTTTTAATGTTTAATGTTGTGTACTTTGACATTGTATAGAATCAGCCCAAGCCGTATACCTACCATCTCTAGTTTGTATTAGTTGTATGTCGGGACGACATACGTTAGCGTCGCCGAGCTCTCAGTAGTAGTAACCAGTTACCAGTCTCAGTAGTAGTAACCAGTTACCAGTACCGTCTGACTCAACGATCAACCGTCTCTTGAGTCACGGTCTTTCATATTGTGCTGACCTCAGCAGTATTCAAAGACCTACTGGGTACTGGGCAGCCGGCGAGCCAGTATTACGTGTGGTAGCAAGGAGATAGGTACGGCTGGCAAGAGCTCTGTCCACATAACAGCAATATACGTAAAACAGCCTACGTGAGTATTTCTACCCTAATCCACGTATCGAACTCCCACATGATATTAGTGCTTACTGAGCTCACGAAGAATGTAAACAAACAAGGTGGGGCGCGGTGACCGTATTAGAAAGTCAGGTGGGGGGAGCCGTATAGCGAGTTTTGGTCATAATTTGAAATGACCGTATTAGCGGAACGCCGTAAAGTGAAACGCCGTAAAGCGGGGCCCTGCTGTACATCCTTAGTCCTACTTAATCTTATGATTACAAACATTGATTCTGATATTAATATCTTATTAACTCTTTCAGGGTCGACAAGCCCTCTCAGACTTGTTCTCAGGGTCGGCCAAATTTCACAAAAAAAAAAAAAAAAAAAATTATAAGATAGAGAATCTTTTCCTGGTCATAATGACACCAAAAGTATGAAATTTGATGGAAAACTTACGGAATTATGCTCTCGCGAAGTTAGCGGTCTTGAGGATGTTTATGCATCGGCGATTTTGCCCACTTTGAGCCCTATTTTCGGCCAATTCCAGTGTACTTGTCGACAAAAATCATAACTATTTCGCTAGAACTCCATTTTTTCTATCGAATGAGTATAAGAAACCACCCATTTACCGATTTCAACTATCCAATACAGTGGTCAGAATTTATCAGTTTTGCCAATTTCACACAAATTTCAAAAGATGCCAATTTCTGAATAGGGTCCAGAATAAACAAGAAAGACATTCCTGGCACTAAAATAACATTTCCTCTGTTCATTAGTCGCGTCTCCATGCCCCTCTTACATTCTTTTGCTTTCCACTTTGAATTTTTATTCTCACAAAAAAATTGAAGATTTACTGTTATGCAGACTACTGCATTAGTGTAGAAATGGTATAAATAATGTCAGTGCACTTGTGGAAGAATATTAGACTCGCCAGTTGACGTGTATTGGACACTTGGCATGATTTGTTTACTTTTGAAATTTGGCAAAAATTGAACATTTCTGCTACTTTAGAGCTCAATTTCAAGATACTTTTCATTAAGAAGCCAATCAAAATCATCTCAATTTCTGTAATATGTCTTCCATTCTATAAAATGAGACCAGGAAAACTAGAATACACCCATAAATACAACATGAAAATACACTGCAAAGTCGCTGTTTTAAACCAAAAATACGGTCGGAGTTTTTTTCTCATTATGCACTGTGTGCTGCAGGATTTTTTTTTATACTGTGCACACTGACCACATAGACTCATTCTTTCGTATGTAGGCCTACCAGCTTTCTCTCGCTATATTTGAAGGCGCTAGAATTTAGGCATTCTAGTACATCAATAACGCTGGTGCTTAAGCCGTACTAGTACACTGGAAACCCTGAAAGGGTTAAGAATGATACAGTATTTTTCTCCTCATCCCTCACCAAATGAAAAGGGTAAATACACCTACCATCTGACTTACAACCTGCTCGACATACGTCCACTCAACTTACGACCGTACATCTGGCAGCTGGCCTGGGCCGGCTGATGCATACCGCTGTACAATATTTGATGATATTTGCGGCGTCAACACTCCACGCAGGCAGTATCAGTTTGAGTTACCCTGCAGTATCAGCAGCATCATACTGTATTAACTGTACTAACTGGACAGTAAATTTCACCATGGCCTCTAAGAGGAAGTCTGAATCTTGCACTGGAGATTGTGGCAAGAAAGGCTCTTACTCTCGAACTCACTACGTATTTGTTTTCACTGTTGCACATAAACCTGTCTGTATCTGTCTGCCTATATATCTGTGTATCTCTGTGTGTCTGTATCTGTCTTTCTGTCTACCTGTCTATGTCTACCTGTGTGTGTCTGTCTTTCTGTCTACCTGTGTGTCTGTCTTTCTGTCTACCTGTGTGTCTTTGTCTACCTGTGTGTGTCTTTCTGTCTACCTGTGTGTCTGTCTACTTGTGTGTGTCTATGTCTACCTGTGTGTGTCTGTCTACCTGTGTCTGTCTACCTGTGTGTGTCTGTCTACCTGTGTGTGTCTGTCTACCTGTGTGTCTACCTGAGTGTCTGTCTGCCTGCATCTGTCTGTCCTTCTGTCTGTCTCAGAGCCACTCATTAAGAGTAACTGGTCTTGAAGATGCCATATTAACAATGATAATAACACAATAATAATCACTGAGGCACATTAAATGTGTATAAAATGTTGATATAGACATTTGGCTTAATCCATCTATGATTTCTTTTTCAAAATTATATAATAAACATGTTACATAACATATAAACATATAAATTAACAAAAATGAGATGTTTTTCTGGTCGGCTTGACAGAGTGAACAGGAACCATTCGTGTCCAGGCTGGTAACAACAACAACAACAACAACAACAACGATTGTTTACATAACTCGCCAGCTTTCTACACACTCATTCGTTTATTCATTTAATCTTGTTTACTCACCTCTCACTCTACATTAAGACTACAGATATTTTAAGGTAAGTAATGAGTGGACATTATTATATTATAGTTTAATAATAATAATATTATTAATATTAGTACATATGTATTATTGTAATAATAATAATAATAATTCATCTTCTTTCTTTCAACACACCGGCCGTATCCCACCGAGGCGGGGTGGCCCAAAAGGAAAAACGAAAGCTTCTCCTTTTACATTTAGTAATATATACAGAAGGGGTTACTAGCCCCTTGCTCCCGGCATTTTAGTCGCCTCTTACAACACGCATGGCTTACGGAGGAAGAATTCTGTTCCACTTCCCCATGGAGGTAAGAGGAAATAAACAAGAACAAGAACTAGAAAGAAAATAGAAGAAAACCCAAAGGGGTGTGTATATATATGCTTGTACATGTATGTATAGTGTGACCTAAGTGTAAGTAGAAGTAGCAAGACATACCTGAAATCTTGCATGTGTATGAGACAAAAAAAAAAAGACACCAGCAATCCTACCATCGTGTAAAACAATTACAGGCTTTCGTTTTACACTCACTTGGCAGGACGGTAGTACCTCCCTGGGTGGTTGCTGTCTACCAACCTACTACCACAATAATAATTTTTTTTTTTTTCAACAAGTTGGCCGTCTCCCACCGAGGCAGGGTGACCCAAAAAAGAAAGAAAATCCCCAAAAAGAAAACACTTTCATCATCATTCAACACTTTCACCACACTCACACACTATCACTGTTTTTGCAGAGGTGCTCAGAACACAACAGTTTAGAAGCATATACATACAAAGATACACAACATATCCCTCCAAACCGCCAATATCCCAAACCCCTCCTTTAAAGTGCAGGCATTGTACTTCCCATTTCCAGGACTCAAGTCCGACTATATGAAAATAGCCGGTTTCCCCAAATCCCTTCACTAAATATTACCCTGCTCGCACTCCAACAGATCGTCAGGTCCCAAGTATCATTCGTCTCCATTCACTCCTATCTAACACGCTCATGCACGCTTGCTGGAAGTCCAAGCCCCTCGCCCACAAAACCTCCTTTACTCCCTCTTTCCAACCCTTTCGAGGACGACCCCTACCCCTCCTTCCTTCCCCAATAGATTTATATGCTTTCCATGTCATTCTAATTTGATCCATTCTCTCTAAATGACCAAACCACCTCAACAACCCCTCTTCTGCCCTCTGACTAATGCTTTTATTAACTCCGCACCTTCTCCTAATTTCCACACTCCGAATTTTCTGCATAATATTTACACCACACATTGCCCTTAGACAGGACATCTCCACTGCCTCCAACCGTCTCCTCGCTGCTGCATTTACCACCCAAGCTTCACATCCATATAAGAGTGTTGGTACTATTATACTTTCATACATTCCCTTCTTTGCCTCCATAGATAACGTTTTTTGACTCCACATATACCTCAACGCACCACTCGCCTTTTTTCCCTCATCAATTCTATGATTAACCTCATCCTTCATAAATCCATCCGCCGACACGTCAACTCCCAAGTATCTGAAAACATTCACTTCTTCCATACTCCTCCCCAATTTGATATCCAATTTTTCTTTATCTAAATCATTTGATACCCTCATCACCTTACTCTTTTCTATGTTCACTTTCAACTTTCTACCTTTACACACACTAACCTTTACACACACTAACTTTACACACACTAACCTTTGCAATTTTTCTTTAGAATCTCCCATAAGCACAATATCATCAGCAAAAAGTAACTGTGTCAATTCCCATTTTGAATTTGATTCCCCATAATTTAACCCCACCCCTCTCCCGAACACCCTAGCATTTACTTCTTTTACAACCCCATCTATAAATATATTAAACAACCATGGTGACATTACACATCCCTGTCTAAGACCTACTTTTACCGGGAAGTATTCTCCCTCTCTTCTACACACCCTAACCTGAGCCTCACTATCCTCATAAAAACTATTAACAGCATTTAGTAACTTACCACCTATTCCATATACAGTGGACCCCCGCATAACGATGGCATCGCATAGCGATTTTTCCGCATAACGATTACTTTTATCGCAAAATTTTTGCCGCGCATACCGATTAAAAACCCGCATACCGATTTTCGTCCGAGACGCGTCCAATGTGCCCTCAGCCAGCCTCACATGTGCCGCTCCGTCCCATTGTTTACCAGCCAGCCTCCGCGGTAACATCCAAGCATACACTCGGAATATTTCGTATTATTACAGTATTTTCGGTGCTGTTTCTGGAAAATAAGTGACCATGGGCCCCAAGAAAGCTTCTAGTGCCAACCCTGTGGTAAAAAGGGTGAGAATTAGTATGGAAATTAAGAAAGATTTTGAAGGGTTTGGGGCTAACCCTGAGAAGCCTATGCCAGTTGTGGAATCCATTGTGCCTACTTCAAAGATTAAGGAAATGTGTGCAGAGTGGGTTGAACTGCAAACCTTTATAGATGAAAATCACCCTGACACAGCTGTTGCAAGCCGTGCTTGTGACTATTTCAATGACAATGTTATGGCCCATTTTAGGAAAGTCTTGAAGGAACGGGAGGTACAGAGCTCTATGGACAGATTTGTTGTGCGACAGAGGTCCAGTGACTCTCAAGCTGGTCCTAGTGGCATTAAAAGAAGAAGGGAAGTAACCCCAGAAAAGGACTTGCTACCTCAAGTCCTAATGGAAGGGGATTCCCCTTCTAAACAGTAAGAAGATAATGCTCTCCCCTCCTCCCATCCCATCAATCATCACCAGATCTTCAATAAAAGTAAGTGTCATGTAATTGTGCATGCCTTTTTCAGTTTGTGTGTATTAAAATTAACATTTCATGTGGTAAAAAAAAATTTTTTTCATACTTTTGGGCGTCTTGCACGGATTAATTTTATTTCCATTATTTCTTATGGGGAAAATTCATTCGCATAACGATTATTTCGCATAACGATGAGCCCTCTTGCACGGATTAAAATCGTTAACCGGGGGTCCACTGTACAGTGGACCCCCGGTTAACGATATTTTTTCACTCCAGAAGTATGTTCAGGTGCCAGTACTGACCGAATTTGTTCCCATAAGAAATATTGTGAAGTAGATTAGTCCATTTCAGACCCCCAAACATACACGTACAAACGCACTTACATAAATACACTTACATAATTGGTCACATTCGGAGGTAATCGTTATGCGGGGGTCCACTGTACTTGCAACATCTGCCACATTGCTCCTCTATCCACTCTATCATATGCCTTTTCTAAATCCAAAAATGCAATAAAAACTTCCCTATCTTTATCTAAATACTGTTCACATATATGCTTCAATGTAAACACTTGATCTACACATCCCCTACCCACTCTGAAGCCTCCCTGCTCATCCGCAATCCTACATTCTGTCTTACCTCTAATTCTTTCAATTATAACCCTACTGTATACTTTTCCTGGTATACTCAGTAAACTTATTCCTCTATAATTTTTACAATCTCTTTTGTCCTCTTTCCCTTTATATAAAGGGACTATACATGCTCTCCACCAATCCCTAGGTACCTTCCCCTCTTTCATACATTTATTAAACAAAAGTACCAACCACTCCAACACTATATCCCCCCCTGCTTTTAACATTTCTGTCATGATCCCATCAGTTCCAGCTGCTTTACCCCCTTTCATTCTACGTAATGCCTCACGTACCTCCACCACACTTACATTCTGCTCTTCTTCACTCCTAAAAGATGGTATACCTCCCTGGCCAGTGCATGAAATTACCGCCTCCCTTTCTTCCTTAACATTTAAAAGTTCCTCAAAATATTCTCGCCATCTACCTTATACCTCCCTCTCCCCATCTACTAACTCCCCTACTCTGTTTTTAACTGACAAATCCATACTTTCCCTAGGCTTTCTTAACTTGTTTAACTCACTCCAAAATTTTTTCTTATTTTCATTAAAATTTCTTGACAGTGCCTCTCCCACTCTTTCATCTGCTCTCCTTTTGCACTCTCTCACCACTCTCTTCACCTTTCTTTTACTCTCCATATACTCTGCTCTTCTTATAACACTTCTGCTTTGTAAAAACCTCTCGTAAGCTACCTTTTTCTCTTATCACGCCCTTTACTTCATCATTCCACCAATCACTCCTCTTTCCTCCTGCCCCCACCCTCCTATAACCACAAACTTCTGCCCCACATTCTAATACTGCATTTTTAAAACTATTCCAACCCTCTTCAACCCCCCCACTACTCATCTTTGCACTAGCCCACCTTTCTGCCAATAGGCGCTTATATCTCGCCCGAACTTCCTCCTCCCTTAGTTTATACACTTTCACCTCCCTCTTACTTGTTGTTGCCACCTTCCTCTTTTCCCATCTACCTCTTACTCTAACTGTAGCTACAACTAAATAATGATCCGATATATCAGTTGCCCCTCTATAAACATGTACATCCTGGAGTCTACCCATCAACCTTTTATCCACCAATACATAATCTAACAAACTACTTTCATTACGTGCTACATCATACCTTGTATATTTATTTATCCTCTTTTTCATAAAATATGTATTACTTATTACCAAATTTCTTTCTACACATAGCTCAATTAAAGGCTCCCCATTTACATTTACCCCTGGCACCCCAAAATTACCTACTACTCCCTCCATAACATTTTTACCCACTTTAGCACTGAAATCCCCAACCACCATTACTCTCACACTTGATTCAAAACTCCCCACGCATTCACTCAACATTTCCCAGAATCTCTCTCTCTCCTCTACACTTCTCTCTTCTCCAGGTGCATACACGCTTACTATAACCCACTTTTCACATCCAATCTTTATTTTACTCCACATAATCCTTGAATTTATACATTTGTAGTCCCTCTTTACATGTATTATTATTATACATATTATTATTACATTATTATACGTATTATTATTATTATTACAATATAAATAATTTGTAATTTTTATTCACAAAAAAATAGAAGATTTACTGTTATGCAGACTACTGCATTATTGTAATAATTGTATAAATAATGTCAACCCATTCATGACTGCATATTGGAATGGACAGTGACGTCATTTGTTTATTCAACATCGCCAAAAATCAAACATTTCTTCTACTTTGATCTCAATTTGAAGGTACTTTTCACTGTGAAACCAATCAAAATCATATCTATTTCTGTAATATATCTTCCATTCTATCAAATGGGGAAAAAAAATAAAGGGGAGGCTAATTGCTAAGAAGTGAACTCCATTATTTATGGTCCGATTTCTTTCATTTTTGGTGTATGTTAAGGAGCATCTTTCCAAGTTTCAGTAAGATAGTCCAACAAACAAATGTGATCCAATTCCCTAGATCAAAAGCAAAAGCCCCTCACCAGCGTCAAGGAACCTCCCTTGAGGCCTACTCGCTTATGGAAATTTCACTCGCTTATGGAAGCAAAAAATCGACCGATTGACTGCTTGTATTTGGAAAAGCTCGCATGTGGATGCGCTCGCAAGTAGAGGTTCCACTTTCTGCCTTGTAATGACAAGCTGAAAGAAATACAAGATTTGTGTCGTCATGCAGGCATAAACGTAGCATGCACATGTAACGCCATCGTATTAGCTTTAACAAAGAAAATGCAATGCTTATGATTTTTTTTTACTTCAGCAAGCATCTTCTATCAAGGCAGAGCAACCCAAAGAAAGAACTCATTTGCCATCTTTCAATCATTGTTCTGTGCTGTGCTGACATCAATATCTAGTTTATCCTTCAAATTCAACAATATCCTCCCTAAACCACGGTATGGGTGGGGCTTGAACTCAGGGTAAGAGTCATAAAACTTCAGGCCAGTGTGTAAGTCAATGGGCCAGCTGGCTACAATAAGATTCGTCCAACTAAGTATATTTATGCACCAAGGGAAGGTTAGCATGGGCCCCACTGTGACCACAAATGCAAGTTTTTACAGATGAATCTCCCACTAGCATGGCCATGACAAACTCTAGCTCAAGTCCTCTCAAAACCAACATCATGACTCAGGAAATTGTAATAACACGATTGCAAACAAACCACGGTAAGGGAGGGGCTCAAACTCACATCAAATGAGTCATAATGCCCCAGCTTCACGACTCACTTGCCGTGAGTTCAAGCCCCACCTTTACCATGGTTTGTTTGACCTTGTGTTATTATGATTTCACGAGTAATGCCCCCCCCCCTTTCTGAGTACAGGCACTGCACTAAAGTCCAACTAACCAATTTTCCTGAATCACTTCACACTCCAACACCAAGTTCACTTAATCTAGTATACTCTCAAGCCTGCTGGATATCCAAGCACCTAAAACTTTGAAGCCTCCTTTTCCCATTCCCTCCAACCATTCATGGGAAGAACCCCCTACCCTCCTACCTTCCACCTAAGATTTATGCATCTCCATCCTCTCTCTGTGCCTAAATCATCACTGCAAACTTTCCTTAGCCATATAAATTATACCACTGTTGTGCAATTTCTACACCCCAAACCCTCTGCATAATATTCACAGACCACACTACCCTTAAACACAACATCTTTGCTGCCTCAAGTTCCCTTCTCACTGAAATGTTCAAAACCCATGCCTGACACCCATAAGGTAGTGTTGGTATCACTATTCTATAATACATTTCCTTTTTTGGCCTCAACAGATAAACTTCTTTCTTTACATATATGCCTCAACACACTACCTACTTCCTTCTCATCTACTCTATGGTTCACCTAGACTTTGGAGGACTCATCACTTATATATCCACTCCAAAATATCTGAAACATCCACCTTCTCCACCCCCCTCTCTCTAATGTGATATTCAACCTCAGACTGTGCAAACCTTTAAACCTCATCACCTCATTTTTTCTATGTTCTCTTTAATTTCCTACTTTTACACATCCAATGTAACACTTATGAAGTTGTTACCTGGTTTATGGTGGTGATGATGTAAGGTGGCAGGAGTATTGTTATTGAGCAGGAGCTGTTGGAGGGGAGCATGGGCATTGGCACTGGGTAGTCTGTGATGTGTGGCACCTAAATTACCTGCAGCAGGGGCTTGGCCTCTCATTAACTGCTGGGCAAACACCACCTGGGCCTGGGCTTGTGCTGCTTGTAGAGCTGAAAAATGACAAAACAGAGTTCAATTAAGAACAAAACTAAGCAATAAACCAGTAAGCCTTAAGTCACTCAATGAAATTAAAATTACTTTCAATGTAAAAAATATCTTTTAGATTAAAGAGTACATTTTCCTGGTGGTAATAAAAAGAAAAAAAGCCCATCAGTACTTACCAAGATATAGAGGCATAAGTTGAAGGTTGATGACCCGCTGACAGAAACACCAGCAACTGCTGTGCAGTCCACATTCTAACTTTTTTTTTTATATTTCTTTGGTTATATTTTGATTGGCTAAAAGAACATTTGCACACAAAACTAAAATTAACCCATTCCCTGTCAATACCCCCTGCTCACAATCTTGCTCTCAGTGTTGAAGAATTTAAACAAAAAAATACTTTTTTCTTATGAAATGACAGAGAATCTTTTCCTGATGGTAATGACACCAAAAGTACGAAATCCGATGGAAAACTTACGTAATTACACTCTCGCGAAGTCAGTGGTCTCGGTGATATATGTGCACTGGCGATTTCGCCCACTTTGAGCCCTATTTTCGGCCAATTCCACTGTTCCAGTCGACTTCTCATAGCTATTTCTTTAGAACTCCATTTGTTCTATCAACTGGGTACAAGAAACCACCCATTTACCGATTTCAACTACCCAATAAAGTGATCAGAAATTGGCAATTTGGCCAATTTCAAAAGATGCCAATTTCAAAATAGGGTCCAGGACAAATAATACAGGCATTCCTAGCACTAAAATAACATTTCTCTGTTCATCAGTCACATCTCCAGGCCCCTCTTATATTATGCTTGCTTTCCATTTTGAATTTTTACTCACACAAAAAATAGAAGATTTACTGTTATGCAGACTATTGCATTTTTGTAATAATTGTATAAATAATGTCATCCCATTAATGACTGCATATTAGACTGGCCAGTTAGACACGTATTGGACGGTGACATCATTTGTTTACTCTTGAACATCGGCAAAAATCATTTCCGCTAATCTGAATTCAATTTCAAGGTACTTTTCATCAAGAAACAAATCGAAATCATCTCTATTTCTGTAATATATCTTCCATTCTATCAAATGAGACCAAGAAAACAAGAATACAACCATAAATACCATACGAAAATACACCTCAGTTGGCATTTTAAACCAAAAACATAGTCGGAGTTTTTTTTTTTCTCATGCACTGCATGCTGCAGGATTTTTTTTATACTGCACACACACTGACCACACAGACCCATTCTCTCACATGTAGGTTTACCAGCTTTTTCCTGCTAGATTTGAAGCTCCTAGATTTTTAGCATATTAATACGTCACCAACACTGGCATGCAAGCCGTACCTGTATGGGTTAAATAACCCATCAAAATTTATGAACTCTTTATGAAAGGGAGGACAAAACAACATGACTTACAGTAACTTATGTGATAGGCCAGTAACTTCTGTCTCCCGTGAACCCACATAATGCACAATGTACATGTATATCCACCCACTGTATGCAACACAATATCTCCACTAATAGTGTCATCAGTATATTATTTACAAAACATGTTCACATAACATCAACACACATGTACAAATGTTTCACATTTCTACTGACCACAAAAAAAAATTTTTTTGGCCTATAATACTCACTAAAATATGCTCTATCATTTCTTAAGAAAATTTTTTTTTTTTCTTCAAAAATTTTTCGATCCTGAGAACAAGTTTGGGAGAGGGCCTGTCGACCCTGAAAGGGATAAAACGCAGTGCAAGACGAAATCATGTTAAATGAACTGAAGTACTTATGGGAAAAATATTGTTATGTTCCTTGGACCCCCTGACAATGGCAAACTTTTTCTCTTCAGGCCTCCAAATTGTAAAAAAATAAAAATGATAATATACAATTGCAGTTCACTATCATGGCATATTACGTTTAATGCATTGCTTAAGGCTACAAATGTTACAGAAGTATTTCTTACCTTATACTGTGTGATTCTGAACAGAGTGAAAAGGGATGCTGTGGCCCTATTGAGCTTAGGTAGAAGGTTGTGGACTGTTTGCCAAGGTGGATGGTTGAGGCTTTGGCAATGAAGTCAATGGTTGTACTGTAGTAGTAAGAAATACTGTAGAATACATGTGTAAAAATATTACAGGCTATCAGCTATCACTCGCATATACAGTGGAACCTCCATTGTCGAACACATACTTGTTGAACAAATCATTTTTTGAATGGAAAACTGACGGAATTACTCTCTCGCAAAGTTAGCAATCTCGGCGATACTTACAAATAGACTATTTCGCTCACTGAGCCCCATTTTCGGCTAATTCCATTGTTCCAGTCAACCAAACTCACAGCTATTTCTTTAGAGCTCCATTTTTTCTATCGATTAAGTACAAAAAACTTTCCATTTACCGATTTCAACTACCCAATAACGTGGTCAGAAATTTGTAATTTGGCCAATTTCACGAAAATTAAAAAATGTGACAATTTCAAAATAGGGTTCAGAATGAACAATGCAGACATTCATGGCTCTAAAATAACATTTTTTTTTATTCATCAGTCACGTCTCCAGGCCCCTCTGATATTACTCTTGCTTTCTATTCTGAATTTTTATTCAAACAAAAAATAGAAAATTTACTGTTATGCAGACTACTGCAATATTGTAATAATTGAATAAATAATTTAAACCCATTCATGACTGCATATTAGAATGGCTACTTGGACATTTATTGGAAAATGACATCATTTGTTTGCTTTCGAACATTTCCCCTACTTTGAGCTCCATTTCAAGGTTCTTTTCATAGTAAAACCAATCAAAATCACCTCTATTTCTATAATATGTTTTCCATTCTATCAAATGAGACCAAGAAAACGAGAATACAACCATAAATACTATAGGAAAATAGACCACAAAGTCGGCATTTTAATTAAAAAAAAAAAAAGGTCGGATTTTTTTCTCATTATGCACTGTGTGCTGCAGGATTTTTTTTATATGGTGCACACTGACTGCACAGACCCATTCTCTCATATGTGGGCCTACCAGCTTTCTCCTGCCTGATTTGAAGCCGCTAGAATTTATGAGTATATATGCCTCAAACACGATGGCTTGTAAGACGTATACAGTGGACCCCCGCCATACAATGCCATCGCATTACGTTAAATCCGCTATACGATACATTTTAACGCAAAAATTTTGCCTCGCCTCATGATAAAAAACTCGCCAAGCGTGATTCCTCCCAAATCTGTCCGTCCAGCCTGAGCGCCTCAGCTTCCCTGCCGTCATTGTTTACAAGCCAGGGTGGCCGGTTGCATGCACACATTTTGTATTATTCCACTGTTTATAGTGCTTGTAACTGCTAAATAAGCCACCATGGGCCCAAAGAAAGCTTCTAGTGCCAACCCTGTGATAAAAAGGGTGAGAAATACTATCGTGCCACAGTCAGGTGTTGCTGCACCATGGTCAGCTGTTGCTGCACCAGTCACCTGCTACTGCACCACCGTCAGCTGTTGCTGCCCCATAGTCAGCTGCTGCTACACCACTGCCAGCTGCTGATGCACGACCGTCAGGTGTTGCTGCACCACAGTCAGGTGTTGCTGCACCACGGTCAGCTGTTGCTGCACCACTGTCAGCTGTTGCTGTACCACAGTCAGGTGTTGCTGCACCACGGTCAGCTGTTGCTGCACTAGTCACCTGCTGCTGCACCACCATCAGCTGTTGCTGCACCACTGTCAGCTGTTGCTGCACCACAGTCAGCTGCTGCTGCACCACAGTCAGCTGTTGCTGAACCACGGTCAGCTGCTGCTGCACCACCATCAGCTGTACTACTCGAAGATGTTGAGTGTGTGTTGTTGGTGTGGCTTAACGGGAAACAATTACCGAGAAACGATTAACCCCAGAGGGTTAGCCACCCAGGATAACCCAAGAAAGCCAGTGCATCATCGAGGACTGTCTAACTTATTTCCATTGGGGTCCTTAATCTTGTCCCCCAGGATGTGACCCACAACAGTTGACTAACACCCAGGTGAACAAGAAAAAATGCCTGGAACTAGTGCTCATATTGGTGAATTTAAGGCCAGCAAAGGTTGGTTTGGGAGATTTAAGAATTGTAGTGGCATACACAGTGTGATAAGGCATGGTGAAGCTGAAAAATTCCAACCCCAACAAGTGTTCAATTGTGACGAAACAGGCTTGTTCTGGAAGAAAATGCCAAACAGGACCTACATTACTCAGGAGGAAAAGGCACTCCCAGGACACAAGCCTGTGAAAGACAGGCTAACTCTCATGTTTTGTTGTAATGCTAGTGGGGATTGCGAAGTGAAGCTTTTGCTCATGTATCACTGAAAATCCCTGAGTGTTCAAGAAAAACAGTGTCTCATCACTCATCAATACTCTTCAATAAAGGTAAGCGTCATTTTGACATTTATTTATTTAATTATTGTGCATGTCTTATTGTTTTCTTTGTAGGGAAATGTATATTTCATGAAAAATTTTTTTAATACTTTAGGCTGTCTGGAATGGATTAATTGGATTTCCATTATTTCTTATGGGGAAAATTAACTCGGCTGACGATAATTTCGGCTAATGATGAGCTCTCAGGAACGGATTAATATCGTTAGGCGAGGCTCCACTGTATATACAACTAAAACAGTCAAAGGGTTAAGACTACAAATGCAACCGAAATAATAGTATTTCTTACCTTAAATTGTGGGTGCTGGTGTTTGTGGATGATTGTGAAGAGAGTGGAGAGTTATGCTGTGGTCCTACTGGGCTGAGGTGGATGGTAGAGGTTCTGGTACTGAAGTCGATAG
This sequence comes from Cherax quadricarinatus, assembly GCF_038502225.1. Classification (NCBI taxonomy): domain Eukaryota; kingdom Metazoa; phylum Arthropoda; class Malacostraca; order Decapoda; family Parastacidae; genus Cherax; species Cherax quadricarinatus. Next base: position 6,405,405 of record NC_091312.1, on the reverse strand, counting down.
TTGTACTGGAGTGTGCATAAATTTTGAAATAGATGTTGGGGCTATTTTTACCCTGCAGTACATTATACAGCTGACGGTAAGGTATCAGCTGTTCTAGACACCGTTTCAGAGCACTGCTTCTAGATTTGTCAGGGTCCTCTTCAGTGAAAAGTCTAAGTCAGTCAGTAAAATCAAGCCAGTAAATCAGTAAAGTCCAATCAGTCAAATAAGTCAGTCAAGCAAGTCAGTGTGCGCAGTATATAAAAATCCTGCAGCACGCAGTGCATGAGAAAAAAAAAAAACGCTGACTGTTTATGGTTTAAAAAACTGACTTTGAAGTGTATTTTTGTTTGGTATTTATTATTTATGGTTGTATTCTTGCTTTCTGGGTCTAACTTGATGAAATGGATGATATATTACAAAAATAGAGATGATTTTGAATGGCTTATGGATTAAAGTATACCTTGAATTTGAGCTCAAATTAGCAGAAATGTTCAGTTTTTGCCAATGTTCAAGAGTAAATAAATTACGTCACGTGTCCAATACATGTCAACTGGTGGGTTAATATGCTTTCACAAATGTGCTGATATTATTTATATCATTTTTACAATAATGCAGTAGTCTGCATAGCAGTAAATCTTCTATTTTTTGTGTGAATAAAAATTCAAAATAGAAAGCAAGCATAATATCAGAGGGTCCTGGAGATGTGACTAATGAACAGAGAAAATGTTATTTTAGTGCTAGAAATGTTTGTATTGTTAATTGTGGACCCTATTTTGAAATTGGCCTTACTTGAATTGTGTATAAAATTTGCCAAATTACCAATTTCTGATCACTTTATTGGGTAGTTGACATTGGCAAATGAGCGGTTTCTTATAGTCAATCAATAGAACAAATGTACTTCTAGCAAAATAGCTGAGTTTGGTCGACTGGAACACTGGAACTGGCCAAAAATAGGGCTTAAAGTGGGTGAAATAGCCGATGCGTAAATATCGCTGAGGCAGCTAACTTCGCGAGAGCATAATACGGCAAGTTTTCCATCAAATTTCGTATTTTTTGGCATCATTTCCATCAGGAAAAGATTCCCTATCATTACGTGTTTTTTTTTTTTTTAATTCTTTGACACTGAGAGCAAGTTTGTGAGCAGGGGTCTTGACAGTAAAAGGGTTAAGGCCTTAGGCTCTCTCTTGTTTAATACAGTGGTACCTTGGGATACAAAATTAATTCGTTCCAGAAGGCTGTTCGAGTGCTGATACCGAACGAATTTGTTCCCATAAGGAATAATGTAAATTAGATTAATCCGTTTCAGACCCCCAAAAATACACTTAAAAAAGCACTTACATAAATACACTTACATAACTGTTTGAGCTTTGAGCTATTCGTATCCCAAGGAACCACTGTATCTCTCTTTTCTTTGTAACTCCAAGACTTAACCCTCTGACTGTTTCAGCCGTATATAAATGTCTTATGAGCCAGTGTTTCAGACATATATATACTCAATAATTCTAGTAGCTTTAAATCAGGCAGGAGAAAGCTGGTAGGCCCACATGTAAGAGAATGAGTCTGTGTGGTCAGTGTGCACCATATAAAAAAAAATCCTGCAGCACGCAGTGCATAATGAGAAAAAAAAAACTCCGATAGCTTTTTTTTTTAATTAAAATGCCGACTTTGTGGTCTATTTTCCTATGGTATTTATGATTGTATTCTCGTTTTCTTGGTCTCATTTGATAGAATGGAAAACATATTATAGAAATAGAGGTGATTTTGATTGGTTTTACTATGAAAAGAACCTTAAAATGGAGCTCAAAGTAGGGGAAATGTTTGAGTTTTGCCAATGTTCAAAAGTAAACAAATGATGTCACTTTCCAATAAATGTCCAAGTAGCCATTCTAATATGCAGTCATGAATGGGTTGATGTTATTTATACAATTATTACAATATTGCAGTAATATGCTTAACAGTACATCTTCTATTTTTTTGCTTGAATAAAAATTCAAAATAGAAAGCAAGAGTAATATCGGAGGGGCCTGGAGACATGACTGATGAACAAAGAAAATGTTATTTTAGAGCCAGGAATGTCTGCATTGTTCATTCTGAACCCTATTTTGAAATTGTCATATTTTTTAATTTTCGTAAAATTGGCCAAATTGCAAATTTCTGACAATGTTATTGGGTAGTTGAAATCGGTAAATGGGCAGTTTCCTGTACTCAATCAATAGAGCAAATGGAGTTGTAAAGAAATTGCTGAGTCTGGTTGACTGGAACAATGGAATTAGCCAAAAATAGGGCTCAAAGTGGGCAAAATCGCCGATTCATAAACATTGCCGAGGTCGCTAACTTCGCGAGAGTGTAATTCCGTCAGTTTTCCATCAAATTTCGTTCCTTTGGTGTCATTACAATCGGGAAAAGATTCTCTATCATTTCATAAGAATTTTTTTTTTTTTTCAGAAATTTTGCGACACCAGGAGACACCTCAGGATTTGGGGTTGCGACAGTCAAGGGGTTAAAGGGTTGTACCTATTCTTGCCACTTTCAGCAACACTCGTATGCCTACTGGGTGCTATGACTGCTTGGCAGATACAAGATATGGCAATTAAAAGAGCAAAAAACAAATCCCAAACATAGCTAACACCTAGGAGAGAATTGTACTAGATGTGTATGAACAAAGGCAGGAATGGGGGTGTTGGGGGTGGCAGTAGGTTTCTCCTGCTGACACAATGGTCTGACCCACAGTCAGGCAGCAGCATGAGCTGGAGAAATTTCTTTCCTGCCTGCAAATGGAACCGTATTAAGTTAATTTTACGTGCTGTATAAAATTATTCCACAATTTTTCAATAGTGTAATAACCAAAATGTGGCAAATAAATCCGTGTAACATAATGGTCTACTGTATATTAAATTCATCATTTGGCATCATTACAAAGTGGGAGGAGCTATAAGAGAGGGTGAAGGAGTATCAAAGTGTCTCAGTAATTGCTGAGTGGTCATGACGGACGGTTGAGTGCATCATGGCACTAATATGTTGCATAATTCAGCAATTACTAACAATAAATTTTACCTATCACATTTATTCCAAAATGGTATTAGACATAAGAAAGATAAGAAAGAAGCATAATCAAGACGCCCAAATTAATAATAATAATTGGTATTATATGGAGCACTTGGCTGGCGACCGCAAAACCCGGATCTCACCATAAGATATACAGTAGACCGTCGTTTAACACTGTTATAGCACGACTGAAGAACTGTGGCATATTTTTGTATAACACTTCATAAAATTAACTTAGCACAATTTACGGAGGGAAAAAATTTTGAGCGTGTCGCCCATGGGATACGTACCATCCTCCGCTAGTTTATATATTTTTCTTGCCATATCTTACATCTGCAAAGCAATTATGGCACCCAGTAGGCATACAAGTGTTGCTGAAAGTGGCAAGAAAAGGTTTAAGTGTTTAAGTCTTAGAATTAATGAAGAAAATAGATATTAGACAAGAGATAGCCAATGGCCGTAATGAAGCGTCTCTTTGTGCACATAAAAAAATGAGGTAAATATGAGTGTGTGATGACTGACTGATTTACTGAATGACTTACTGACTGACTTAAAGTTAGACTTTTTCACTGAGGAGCACCCTGAAATGGAGTCTAGAGCAACTGATGCCTTACCGTCAGTTGTATAATATAGTGCAGGGTAAAACAGAACAGAAATCCATTACAGAATTTATAGACACTCCAGTACAAGCATCAACTTCAGTACCAGAACCTCTACCATCCACCTCAGCCCAGTAGGACCACAACATAACTCTCCACTCTCTTCATAATCATCCATTAACACTAGCACCCACAATTTAAAGCAAGAAATACTATTATTTCTGCTGCATTTGTAATCTTAAGCAGTAAAAACAACATAATATATCACAACAATGAACTACAATTACACATTCATTTATATTTTTGTACGATCTGGAGGTCTAAAAAAATAAGTTGTTTGGCTTTTTTGGGGCTCCCAGGAACGTAACCTTATTTTTTCCATTAAGTTCTTTAATTTGTCTGACACGATTTTAACTAAAACGCCGTTTTCAGGAACGTAACTACTGTGTTAACCCTTTCAGGGTACTAGTATGGCTTACGCACCAGGGTTATTGACATACTAGTATGCCTAAATTCTAGCGCCTTCAAATCTAGCGAGACAAAGCTGGTAGGCCTGCATATGAAAGAATGGGTCTATATGGTCAGAGTGCACAGTATAAAAAAAAATCCTGCAGCACACAGTGTGTAATGAGAGAAAAAAACTGACCGTGCTTTTGGTTTAAAACAGCGATTTGCACTGTATTTTCATATGGTATTTATCGTTGTATTCTAGTTTTCCTGGTCTCATTTTATTGAATGGAAGACATATTACAAAAATTGAGATTATTTTGATTGGTTTCACAATGAAAAGTACCTTGAAATTGAGCTCAAAATAGCAGAAATGTTCAATTTTTGCCAAAGTTCAAAAGTAAACAAATCATGCCACGCATCCAATACACATCAACTGGCGAGTCTAATATTCTTTAACAAGTGCGCTGATATTATTTGTACCATTTCTACACTACTGCAGCAGTCTGCATAACAGTAAATCTTCTATTTTTTGTGAGAATAAAAATTCAAAGTGGAAAGCAAAAGAAATGTAAGAGGGGCCTGGGGACGTGACTAATGAACACAGGAAATGTTATTTTTGTGCCAGGAATGTCTGTCTTGTTTATTCTGGACCCTATTTGGAAATTGTCATTTTTTGAAATTTGTGTGAAATTGGCAAAATTGCTAATTTCTGACCACTTTACTGGATAGTTGAAATCAGTAAATGGGTGGTTTCTTGTACTCATTTGATAGGAAAAAACGGAGTTTTAGTGAAATAGTTATGATTTTTGTCGACTAGTACACAGGAATTGGCCAAAAATAGGGCTTAAAGTGGGCAAAATTGCCAATGCATAAACATTGCTGAGACCACTAACTTCGTGAGAGCACAATTCTGTAAGTTTTCCATCAAATTTCATAGTTTTGGTGTCATTATGATCGGGAAAAAATTCTCTATCTTTTCATAAGAATTTTTTTTTTCTGAAAAATTTTCGACCCCGAGAACAAGTTCAGAGAAGGCCTCTCGACCCTGAAAGTGTTAAACTACGGTCTACTGCATTACAAAATCGGACGACAAATAAAAAACAACGCGAAGACCCAGAATATGCTGTCCTTTAAAATTGAACCTGAAACAAACTTCACTGGACAGATGTTTAGTGAGACATAGAACCTATGAGCAAGAACAACGTGTTAGTAGTGAAGAGAGACATAGAAGAGAAACACCAGAAGGAGAGTTGCCCAACTCTCCTTCCAAGTAATAACATTCTCCTCCACTTCCTGCTTCCAGTATGCCATTAGCTCTCCTCTGATGGGTAAGAGGCAATTTTCATTTACTGTACAGTCTCTCCACACTTTGCAACATACTCATTTACTGACGACTCGGACTTAAGACGGGCTCTGACTAGTATGCGTATCTAAATAATGTACAGCCTCTCCTCACTTAGCAGCATACTCGTTTACCGATGACTTGGACTTGTGACGGGCTCTGACCAGTATGCATACCTAAATAATGTATATTAGAGCTGATTTGCTCTATTATGTTTTATTACAATATACATACAGTACACTACTGTATAAACATTTAAAAATATACCAGAAATGTTATAAATCATGTAAGGCTGACATTAAAACAATATTAAAGGTGGTTGACACAAACTCACTATTATAGTATGTTCGTCACTTAGGGACGAATTCATTTACTGACATGGTCTTAGGAAGAGAACTCTGTCAATAAGTGAGGAGAGGCTGTACAGCACTTCAGTTAGTTTCTTTTAGCATTAATTTTTAGTTTTATGTAGTATTTAGTATATTTTTAATAAATTATTATACAGTAAGGCCCCGTTTTATGGCGTTTCGCCTTACGGCATTCCGCTGATATGGCGATGTCAAATTATGACCAAAATTTGCTACACAGCAAGCAGTCTTTCAAATACGGTGCCCTCCACCAGGTTTGTTTACATTTTATATGTATTCTGATAATTATACTTATGTGTACCTGTACCTAAACATACTTACTGTGCTGGTGTGCAGGTACACATTAAAATCGTTAAGTCTCCCTCTACTCATGACGCCAATACTACGTAATAATAATCACTCTTGGGCACACTAAATGTCTTATTTTACATCAATATAGGCATTTTCATTAATCCATCTATGATATTTTCCTCAAATTTATATATGAAACTCATTACATAGCATATAAACATGATACATACACTCACAGAATAAAAATTGACGTAAATATGAGATTTGTTTACAAAGCAGCTGTGTAGGTAGTGTCGGAAGAATTACATTTTCTCGTCAAACTGGGGGATAGCTGTAGAAAAATATTCTTTTCGTATGCCTTTACTCTATATATAGCAATTCATGACCCTTGTGGGTTTAGTGCTTTTTATAATAATAATAATAATAATAATAATAATAATAATAATAATATTATTATTATTATCTTCATTCACTCTAAAAATGGTGTGTTGCTGTTTGTTTATTCTGAACTAACTTGTACAACTTGTACACAGTGTAAGAGTATTTGTATTGTGAGGTAATTATTATTATAATAAAAAAATATTGAGGTAAATATTTTACAAACTCTTACAAACGTACGTGAATGAAGTAAAAGTAGACACATATTAATACGCATTTATTTCGCCTGACCAAGTGATCGCCCACTACCTGTTCAGTTTGTGTTCTTACATTGTCTCAACTCTGTATCTCGTTCTCTCTCTCGTTTACTCTTTCGTTAACTAGTTGGCTCTCATTGACGATGGCGTCTAAGGTTAGTTGTGATAAAAAGAGGAGTCGTAAGCCTCTTGCTTTAAGTGCCAAGTTAGAGGATGATGGCGTGTACTCTGTGTGTATCTTACCTTTTATTGTGTTTTTAATGCCTATTTCTATTGCTAACTTAATATAAGTTAGTGTAAACTTGTTGTCTGGCATTTATTGCATATTTTATGTGTGCTCTGATAATAATACTTGTGGAGCTGTGTGGTAGCCGGGTGGAGGGACAACATTACGTTTTCTCTGCTCAGCCATCAGAGAAAACGTGTATGAACCTGTGTTTGGCCCAGTCACTCCCTCACTCCACTTAGTTTTCAATTTTCGGTATGAATTATTCATTACTTCTCCCTTTGTTTATGATGGCATCTAAAGGTAGTTGTTAGAAATGATTAAATTCAGTGAACAAGGTATGTCGATGTTAATAATATAGCTCTGGGCCACAGTGTGGGTGTAGCCCAGGCGGGCTACACCCACCAGCTACCTACACTGACTTCCTACAAATAAATACTACTCACCTCTCTTCCTGTATTAAGACTACACATATTTTAAGGTAAATAATGAGTGTACTGTATGTGTATTTTACCTCTCTGGGATGTTTTAAATATCGTATATGAAGTATGATACAGGGAGCCAGGGCTACCTACACCTGGGTACCTGCACCTGACTTCCAACAAATAAGTACTACTCACCTCTCTCCCTACATTAAGATTACAAATACTTTAAGATAAGTAATGAATTTACTGTGAATGTATTTTACTTTGTGTGTTCTTAATGCCTAGTTCTATTGCTAACTTAATATAATTTAGTGTAAACTTGTTGTCTGGCATCTATATGCATTTATAAATGGAAAAAATGGCGTTCTGCCTTCCGGCGATGTCTGCTTTCTGGTGACAGCCTGGAACCTAACCTGCCGTATAAATGGGGCCCTACTGTATTGTCATTTGGGGTCTGGAAAGGATTAAAGCTATTTACATTATTTATGGGAAAAATTGCTTTGGCTGTCCATTTTGGTTGTTGAACTGACATCTGGAACAAATTAAGTTCAGCAACCAAAGTTCCATTGTATCAATAAAGAATACCATATTTTACCAGCTAAGACACTATTTTTTACTAAGTACGTATATATGTCCAGTGTAATACACATCATAACATAAATGAAAGCTATCCAAGAAAACATGAAAAACTGATAGCATCATGAGAAAAACTTTTCAAGGCTATTGGCATGTGTTGTTATTATTGGGTTGAGGGTTAGGATAACCCCAGGGCTATTGTATCTCTCACTGCTGTGAAATTAACTACCCGAATGCTTTTGCAAATATAAACTATTTATATATTAATAAATTTATTACAATAAATATAATAAAATAACCAATTCCCTTGCATTTTCAATAATAAAAATATCAATTTAAGGAAGGGTGGGATGTTCACAATCCCTTAACCCTAGCAACAACAAACTCTCACATATGTCCAAAAACAAACAATATACAAGTGTACTAACAAAATTGATGCACAAATACAGTGGACTCTCAACTAACAGGGGCATCAAGTAACAGCAAATTCGTCTAAGGACGCTCTTTGGCTTAAAAAAAAAAAAAAATGGTTCTACTAATGGCGAAAAACTCATCTAACGACGTTCGTCCCGAACTTGTCCATGGGGCCGGAGTGCGGCCTGAGCGGGCCCACCCACTCCAAGACTCCATGTAAAACCAATATGCCAGTGTTTACAAGCTGTTTCGGTCGATTCCAAGTGTACCTGCGATATATTTTGTATTATTCCAGTGTCTTTAGTGCTTGTAACTGCTAAATAAGCCACTATGGGCCCAAAGAAAGTTTCTAGTGCCAGCCCTGTGATAAGGAAGGAAAGAAACACAACAAAATTCAAGAAAGAACTCGTAGTAAAGTACAGTGGAACCTCTACTTACGAGTGCATCCACCTACGAGTTTTTCCAGATACGAGCAGCTGCTCGGTCGATTTTTTGCTTCCAGATGCAAGCAAAATTTCGAGATGTGAGTGGGCCTCAAGGGAGGTAACAGTGGCAGACAACATGAAGCAGCAGTGACAGACAACATGAAGCAGCAGTGGCAGACAACATGAGGTAGCAGTGGCAGACAACATGAAGCAGCAGTGGCAGACATCATGAAGCAGCAGTGGCAGACATCACGAGGTAGCAGTGGCAGACAACATGAAGCAGCAGCGGCAAAGTGTAGCATTAACCCTTTGAAGGTTTCGGACGTACTATTACGGCTTACGTGCAGGGTTTTTTGACGTACTAGTACGCATAAATTCTAGCGCTGTCAAATCTCGCGGGAAAAGGCTGGTAGGCCTAGATGTGAGAGAATGGGTCTGTGTAGTCGGTGTGCACGGTAGAAAAAAAATCTGGGACCCAGTGGTGCATTGTGGGAATGCCATCTTAGTACACAATGTCCACCATGCCTCGCGGTAAGAAGTTCCTCACTCCTCGGCGAATTGGGACACTTTTGTTCCCCAGTGACAGTTCTAATACAGATGGAAGTGCCAGTGAAGATGAGTTTCAAGGTTTTGGAGAGGTTTTGACTGAAACTAATGACCATAATATCGGTAATAGTGAGGAAAACCCAGACGACCCTCAGCCTTCCACCTCTGGTGCTGGGCTGTCTTGTTCACGTTCAGTTGTACCAGAATCAAAGAGGAAACTCCTATTTTCCCAAATCCCAGACTCAGATGTGAGCATTTGTGATGATAGAGATAGTGATTATGAACTACAAGCTCTTGAAAACAGTTCCAGTAGTGATAGTGAAGTGCAATATTCCCCAGTGAAGCGTCAATATATATGATGATATATGCGCTCTGGTAGTGTGCCATATGCTATTCCAAGGGGAAGGAGTACATCTCGGAGTACATCCCGTGGCTGTACAGCAGAAACAGGCAGTGAAAATGACGAGGATAGTGTTGCAATTGGGATGGAAAATGTGCATGGTGGTGGTAGTGGTGGTGATGGCCGTGAGGCACCAGCAGTGGGCCATGTTGCCACCCACGCTGCCACCCATGCCGCTGCCTCAGCTGATCTACAACAAAGGCCACCATCTCCCACCCACCCACCACACCAGCCTCCACAACCACAACCTCCACAACCACCTGTCATTGTCCAGTACCCACCAGCAGACCGCACCTGGGATTGGCAGGAAGCAAGCAATTTTGTTCCAAATGCCCACCAGTTTGATGACAGCCAAAGTGGAATACGGCCATCTTGTACACTTGGGAACAATGCCACTGAGCTGGAATGTTTCGAGTTATTCTTTGACGAACCCCAGATCGAAAGTATTGTCACGGAAAGCAACACATACTACGAGTACACCATGGCAAACACATTACTTTCACCAAAATCACATCTACACCAGTGGAAGGAGGCAACTGTGGCTGAGATGTATCTTTACTTTGCCACAATAATGCTTATGCCACATGTGTATAAGCACAAAGTGAAATCATACTGGTCAACAGACTGCCTGATTGCAACCCCAGGTTTCAGTGATATAATGCCAGTGAATCGATTTGTGCTAATGTTACGTATGCTTCACTTCTCAGAAAAAACCAGGCCTGACAGAAACGACAGGTTATATAAGATTAGGCATGCGTTTGTGTATCTGAAAGAGAAATTCAATATATATTTTTATCCCTTCAGGAAGCTTGTAATAGACGAGTCTTTGATTCTGTTCAAAGGAACTCTCTCTTTCAAGCAGTACATACCAAGCAAAAGGAAACGCTTTGGTATAAAGTTGTTTGTGCTTTGTGATTGTTACAGTGGTCTGGTATTGGATATTATTATGTACACTGGAAGTTATACATTGCAAAATACCAGGAAGTTATTGGGCATCTCTGGTGATGTGGTTAGAACAATGATAGAACAATACCTTGGTAAGGGGCATATATTATATATGTACTGATAACTGGTACACAAGCCCCTCACTCAGTGATTTTTTGCGAATGAACATGACAGATGTGTGTGGCACAGTGCGTGTAAATCGAAAACATATGCCCAGGTTTGACGCTGGCACTCGTAGAGGTGAGGTGAAGGCGTTTGCTGCCAATGACATCATGGCATTTCAGTGGCATGACAAACGAGATGTCACACTGTTGTCATCAGTTCACCCTAATGAAATGGCAGACACTGGAAGGCATAGAGAGAGCAATGAACCCATTCTAAAATCTGCAGCTGTGATTGATTACACCTTCAATATGTGTTCAGTGGACAAATGTGACATGCAGACTTGGTTTGCTGATTGTGTTTGCAAGAGTTACAAGTGGTACATAAAACTCTTTTTCCATCTTCTGGACATTTCCATGCTCAATGCTTATAATATGTAGAAGATGAGGACCAGAAACAAACCACAATAAGGCAAATTCTGTTTGTCTGTCATCAGACAAATAGTATTCAAGTACCAAGGAAGAACACCTGCAATAGACTGCCCACCAAATTATCAACAACTACCTTCTTGTCTGAAGCATGGTGATCACTTCCTGGTAAAACTGCCTGCTACTGCTTTCAAGAAAAAGGCTCAGAAGAGGAGTTACGTCTGTGCACATACAAAAAAAAATGCCCACAACAACGCAGAGACACTCGTTTTATGTGTGAGGAGTGTAAAACACCACTGTGCATGACACCATGTTTCAAAGACTTCCACAGGCTGCAGAACTTCTAGAAACATTCCCTGTGACTGTATATGTGTATATAAAATATAGAAAAATAGTAATAAACAACATTTCATATCGTTTGTGTAAATATTTTTTATAAACAAAACAATGACAACAGTGTTTACGCCATTGTGTAGTATTGAAAAAGAAAAAACTTACAAAATACTGATCATATTGGTCTCACAGGCCATAAAAGTTACTTGGAAAAAGAAAAATTAAAAAATAATAGAAATTAGTACATAAGAAAGTAAATAAAAGAATACCGGGAGATGGCAGTCGGCAATGTTGCCACATTGTCCCCCCCTTTTCATCAACTTCACGCCTCCATATCTCCGTAAGTACTGATGGTAAAAATTTTTTTGTTTAGCCTAAATATTTAGAAAAAAAAAAAACTATTTTTTCATAAGAAAAAAAATATTTTTTTTTTTTTGAAATTTGGCCGACCTTGATACCTCTGAGAGGACCTGTCGACCCTCAAAGGGTTAAGAGTGTAGCAATTAAGTGTAGCATTAAGACTGTAGCGATTAAGTGAAGCATTAAGAGTGTAGCACTTATAAGTCACTCTGCCTTTTTTGGGTTATCCCAGGCTCTCTACACATGTAGTCAGGAGCAGGAATGGCCGCTGTGGTGGCCCTATAAACCCCAACAACAATGGTTGCTGTCACCACCACTAGCCACATACCTAATGACATGTATTTTATTCATTCTAGTGTATATATCATGTTTCTATGTTATTAATATTATTTATTATGTCATATTACATGAATTATGAGAGATAAATAAGCTTTAGAGTTGATATTAGGGAAATTATTAAAGTATTTTCTCATGCCTGGAATTCCACTGGAACGAATTAATTCCATTTCAATTAATTTAAATGAGGAAAATTGACTCTGCAAACGAGCAAATCCAGTTGCGAGCAAGGTCATGGAACAGATTAAACTCATGAGTAGAGGTTCCGCTGTACCAAAGTGAAGGAGGAAGAAAGAGGGGAGAATGTGCCTTCTGCAGCGATTCATTGATTCTACGATATGTACGATACTAAAGCAGCAGGTATTGATAAAGGCTATAGTGCCAGCCAGCGATAAAATGTAGAATTAACAGTGTAGCAAGTAAGTCAAGCGAGTAAGTGACAGAAAAACGACACGAAAGTAACTCTCCAATGTTGTTGGATGTGTGTACATCTGCCAGCCTGCTATCTTCCACTACCCTAAACCTCTGCCAGCATCTCCTCCATCAAACTAACTAATTAAACTAACATCTCCAAGATAAGTTTAAATATAAAAGTGTAAGCATAAAAGTAAATATATTAAGTGTAAATATAAAAGGACCCCAAGGGAAATACGTAAGTTACTCTGGCTTTTTTGGGTTATCCTAGGTACTTTACACATGCTGCTATGTATGATAATCTATGTAACTGTGTATTTGTGTATACCTGAATAAACTTACTTATTTATAAATTAAAATGTAAATATTTCTTAATTATAAATTACATACATTGTTTAAGTGTGATGGTGGTGCTGGAAAAGTCCTCCACCGCTGTAGAGATGATATTAGTGTCATATTGAAGCATAATAAACTTGTCTTCCTCTTGCCTCCTACGTGTCTGTCATACACCAACAAGTCGAGTCAGTAAAGGTAAGTCAATAAAGGTAGGTGTGATGTTAAATGTTCATTTATTCATTTTATTAGTGCTTTATATTTATTTGTCATTGTTTTCTGTATGTATATTTATATTTAATCTTTAAAAAAAATATTTTTTTTTAATACTTTTGGTTGTCTGACACGGATTACTTGGATTTCCATTATTTCTTATGGGGAAAATTAATTCGCCTAACGGCTAGCTCTCTGGAATGGATTAATGCCGTTGGTCGAGGGTCCACTGTATATGAGAAGTATCCACTGTATACACATTACCTTCAGGTTCCTTTTATCTGTTAACCTTTATTATGCAAAGAAAGATAAGTAGCTTCTACTGTGTGCAGATGATAGTGCTCTGTTAGTATCAGGTAAAGACCCACAAGACATTGCTAATGTACTATCACTAGAACTAGAGTCCTGTCGCAAATGGTTGGTAGACAACAAACTCTCACTACACCTCGGGAAAACGGAAGCCATACTCTTTGGCACAAAACACAAATTGAAAAAGATAAATAATTTTAATGTCCAGTGTAATGGGGAACCTATTATTACAGTAAATTCAGTGAAATATCTGGAAATCCCCTTTGACCCAAGCATGTTAGGAGAACTAATAGGGAACAATGTAATAAAGAAAGCTAATGGCACTCTAAAGTTCCTCTACAGACAGGCACAGCATCTACCAACTGAGGCTTGTAGGACCCTATGTCTAGTTCTTATACAATGTATTATAGATTACTCTTGCTCTTCATGGTACTCTGCCTTAACAAAACAAAACTGAAAGATAGGCTACAAATCACCCAGAATGGTGAGATTCATTCTGGACCTGGGTCAAAGAGAGCATGTAGGCCAGAATGAATTACAACTGGACAGTGGAAGACAGCAGACATGCTAAAAAAAAAAAAAGGGACCTAAGAGAGGTTGGATGAGGGAGGCAGGGGACGAAGATAGGTCTACCCCACAAAGACAATGGACTGACCCACAGTTATGCTGCCCACAAAATGGAGGGAAAAAATCTTGTGGTCCAGCTCACGGCACACCAAATTTTTCACCCAAAAGTGACACCATGTTAACTGAATTTTAGAAAGTGTTAGATGAAAATATGCTGCAATTTTGCAAGTGTAATGGAGAAAATGTGGTAAAGTATCATGTGTTAAGTGACAGACTACTGTACATACATAAAGACAGTTGTCACATTCCTAGACCTGTTGCATTCTTTGGAACTCCTTGAAACATGGCTTCATACACATTGGTGTTTTACACTCATATAAAATGCACATCTCTCTCCTTTGCTGAGTGCCTTGTTTTGTGTGCACAGACATAGCATCTTTTCTGAACCCATTTCTTCTTGTCTATAGCATGAAGTGTTGTTAAGAAGTGATCACCATGCCTCACATGAGAAGGTAGTTAGTGATCAACTAAAGGGCACAGGAGAACTGCCTTGTGACGGAAAAACAGAAGTGGGCATACAGTGGTCTGTTGCCAGTTCTCATCTGGTACATATTGTATACAATGAGCATTACTCTGTCCACAAGATGAAAGAAGAGATTTATGTACCACTTACAACTCTTGCATACAAAAATCCATGTTACATTTGTTCTCCAAATGCATATTGGTAGTGTGATCAATGACAGCCACAGTTTCAGAATGGGTTCATGGGTGTGTATTTACCCTCCCAGTGCCTTTCATTTTGTTATGGTGAATTGCTGTCAACAGTGTCACATCGTGTTTGTCATGCCACCATAATGCCACTGGCTTGAAACACCTGCACCTTATCGTACCAATGCCTGCATTGAACATTGACATATGTTTGTGTGTTCTATGCACTGTACTACATGTCTATCAAGTTCACACACAAGGAATTGCTAAGGCGCTTGGATAAGCTTGTATATCGGTAATCTGTGTATAGTGTGTGGCCCTCACCAAGTATGATTCCATCACTGCTCTCACCACATCACCGGAGATACCCAATAACTTCCTGGTATTTTTCCCATGTTTTGCTTCCTATGTACACAATCATATTCAATACTAAGCCAGTTTCACAATCACACAACACAGCTTGATACCAAAGCATTTCCTCTGATTGGTATATGCTGTTTGAATGCTGTCTACCTTTGAAAAGTATCAAAGACTCATCGATGACAAAGTTCTTGAAAGGATAAAAATACACACTGAACTTCTGTTGTAAATACATAAAAACATCCCTAATCATGTATAATATGTCATTCCTGTCAGGCTCTGTTTTGCCCAAGAAGTGTAGCATACATAACAGCAGGATAAATCTGCTGACTAGGAAGAGATCATCAAAGGCCAGGGTACAAAACAGGCAGTCAGTCGACCAGTATGATTGAATACTGTGTTGATACACGTGGCACAGACATTATTGAGGCAAAGAAAAGATATATCTCAGCCACAGTTGTGCCCTACTGGTGTAGCTGTGATTGTAATGAAGCCAACAAATTTCCCACTCTACACTAAAAGTACCTGCTGGTTTCCCTCTGTATACCTGGAGAGGGTTTCAGGGGTCAACGCCCCCACGGCCAATGAGCTTCCATCAGGAGTTGATCAGTAAACAGCCCAAAAACTGAAGTTCAGCTGGCTAGGATTCCACTGTGTATCATCAAATTGATGGTGACTGGGCACAAAATTTCCATTTTCCTGCCAATGCAAATGCAGTCTGATGGTTGGTGCTGGATATTAGCAGCTGGTTGTAATGGTTGTGCAGGTGGTGGTTGTGTAATAGTAGTGGCAGCAGTCTTGGGTCATTGGTGTGTCGAGTGTGGGCCATGCATCCCAGCCTGGGGTGGTGTCATGCATGCCTCATGTCAGTACCTACTGCCACATGTAGAGGAGTGCTATTGCACTCAATTATCCATCCCAATTGATGCAACTTCATCATCACTATCAATATCTATGGCTGGTGTTGGATCCTGGGATGTACTCTGTCCCCTCGGGATATCAATGGGCACATTACCAGATTGTGCGGTGTTGTATAAACTGACACATACTAGGATCTAGATGAGACTGTCATCTATTGAGGACACTGTTAACCTCCAAGAAGATATAAACCAAGTTTTCCAATAAACAAGAGAAAACAATATGATGTTCAATGAAGACAAATTCCAATACTCCGTTACGAAAAACTGGAGGAGATAATAACTAGAACAGAGTATACCTCAAACCCTGATCATACAATAGAGCAAAAAAATAATGTGAAGGACCTGGGTGTGGTAATGTCTGAGGATCTTACTTTCAAGGATCACAACAATGCCATGATCATAACTGCAAAGAAAATGATAGGATGGATAATGAGAGCATTCAAAACAGATATGCCAAGCCAATGATGATCCTTTCCAAATCACTAGTTCTCTCTAGGCTGGAATATTGCTGCGCATTAACAATGCTCAAAGCAGGTGGGATTGCCGATCTAGTATACAGAAACCTTTACTGCACATATAAGTTCAATCAAACACCTCAACTACTGGGAACACTTGGAAGCATTTGACTTGTACTCGTTGGAATGCAGGCGAGAGAGATATATCATAATCTACACTTGGAAAACCCTAGAAGGGATGGTCCCGAATCTGCACACAGAAATCACTCCCTATGAAAGTAAAAGGCTTGGCAGGCTATAAAAAATACCCCCAAAGTAGGGGGGGGGCATTGGTACACTAAGAGAAAATGCCATAAGTGTCTGGGGCCCAAGACTGTTCAACAGCCTCCCACCAGGCATAAGGGAAATTACCAATAGGCCCCTGGATGCCTTCAAGAGGGAGCTGGACAGATACTTAACCCCTAAACAGTCCAAACGTATATATACGTTCTTACCGCTAGTGCCCCAAACGAATATACAGTGGACCCTCGTATTTCATAAGGTTCGAAAGTCGTAATTTTCGGAAATCATAACTTTTTTCGTCAAAACATTGACTTGCGAATCGTCGTTTGACTCGCAAATAGTCGTTTGTTCCGGACGCATACTCATGACCCCGAGCCACCTCACACTGGGAAAAATTCAAAACAATGTTCAGTACCATCCTTGATAATATTGCACCAGTTAAAGAGGTTAGGATTAAACGAAGAACTGAACCCTGAATGACTACTGAGATATTAGATAATATGAAATTCAGAGACCAGCAGATAAAAAGATTTAAAGCAAACAGACAGGATATTGCAGCACTAAATGAATTCCAAAGGGTGAGGAACAGAGTACAGAGACTTATAAAAGGAGAAAAGACAAAGCACTATTGCTCAAAAATTGAAGAGTACATAAGCATAACCCCAGAAAGCTCTGGCAACAACTAAAACAGTTGGGGTATAGCCATAAGCCAGTACATAGGTCCAACATAGTACTCATTATCGATAACGAGGTATGCCATGAAACATCTAAGGTGGCAAATTGCTTTAATTCCTACTACACATCTATTGCATCAACACTAGTAAGTAAACTACCAGCTGCATCAAATACCTTTAACACAGACTCTGATAAGTTTCAAACATACTATACCAATAAAGGGGTAACCCCAAACAGTTGTCAACTAGTAAGTGTATCTCATGACTTTATTCAAAAAGAACAAAGCAGGTTAAACCCAACTAAGAGCACAGGCCTTGATAACATCCCGTCTAAGTTCCTAAAAGATGGTGCTTCTGAACTGTCAATCCCTATTGCTCACATAATAAATCTATCAATCACCACTAATACCGTACCCGAGGGCTTCAAGGAGGCCAGAGTTACTCCTATCTTCAAGAAAAATAGTAGGTCTGATGTAAGCAACTATAGGCCTGTTAGTATACTCAGTATAATATCCAAAATTCAAGAGAGGGCAGTTTACTCTCAAGTAGTTAAGTACCTTAATGACAACAACATTCTCCATAGCTATCAATCGGGCTTTAGAAGATCATACTCAACCGACACCTCCCTAATTAATCTGATGGATTACCCGAGAACTGAAATGTCGAAGGTGAACCTCATAGGTATGGTAACCTTAGACCTGCAAAAGGCTTTCGATACTGTCAACCACAATATATTATGTAAGAAACTTCAAGCTATCGGTATAGGTTCTGTACACTGGTTTAAGTCCTACCTTAGCAACAGGAGACAAATTGTCAAATCAACAAAACGGAATCAGAACCTTTGCCGATAGCATGTGGAGTTCCCCAAGGTAGTATTCTAGGTCCCTTATTATTCTTATGTTATGTCAATAACATGCCTATCAGTGTCAAGTGCAAACTCCTACTGTATGCAGATGACAGTGCCCTGTTAGTGTCAGGCAAAGACCCACAAGATATAGCTAATGTTTTAACACTGGAACTGGAGTCCTTCAGCAAATGGTTAGTAGACAACAAACTATCATTACACCTCGGGAAAACTGAAGCCATTCTCTTTGGCACGAAACATAAACTGAGAAGGGTAAATAATTTTAATGTCCGATCACTTAGGTTCCATCAGTAAAATATCTGGGAATCCCCTTTGACCCATGCATGTCAGGAGAATTGATAGGGAACAGTGTAGTAAAGAAAGCGAATGCCAGACTGAAGTTCCTGTATAGACAAGCACAGTGTCTACCTACTGAGGCTCGCAGGACCCTATGTCTAGCCCTTATACAATGCCATATGGATTATGCTTGCTCTTCATGGTACTCTGCCTTGACAAAAAAACTGAAAGATAGACTGCAAATCACCCAGAACAAAATTGTAAGATTCATCCTGGGGCTGGGTCCAAGAGAACATGTAGGCCAGGATGAATTACAGCAGTTGGATATGCTGAATGTTGAAGACAGAGTAAAATAACTGAAGCTAAATCATGTTTATAAAATTGCTCACAGTGTCCAGAATATCTTGCTGTCAATTTTGTCAAGCTTGGGAACCAAAGCAATCATAGTACTAGGGAGAGAGCACAACTTTGTAGTACCCACAATCATTGGCCAGGCTTCAAACACCTTTTATTGTACAGCAATAAAGGAATGGAACAGACTACTCGCACATTTCAAAGCCAGTCATAGCATGAACCAGTTCAAGAAGAGTGCCAAAAGGTGTGTGATGAATGTAGCTACAGAAAGGGAGGGAAATGATTTTCTGTTTTTAGCTAACATACAGTAGGGCCCCACTTATACGGCGGGTTAGGTTCCAGGCTGTCGCCGGAAAGCAGACATCGCCGGAAGGCAGAACGCCATTTTTTTCCATTTATAAATGCATATAAATACCAGACAACAAGTTTACACTAAATTATATTAAGTTAGTAATAAAACCAGGCATTAAAAACACACAAAGAAAATACATTCACAGTAAATTCATTACTTATCCTAAAGTATTTGTAATCTTAATGTAGGGAGAGAGGTGAGTAGTACTTATTTGTAGGAAGTCAGGTGCAGGTAGCCCAGGTGCAGGTAGCCCAGGTGCAGGTAGCCCAGGTGTAGGTAGCTCTGGCTCCCCGTCTCATACTTATTATACGATATTTAAAACATCCCAGAGAGGTAAAATACACAAAGTATACTCATTATTTACCTTAAAATATGTGTAGTCTTAATATAGGAAGAGAGGTGAGTAGTATTTATTTGTAGGAAGTCAGTGTAGGTAGCCGGTAGGTGTAGCCAGCCTGGGCTACACCTACCGGCTACCTACACTGTGGCCCAGAGCCATATTATTAGCATCGACATGCCTTGTTCACTGAATTTAATCATTTCTAACAACTACCTTTAGATGCCATCATAAGTGAAGGTAGAAGTAATGAATAATTCATGCCGAAAATTGCAAACAAAAGCGAAGTGAGGGAGTGGCTGGGCCATACGCAGATTCATACACGTTTTCTCTGATGGCTGAGCAGAGAAAACGCAATGTTGTCCCTCCAACCGGCTACCACACAGGTCCACAAATATTATCAGAGCACACATTTTTTTCCATTTATAAATGCATATAAATACCAGACAACAAGTTTACACTAACTTATATTAAGTTAGCAACTGAAATAGGCATTAAAAACACAATAAAAGGTAAGATACACACAGAGTACACTTAAAATATTAATATGTGAGAGGTGAGTGGCAGGGTGTTTATTGAATAAAATCAGAATGGCACACTGTCATCCTCTAACTTGGCACTTTAAGCAAGAGGCTTACAACTTCTCTTTTTATCACAACTAACCTTAGACGCCATCGTCAATGAGAGCCAACTAGTTAACGAAAGAGTAAACGAGAGAGAGAACGAGATACAGAGTTGAGACAATGTAAGAACACAAACTGAACAGGTAGTGGGCGATCACTTGGTCAGGCGAAATAAATGTGTATTAATATGTGTCTACTTTTAGTTCATTCACGTACGTTTGTAAGAGTTTGTAAAACATTTACCTCAATATTTTTTTACTATAATAATAATTACCTCACAATACAAATACTCTTACACTGTGTACAAGTTGTACAAGTTAGTTCAGAATAAACAAACAGCAACACACCATTTTTAGTGAATGAAGATGATAATATTAATATTATTATTAATAATAATATTATTTATTATAAAAAGCACTAAACCTACAAGGGTCATGAATTGCTATATATATATATATATAATATATATATATATAATATATATATATATATATATATATATAATATATATATATATAATATATATATATATATAATATATATATATATATAATATATATATATATAATATATATATATATATATATATATATATATATATATATATATATATATATATATATATATATATATATATATATATATATATATATATATATATATATATATAGAGTAAAGGCATATGAAAAGAATATTTTTCTACTGGTATCCCCCAGTTTGACTAGAGAAAACGTAATTATTCCGACACTACCTACACAGCTGCTTTGTAAACAAATCTCATATTTACATAAATTTTTATTCTTTGAGTGTATATATCATGTTTATATGCTATGTAATGGGTTTCATATATAATTTTGAGGAAAATATCATAGATGGATTAATGAAAATGCCTATATTGATGTAAAATGAGACATTTAGTGTGCCCAAGAGTGATTATTATTACGTAGTATTGGCGTCATGAGTAGAGAGAGACATAGCGATTTTAATGTGTACCTTCACACCAGCACAATGTGTAAGTATATTTAGGTACAGGTACACTCAAGTATAATTATCAGAGTACATATAAAATATTATATGTAGGTTATGAGGATAACAAAAAGATTAGGTGATGAAAGATTGAATATCAGATTGGAGGGAGAGAGTATGGAGGAGGTGAACATATTCAGATATTTGGGAGTGGACGTGTCAGCGGATGGGTCTATGAAAGATGAGGTGAATCATAGAATTGATGAGGGAAAAAGAGTGAGTGGTGCACTTAGGAGTCTGTGGAGACAAAGAACTTTGTCCTTGGAGGCAAAGAGGGGAATGTATGAGAGTATAGTTTTACCAACGCTCTTATATGGGTGTGAAGCGTGGGTGATGAATGTTGCAGCGAGGAGAAGGCTGGAGGCAGTGGAGATGTCATGTCTGAGGGCAATGTGTGGTGTGAATATAATGCAGAGAATTCGTAGTTTGGAAGTTAGGAGGAGGTGCGGGATTACCAAAACTGTTGTCCAGAGGGCTGAGGAAGGGTTGTTGAGGTGGTTCGGACATGTAGAGAGAATGGAGCGAAACAGAATGACTTCAAGAGTGTATCAGTCTGTAGTGGAAGGAAGGCGGGGTAGGGGTCGGCCTAGGAAGGGTTGGAGGGAGGGGGTAAAGGAGGTTTTGTGTGCGAGGGGCTTGGACTTCCAGCAGGCATGCGTGAGCGTGTTTGATAGGAGTGAATGGAGACAAATGGTTTTTAATACTTGACGTGCTGTTGGAGTGTGAGCAAAGTAACATTTATGAAGGGATTCAGGGAAACCGGCAGGCCGGACTTGAGTCCTGGAGATGGGAAGTACAGTGCCTGCACTCTGAAGGAGGGGTGTTAATGTTGCAGTTTAAAAACTGTAGTGTAAAGCACCCTTCTGGCAAGACAGTGATGGAGTGAATGATGGTGAAAGTTTTTCTTTTTCGGGCCACCCTGCCTTGGTGGGAATCGGCCGGTGTGATAAAAAAAAAAAAATAATATAAAATATGCAGTAACTTTAAAACACTTGAAATTTTGGAAAGTTTCCTGACATAATAGATGAAGCCATGGAAAATGCAAACAAACTGGGTGGGAGGCGCCGTATTTGAAAGACCGCTTGCCGTATAGCAAGTTTTGGTCATAATTTGACATCGTCATATTAGCGAAACGCCGTAAAGCGGGGCCTTACTGTACGTGTAAATTTTACCTTATTCCTAGTAATGACCCTCGTATTGTAGATAGTCTTAATGACCCTCGTGTAGTAGTCTTTTTAGTATGATAATAAGATGTTATCTTCATTATAGAATAATAAAAAAATATTATAACCTTTATATTATAATAAGGTAAAAGGTAAGTAGAAGTGATGCAAGGAGGGAAGAGTATATGGAGAAAAAGAGAGGGGTTAAGAAAGTGGTGAAGCAATGTAAAAAGAGAGCAAATGAGAGAGTGGGTGAGATGTTATCAACAAATTTTGTTGAAAATAAAAGTTTTGGAGTGAGATTAACAAGTTAAGAAAGCCTAGAGATCAAATGGATTTGTCAGTTAAAAATAGGAGAGGAGAGTTATTAAATGGAGAGTTAGAGGTATTGGAAAGATGGAGGGAATATTTTGAGGAATTATTAAATGTTGATGAAGATAGGGAAGCTGTGATTTCGTGTATAGGACAAGGAGGAATAACATCTTGTAGGAGTGAGGAAGAGCCAGTTGTGAGTGTGGGGGAAATTCGTGAGGCAGTAGGTAAAATGAAAGGGGGTAAGGCAGCTGGGATTGATGGGATAAAGATAGAAATGTTAAAAGCAGGTGGGGATATAGTTTTGGAGTGGTTGGTGCAATTATTTAATAAATGTATGGAAGAGGGTAAGGTACCTAGGGATTGGCAGAGAGCATGCATAGTTCCTTTGTATAAAGGCAAAGGGGATAAAAGAGAGTGCAAAAATTATAGGGGGATAAGTCTGCTGAGTATACCTGGTAAAGTGTATGGTAGAATTATTATTGAAAGAATTAAGAATAAGACGGAGAATAGGATAGCAGATGAACAAGGAGGCTTTAGGAAAGGTAGGGGTGTGTGGACCAGGTGTTTACAGTGAAACATGTAAGTGAACAGTATTTAGATAAGGCTAAAGAGGTCTTTGTGGCACTTATGGATTTGGAAAAGGCGTATGACAGGGTGGATAGGGGGGCAATGTGGCAGATGTTGCAAGTGTATGGTGTAGGAGGTAGGTTACTGAAAGCAGTGAAGAGTTTTTACGAGGATACTGAGGCTCAAGTTAGAGTATGTAGGAAAGAGGGAAATTATTTCCCAGTAAAAGTAGGCCTTAGACAAGGATGTGTGATGTCACCGTGGTTGTTTTATATATTTATAGATGGGGTTGTAAGAGAAGTAAATGCGAGGGTCTTGACAAGAGGCGTGGAGTTAAAAGATAAAGAATCATACACAAAGTGGGAGTTGTCACAGCTGCTCTTTGCTGATGACACTGTGCTCTTGGGAGATTCTGAAGAGAAGTTGCAGAGATTGGTGGATGAATTTGGTAGGGTGTGCAAAAGAAGAAAATTAAAGGTGAATACTTTAAAGAGTAAGGTTATGAGGATAACAAAAAGATTAGGTGATGAAAGATTGAATATCAGATTGGAGGGAGAGAGTATGGAGGAGGTGAATGTATTCAGATATTTGGGAGTGGACGTGTCAGCAGATGGGTCTATGAGAGATGAGGTGAATCATAGAATTGATGAGGGAAAAAGAGTGAGTGGTGCACTTAGGAGTCTGTGGAGACAAAGAACTTTGTCCTTGGAGGCAAAGAGGGGAATGTATGAGAGTATAGTTTTACCAATGCTCTTATATGGGTGTGAAGCATGGGTGATGAATGTTGCAGCGAGGAGAAGGCTGGAGGCAGTGGAGATGTCATGTCTGAGGGCAATGTGTGGTGTGAATATAATGCAGAGAATTCGTAGTTTGGAAGTTAGGAGGAGGTGCGGGATTACCAAAACTGTTGTCCAGAGGGCTGAGGAAGGGTTGTTGAGGTGGTTCGGACATGTAGAGAGAATGGAGCGAAACAGAATGACTTCAAGAGTGTATCAGTCTGTAGTGGAAGGAAGGCGGGGTAGGGGTCGGCCTAGGAAAGGTTGGAGAGAGGGGGTAAAGGAGGTTTTGTGTAAGAGGGGCTTGGACTTCCAGCAGGTATGCGTGAGCGTGTTTGATAGGATTGAATGGAGACAAATGGTTTTTAATACTTGACGTGCTGTTGGAGTGTGAGCAAAGTAACATTTATGAAGGGGTTCAGGGAAACCGGCAGGCCGGACTTGAGTCCTGGAGATGGGAAGTACAGTGCCTGCACTCTGAAGGAGGGGTGTTAATGTTGCAGTTTAAAAACTGTAGTGTAAAGCACCCTTCTGGCAAGACAGTGATGGAGTGAATGATGGTGAAAGTTTTTCTTTTTCGGGCCACCCTGCCTTGGTGGGAATCGGCCAGTGTGATAATAGAAAAATAAAAAATAAGGTAAAAGGACCTCAATGGAAATAAGTCACTCTGACTGACTTTTTTGGGTTATCCTAGGTTCTCTACACATACGCTGCAATGTATGATAATTCTATGTAACTGTATTTGTGTATACCTGAATAAACTTAATTACTTACACATACACCTCAAAGCCACTAAATTCAGGGTCAAAATCACTTTCCTCTTAAAATAGGAGTGTTAATACTACATGACATCAGTCAATCCCAGGTGTTTGCTGCGGTGTTTGCTCTAACTGGCGCTCATTTGAACTGGTGCTCCCACAAGGTACTAAGTGTTCCCAGATTTTTTTAATACCACACACACTGAGTGTTAGAACCCATACTATGCTGACAAGGCATCTCAGGCCAATCGTGCCAAATTTGAAGGCAGGAAAAATAAAACATATATTATATACGTTTAGGGCACTAGTGGTAAAAACTAGTATACATATATACGTTTGGACCGTTTACAGTTAAACAAGTTAAGAAACCCTAGGAACGAATGGATTTGTCAGTTAAAAACAGAGAAGGGGAGCTAGTAAATGGGGAGATAGAGGTATTGGGTAGATGGTGAGAATATTTTGAAAAGCTTTTAAATGTCGACAACGAAAGGGAGGTGGTAATTTCATGCACTGGCCAGGGAGGTATACCATCTTTAAGGAGTGAAGAGAAGGATGTGAGTGTGGGGGAGGGGCATGAGGCATTACGTAGAATGAAAGGGGGTAAAGCAGCTGGAGCTGATGGGATCATGACAGAAATGTTAAAAGCAGGGGGGAATATAGTGTTGGAGTGGTTGGTATTTTTGTTTAATAAATGTATGAAAGAGGGGAAGGTACCTAGGAATTGGCGGAGAGCATGTATAGTCCCTTTGTATAAAGGGAAGAGGGACATGAGAGATTGTAAAAATTATAGAGGAATAAGTTTACTGAAGTTTAGGTAGTAGGTTGGTAGACAGCAACCGCCCAGGGAGGTACTAGCGTCCTGCCAAGTGAGTGTAAAATGAAAGCCTGTAATTGTTTTACATGATGGTAGGATTGCTGGTGTCCTTTTTTCTGTCTTTTAAACATGCAAGATTTCAGGTACATCTTGCTACTTCTACTTACACTTAGGTCACACTACACATACATGTACAAGGATATATGTACATACCCATCTGGGTTTTCTTCTATTTTCTTTCTAGTTCTTGTTCCTGTTTATTTCCTCTTATCTCCATGGGGAAGGGGAAGAAAATTCTTCCTCCGTAAGCCATGCGTGTCGTAGGAGGCGACTAAAATGCCGGGAGCAAGGGGCTAGTAACCTACTGTATATATTACTAAATTTGAAAGGAGAAACTTTCGTTTTTCCTTTTGGGCCACACCACCTTGGTGGGATACGGTTGGTACATTGAAAGAAAGAGGTTTACTGAGTATACCAGGAAAAGTGTATGGTGGGGTTATTATTGAAAGAATTAGAGGTAAGTCAGAACGAAGGATTGCGGATGAGCAAGGAGGTTTTAGTATGTGTAGGGGATGTGTAGATCAAGTGTTTACATTGAAGCATATATGTGAGAAGTATTTAGATAAAGGTAGGGAAGTTTTTATTGCATTTATGGATTTAGAAAAGGCATATGATAGAGTGGATAGAGGAGCAATGTGGCAGATGTTGCAAGTACATATATGGAATAGGTGGTAAGTTACTAAATGCTGTAAAGAGTTTTTATGAGGATAGTGAGGCTCAGGTTAGGGTGTGTAGAAGAGAGGGAGACTACTTTCCTGTAAAAGTAGGTCTTAGACAGGGATGTGTAATGTCACCATGGTTGTTTAATATAATTATAGATGGGGTTGTAAAAGAAGTAAATGCTAGGGTGTTTGGAAGAGGGGTGGGAATAAATTATGGGGGATCAAATACAAAATAGGAATTGACACAGTTACTTTTTGCTGATGATACTGTGCTTATGGGAGATTCTAAAGAAAAATTGCAAAGGTTAGTAGACGAGTTTGGGAGTGTGTGTAAAAGTACTAAGTTGAAAGTGAACATAGAAAAGAGTAAGGTGATGAGGGTATCAAATGATTTAGATAAAGAAAAATTGGATATCAAATTGGGGAGTAGTAGTATGGAAGAAAATGTTTTCAGATATTTGGGAGTTGACGTGTCAGTGGATGGATTTATGAAGGATGAAGTTAATCATTGAATTGATGAAGGAAAAAAGGCGAGTGGTCGATTGAGGTATATGTGGAGACAAAAAAATTTATCTTTAGAGGCAAAGAAGGGAATATATGAAAGTACCAACACTCTTATATGGGTATGAAGCTTGGGTTGTAAATGCTGCAGTATGTGGTTGGAGGCAGTGGAAATGTCCTGTCTAAGGGCAATGTGTGGTGTAAATATTATGCAGAAAATTCAGAGTGTGGAAATTAGGAGGTGTGGACTTAATAAAAGTAATAATCAGAGGGCTGAAGAGGGGCTGTTGAGGTGGTTTGGTCATTTAGAGAGAATGGATCAAAGTAGAATGACATGGAGAGCATATAAATCTGTAAGGAAAGGAAGGCAGGGTAGGGGTCGTCCTCGAAAAGGTTGGAGGGAGGGGTAAAGGAGGCTTTGTGGGCGAAGGGCTTGGACTTCCAGGAAGCGTACATGAGCGTGTTAGATAGGAGTGAATGGAGACGAATGGTATTTGGGATCTGACGAGCTGTTGGAGTGTGAGCAGGGTAATATTTAGTCAAGGGATTCAGGGAAACCGGTTATTTTCATATAGCTGGACTTGAGTTCTGGAAATGGGAAGTACAATGCTTGCACTTTAAAGGAGGGGTTTGGGATATTGGCAGTTTGGAGGGATATGTTGTGTATCTTTATACGTATATGCTTCTAAACTGTTGTATTCTGAGCACCTCTGCAAAAACAGTGATTATGAGTGAGTGAGGTGAAAGTGTTGAATGATGATGAAAGTACAGTATTCTTTTTGGGGATTTTCTTTCTTTTTGGGTCAACCTGCCTCGGTGGGAGATGGCTGACCTGTTAAAAAAAATAATAATAATTATTATTATCATTTTTTTCTTATGAAATGGTAGAGAATCTTTTTCTGAAGGTAATAAAACAAAACGTATGAAATTTTGAAAAAAAAAAAAAAAAAAAAAAAAAAAAAAAAAAAAAAAAAAAAAAAAAAAAAAAAAAAAAAAAAATTGACGAAACTATGCTCGCGTGAATTTTGCTGTCAGCAATTTTGCCCACTTTGAGTCCTATTATCAGCCAATTACATTATTTCATTAGACCAAATTCTTAGCTATTTAGTTAGAATGTGTTCCATTTTATCTATTGAGTACAGGAAATCACCCAATCAACTATTTCAACTTCCCAATAAAGTGATTGGAAATTGGAAATTTGGGCAGTTTCACACAAAGTTCAAAATATTCCAGTTTCAAAATAGGGTCCAGAATAAACAATGCAGGCATTCCTGGCACTAAAATAACATATCCTCTGCTTATTAGTTATGTTTCCAGGCTTTACAAATGAATTCCATTTTGATTTTTTTATTCACAAACAATTTTTATTCACACTAAAAATTAGAAGATTTACTGTTATGCAATACTGCAATAATTGTATAAATATTAGCACATTCATGAACGTACAACAGACCCACCAGCTGACGTGTGTTGGAGACATGATGTGATTTGTTTACTCTTGAACAGTGGCAAAAAATCAAACATTTCCACTACTGTACTTTGAGCTCAATCTCAAGCTATTCTCAGTACTAAACCCAATCAAAATCATCTATTTCTGCAATATGTATCTTCCATTCTATCAAATGAGACCAAAAAAAACCATGAATACAACCATAAAAACCATACAAAAATACACTGCAAAGTCGCTGTTTTAATCCAAAAACAGAATCGCAGTTTTTTTTTTTATCATGCACTGCATGCTGCAGGATTTGTTTTATGTGGTGCACACTTACCACAGATGCATTCTCTCATATCTAGGCTCAAATTTACCACTCGCAGCATATTTGAGTGAGCTGAGCTCATGATGTAGTATGTACTACTGTTTGGACCCTGGCTTCAAACCGTAGAACTGCGGGACGGACACTCAGAAGGGTAACATTGGTCCCCACTTCATTTATACACAGCTCTTTCAGTTTTGTATTTTTTGAGGCCAGGTTCAAGTGACAATTTTTTAAGCATTTTATTTTTGCTATTTGCTTATGAAATGCATTAACATTTGTACATGGTACTGAGGTACATGTGTGGTATACCAGTAAAATAATTTTTTTAATAATGCCCATTTTCACTGAGCTTGGTGCATGACACCTAAACTGAAAACTAGTTACTTTAAGAATTACAAATATTTATAGTCTAGCCAGAGAGCCTTTAGAGGAGGAGGGGGGCAAGCCCTCTTCTATACCCTGATGTTCCTCAATGGTTTATCAAATTTCAGAAAAAAATCTGTACAGTCATTGCAGGTAAAAATATATAAAGATCATGAAAGAAATATCTGTGCATACTTTCATCTTTTGTAAGGCTTCTCTGAATAGTTAATATGCAATTCCTTAAAACATTGGATATAGAAACACTTATTACTAAATGAAAAAAGAAAAATGAAAAGCTTTGTGTTTTAGGTCACCCTGGGAGACGGCCGCTGCATAATAATAATAATAATAATAATAATAATAATAATAATAATAATAATAATAATAATAATAATAACAAAAAACCTTGTAGAACGGGCAGGATTCAAAACCAGGGAAAGCCAGTACTAAAGCTACAAGATTAGTGATCTTACCCCTGTACCATGCTTACCTGATAAAGGATCTGATTTATATCTTATCCCAGCCATGATTAGACACTTGTCTGTAAAAGTCTTCATTTGTGGTTACAGTTTGGACCATGCTACCCTTCCTATTGTATAGAATTATTACATTCATAGAGGGAAGGGAAGGGAAGTACTAAACTTATCTATTTTACAGAAATATACATATTCACAAAATCTCATTAGTTCAGCATTCAAATCCATGGCAAAACAGTCCTACAACTGACGAGTTAGTTTTAGGACTGGTTTGCCATGGGTTTGACTCCTGTCCATTCTGCAAGCTGCATGTGAAATGCAGTTGAATCTGAATTTTAAAATATCCTTTTGTGGGCTTTCTTTTGGAGTTTAGACACTTACCTCTGATGTTATTAAGATTTTGCTGATTTCCTCGTGATATTCCCAGGTTTGGTGGCTGCAAAGATGCTGAAGGATGCCTCTGACCAAGAGCACCCACATTGTGATGGCCCATATTTATCATTCCTGGGTTACCACACCCCATCATCATGGGCCCCTTTCCACCCATTATTGGCCCACCTGGTGACAACGAGGAGCTACTGGGTGGCAACGGAGAAGCACCACGGCGCATATCCCGTTTGGTGTCGCCTTTCCCTCGACCTAAAACTAACATAATGACTTCTAAATTTTCAATGAATTACAAGCTGGTACACTTTTATGAGTAAGGTTTAAAACTACATATATATGGCAGATATTTAACAAAACATTTTATTAGGACAAGTTTCTCTCACAAAGTTCCACAAAGATTAATAGCACTATTCTAAAGTTATATATTTAATTTATATACAGTACAGTGCCTGCACCCTGAAGGAGGGGGGGGCAAGCATGCATGCACACACGTACCAACCCCCAGAAAGAAAAAGAGCAGAAAGAAAGAAGAGAAAGAGAGAAGGAGAAAGAGAAACTGCAGCTAGCCAGGACTTGACCCTGTTACAATGCCTACCCCTGTAAGAACAGGATGAAGTACACATCCCTCTCTCCAACTGATCATCAATTCTGTCCACTTGACCAATTGAGAATTGATGGTCAAGTGGAAAGAGGGATGTGTAGTTTGTTCTTTTCCTGCAGGGCTGGGCATTGTGATGCAGGATTGAATCCTGGCTAGCTGAAGTTCTGTTAATGATTCAAAATCACTCGTTTCGTGATTTCATTAAATAATTAAATATATAGAGTATAATATATACTATAATATATATAATATAATACACCTACCATCCGACTCACGACCTGTTCGACTTACGACCGTGTTTTTTATGCCAAATTTCTGGGAAATACACAACTATTTGTGTTGTACACAGTGCTTATCCTAAACCTTACAGTATAAAACACAGTACTAACAACATAAAAAGCAAAGTAAAACATGAAATACTAAAATAAAACAATAAAATAAAGTCATTACAAAAATGTTTTGTTGATATTCAGTAGTAAAGTTCTACTTACGACCATTTCGACTTACGACCGGTTTCTCGGAACCGAACTCGGTCGTAAGTCGGATGGTAGGTGTATATAGTAGTAGGTTGGTAGACAGCAACCACCCAGGGAGGTACTACCATCCTGCCAAGTGAGTGTAAAACGAAAGCCTGTAATTTTTTACATGATGGTAGGATTGCTGGTGTCTTTTGTCTGTCTCATAAATATGCAAGATTACAGGTATGTCTTGCTACTTCTACTTACACTTAGGTCACACTATGCACACATCTTTCTTTCAATGTACCAGCCATGCCACACTGAGGTGGGGTGGCCCAAAAGGAAAAACAAAATTTTCACCTTTTAAATTTAGTAATATATACAGGAGAAGAGGTTACTAGCCCCTTGCTCCCGGCATTTTAGTCGCCTCTTACAACACGCATGGCTTATGGAGGAAGAATTGTTCCACTTCCCCATGGATATAAGAGGAAATAGACAAGAACAAGAACTAGAAAGAAAATAAAAGAAAACCCAGAGGGGTGTGTGTATATATATGCTTGTACACATATGTGTAGTGTGACCTAAGTGTAAGTATAAGTAGCAAGACATACCTGAAATCTTGCGTTTTTATGAGACAGAAAAAAGGACACCAGCAATCCTACCATCATATAAAACAATTACAGGCTTTCGTTTCACACTCACTTGGCAGGACGGTAGTACCTCCCTGGGCGGCTGCTGTCTACCAACCTACTACCTATGCTACACATACATGTACAGGAAGGCCCCGCTTTATGGCGTTTCACTTTACGGCGTTCCACTAATACGGACATTTCAAATTATGACCAAAACTCGCTATACGGCTCCCCCCACCTGACTTTCTAATACGGTCACCGTGCCCCACCCTGTTTGTTTACATTCTCCATGAGCTCAGTAAGCACTAAGTCTCTCCATTTTGTCTGGAAACTCCAAAATTTCAAATGTTTTTAAAAGTTATTTCATATTTTATATACTCTGATAATTATACTTATGTATACCTGTACCTAAATAAACTTACATACTGTGCTGGCATGCAGGTACACATTAAAATTGGTAAGTGTCTTATGTCTCCAGACGTCATATTAGTAATGATAATAATAATCATCGAGTCATTTAAATGTCGTATATTACGTTAATATACACATTTTCATTAATCCATCTATGATATTTTTTCAAAATTATATAATAAACACGATGCATAACATATAAATAAGATAAATACACCCCACAGTAGAATAAATAAACACAAATGTGAGATGTGGTAGCAGACGACTTGCACAAGTGACGCCATATTAGAAATAATAATAATAATAATAACAATACTCACCGAGTCTCATTAAATGTCGTATATTACGTTAATATACACATTTTCATTAATCCATCCATGATATTTTTTTCAAAATTATATAATAAACACGATACATAACATAAAAAGATGATAAATACATCCCACAATAGAATAAATAAACATAAATATAAGATGTGGGAGCCACATAACTTGTACAAGTGACGGCAAGAATAACATTTTCTCTAATCTAACATAAGAGAAAATGTGTTACTGGGGGTAACTGTAGAAAATTATTCCTTTCGTATGTATGTAAGTTTATTCAGGTATACACAAATACAGTTACATAGATTATCATACATAACAACATATGTGTAGAGAACCTAGGATAACCCAAAAAAGTCAGAGTAACTTATTTCCATTGCCTTCACTCAGAGCTTCATTTCTTCTCAAAATGATGCTACATGAGAATGGGAGTGTTCTTCTTTATTAATTCTACCGTATCAATGTAGAGACAACCTGTACACAATGTAACTTGTACACAAACCAGACGTGTACACTTCGTTTGTTTACAAAACTTACGTTCGCCTGGTTTGTTTACATAACTCTGCGCCTGTCCTCTCTCATCCACTCATTCTTTCTCTCTCTCATTTATTCGTTTTATCTCATTTACTTACTCCTGACCCTACATTAAGACTACACATATTATAAGGTAAGTAATGAGTGAACTGTATATACATTTTATCGCTCTGGGATGCTTAAATATCATAGAATATATGTGTGGGTGGGTTGGCCTGGTATGGTAGCCCGGCTGACTACCATACATACCACACTTGATTTTTTACAATAAATACTACTCATCTCACCCTATATTTTAAGATAAGTAATGAGTGAACTGTATATACATTTTATCGCTCTGGGATGCTTAAATATCATAGAATAGTATGTGTGGGTGGGGTGGCCTGGTAAGGTAGCCTGACTGATTACCATACATACCACACTTGATTTCTTACAATAAATACTACTTGTCTCACCCTAGATTAAGACTATAAATATTTTAAGGTAAGTAATGAGTGCACTATGTGTGTATTGTACTTTTTTATTGTTTTTTTGATGCCTGGTTCTATTGCTAACTTAATATATGTTAGTGTAAACTTGTTATCTAGTGTTTGTATGCATTTATAAGTGGAAAAAAAGGGTGTTCCACTTTACGGCGGTTTCCGCTTTACGGCGGTAGCCTGGAACCTAACCTGCCGTATAAGTGGGGCCCTGCTGTACATGTTTATTTATACACACTCATCTGAGTTTTCTTTGATTTTATCTTAATAGTTCTTGGTCTTATTACTTTTCCTTTTATATCCTTGGGGAAGTGGAATAATAATCTTTCCTCTGTAAGCCATGCGTGTTGTAAAAGTCAACTAAAATGCCGGGACAATGGGCTAGTAACCCCTTTCCTGTAATAATTACTAAAAAGAATAAGAAGAAAATTGTCAAAGTGGGATGTCTGAATGTGCGTAGATGTTGTGCAAATGATAAGAAAGAGATGATTGTGGATGTTATGAATGAGAAGCTAGATGTCCTGGCTTTAAGTGAAACAAAGCTGAAGGGAGTGGGAGAGTTTCAGTGGAGAGGAATAAATGGGATTAGGTCAGGGGTTTCAAATAGAGTTAGAGCTAAAGAAGGAGTAGCAATAATGTTGAAGGATAAGCTATGGCAGGAAAAGAGGGACTATAAATGTATTAATGCAAGGATTATGTGGGGTAAAATAAAGGCTGGATGTGAAAAGTGGGTTATAGTAAGCGTATATGCACCTGGAGAAGAGAGAAGTGAAGAGGAGAGAGAGATTTTGGGAAATGTTGAGTGAATGCATAGGGAGTTTTGAACCAAGTGAGAGAGTAATGGTGGTTGGGGATTTCAATGCTAAAGTGGGCAAAAATGTTGTGGAGGGAGTAGTAGGTAAATTTGGGGTGCCAGGGATAAATGAAAATGGGGAGCCTTTAACCCTTTGACTGTTTTGGTCGTATATATACGTCTTACGAGCCACCGTTTTTGATGTATACTCAAATTCTAGAGGCTTCAAATCAAGCAGGAGAAAGCTGGTAGGCCCACATGTGAGAGAATGGGTCTGTGTGGTCAGTGTGCACCATATAAAAAAATCCTGCAGCACGCAGTGCATAATGAGAAAAAACTACAGCTTTTTTTTAATTAAAATGCTGAATTTGTGGTCTATTTTCATATAGTATTTATGGTTGTATTCTCGTTTTCTTGGTCTCATTTGATAGAATGGAAAACATATTATAGAAATAGAGGGTAGAGGTCGTTTTGTTAAGGACCTGCCTTGTATGGGCCAGTAGGCCTTCTGCAGTGTTCCTCCATTCTTATGTTCTTATGATCAAAGTGTGTAAGTGGAATATCAAAATGGTATACAATACCAACAGGTTGGTACGTAAGACACATAGGCAACACTTAGGCAACTTTATTCCGAAACATTTGGCCTACACAGTAGGCTTCTTCAGTCGAGTACAGAAAGTAGGCAGGAGCAAGAGAGATGTGAAGATGATGTAATCAGTCCATCACCCTTGAAGTCGTAGATTTGAGGTTGTCAGTCCCTCAGCCTGAAGAAGTTCTGTTCCGAAGTCTGGAACTAACTGAAGATCAAGTGACATGGCTTACCAATAGAAAGCAGTGTGTTTCAATCAATGGGGTCAAATCAGAATGGGGATTAGTCACTAGTGGCATTCCACAAGGATCAGTTTTAGGCCCTCTCTTGTTCATAATTTACATTAATGACCTTGATGAAGGGATTATGAGTGACATAAGTAAATTTGCTGATGATAAGTGAGACTTAAATACTGTCGGAAGGAGAGGTGCAGAGTAGTAGTAATAGTGAGAATGTAGCCACTGAGCAGTCACATCCCTCTCAGATCAAACAATTCTCACTTGAAAAATTTATCCAAGGTGTTTTCTCTTCTGTACCAAGATGCCATTGTGTTGCAGTGTCTGACAGAGTGAATATCAAAATGGTATACAATACCGACAGGTTGGTAGGTAAGACACATAGGCAACATTTAGTCAACTTTATTCCGAAATGTTTCGCCTACACAGTAGGCTTCTTCAGTCGAGTACAGAAAGTAGGCAGGAGCAGTAGAGATGTGAAGATGATGTAATCAATCCATCCCCCTTGAAGTCGTAGATTTGAGGTTGTCAGTCCTTCAGCCTGGAGAAGTTCTGTTCCAAAATCTGGAACTAACTGAAGATCAAGCGACAGTATTGAGACTTAAATACTGTTGGAAGGAGAGGCGCAGAGTAGTAGTAGTGAGAATGTAGCCACTGAGCAGTCACATCCCTCTCAGATCTACGACTTCAAGGGTGATGGACTGATTACATCGTCTTCACATCTCTACTGCTCCTGCCTACTTTCTGTACTCGACTGAAGAAGCCTACTGTGTAGGTGAAACGTTTTGGAATAAAGTTGCCTAAATGTTGCCTATGTGTCTTACCTGCCAGTTTAAGTGGAAGATGGGAAGACATGATCACTGTGGCCACCACTGTGGCCAATGATCATGTCTTCACCTATATATACATCTGTCATGACCACATCTGTGGTTACATATGTGACTACCTCACCACTAATCATAGATAAATACAAGCTAGGTGTGGGATTATGGACTGGGAAGATACTAGAGTGGGAGAGTAAATGGCGGATGCTTTCTGCTGCTGCTGGCATCGTCATCACTTGCCATATTATGGCCTACTTTATTCATTCTAGAGTATGCATCATATTTCTATATTATTAATATTGTTTATGTCATATTAGATGAACTGTGATAGATAACTAAGCTGTAGAGTTGATATTAGCATTATTTTGTCATGCCTCTTGAGAGGCTGGAACAGATTAATTGCATTTCAATTAATTTAAATGAAGAAAACTGAATCAGCATACGAACAAGGTCATGGAATGGATTAAATTCGCAAGATGAGGTTCCACTGTATATATAAAACATTAAAAAAACTTTTAAAAGCACTTTAAATTTTGGAGTTTCCAGACATAATGGAGAGACGTGGTGCTTATGGAGCTCACAGAGAATGTAAACAAACCAGGTGGGGTGCAGTGACAGTATTAGAAAGTCAGTTGGGGGAGCTGTATATAGAGTTTTGGTCATAATTTGAAATGTCAGTACTATTAGCGGAATGCCGTAAAGCGGGGCCCTACTGTATATACAATCAGGGTTCAGAAAATCAAATACTGTAACAATTTTGGGAGAGGCAAAAGTATGAATTGCCACAGTTGCTCTTTGCTGATAACACGTTTCTAAGGTTGATGGATGAGTTTGGGAGGATGTGTAGAAGTAGCTAGGTGAATGTAAACATACAAAAGAGCAACATGATGAGAATAAGTAAAAGTCCAGACAATGAAAGGCATAATCGAGTCATGGCTCACAGACAGGAAGCAGTGTGTGCATAAATGGGGTTAAATCTGAGTGGAGATATGTAATAAGTGGCATTCCACAGGGATTAGTCTTGGGCCCACTCTTGTTTATAATGTATATCAATGATCTTGATGAGGGAATTACAAGTGATATGAGCAAATTCGCCAATGACACAAAGATAGGCAGGATAACTGATTCAAACGTAGATATCAGGGAACTTCAGGAGGATTTAGACAAACTCAATACCTGGTCAGAAAAGTGACAGATGCAGTTCAACGTAGATAAATGTAAGGTTCTGAAGCTCGGGAATGTCCACAACCCTAGCACTTATAAATAATGTAGAACTTAGCCATACAGATTGCGAAAAGGACTTGGGGGTTGTGATAAGCAGTAACCTTAAATCAAGACAGCAATGCCTAAGCATACATAATAAGGCAAACAGATTACTGGGATATATATCAAGAAGTGCAAACATCAGAAGTTCTGAGGTTATATTACAACTTTATACATCATTAGTAAGGCCTCACCTAGATTACGCAGCTCAGTTCTGGTCTCCATATTACAGAATGGACATAAATTCATTAGAAAACATTGAGCGTAGAATGACTAAATTAATACATAGCATTAGAAATCTTCTGTATGAAGAAAGATTGAAGACCCCTAAATTACATTCACTTGTTAGACGAAGAATGAGGGGAGACATGATCGAAATGTATAAGTGGAAGATGGGTATCAATAAAGGGGATATAAATAAGGTCTTGAGGATATCTCTCCAAGAAAGAACCCGCAGTAATGGATTCAAATTAGACAAGTTTAGATTTAGAAAGGATACAGAAAAGTATTGGTTTGGAAATAGGGTAGTTGATGAGTGGAACAGTCTGCCTAGTAGGGTTATTGAGGCTAAAACCTTGGGTAGTTTCAAATTTAGGTTGGCTAAATATATGAGTGAGAGGGGTTGGATTTCACTGGGACTTGCACATGGGTAAATAGAATTTTTTTTTTTTAACAAGTCAGCTGTCTCCCACTGAGGCAGGGTGACCCAAAAAGAAAGAAAATCCCCAAAAAGAAAATACTTTCATCATCATTCAACTCTTTCACCTCACTCACACATAATCACTGTTTTTGCAGAGGTGCTCAGAACACAACAGCTTAGAAGCATATACGTATAAAGATACACAACATATCCCTCCAAACTGTCAATATCCCGAACCCCTCCTTTAAAGTGCAGGCATTGTACTTCCTATTTCCAGGACTCAAGTCCGGCTATATAAAAATAACCTGTTTCCCTGAATCCCTTCACTAAATATTACCCTGCTCACACTCCAACAGATCGTCAGGCCCCAAATACCATTCATCTCTATTCACTCCTATCGAACACGCTCACACACGCCTGCTGGAAGTCCAAGCCCCTCACCCACAAAACCTGCCTTACCCCTTCCTTCCAACCTTTTTGAGGATGACCCCTACCTCGCCTTCTTGGGTAGCATTGAAAATTGGGCTGGGCAAATATTTTGTTAGTGGGATGGATTGTGAAGGACCTGCCTAGTATGGGCCAACGGGCCTGCTGCAGTGTTCCTCCTTTCTTATGTTCTTATGTTAAGAGAAAGTGAATGTAGTTAAATATTCAGGAATGAAAGTGCCAGCAGTGTAAGAAGGCCTAGGTTAAGAATAAACAGAAAAAAAAAAAAAGATAGGTGGAGTGTTGAGACATCTATGGAAAGAAAAATTCATCTATGGAGGTAAAAATGGGAATGTACCAGATCATAGGAATGATAACACTTGTATGGGTGAGTTACCCATGAGATAGTCTTAAGGGAGTGAAGGCCTGGTCAGGGACAGCCATGGGGTTGGTGACTCTGGCATCATCTTCAGGTAACTTATACTGTAGGTGGTTTTAGATGGAAAGGCTTGAGAAGAGTGCTTTTTTGAATATGACTTATGGTTGGTGTGTGAGCAAAGAAACATTTATGAAGGGATACAGGGAAACCAGCAGGCAGTTCTAGATGGGGGAAATACAGTGCCTCGGTAGGAAATGGCAAATGTGAAAGAAAGAAAGAAAGACAGAAAAAAAAAAAAAAAACACTGAAGTCGTGTCATGGATAAAAAAAAAATTAATCTTTTAACCCTTTCGGGGTTTCGGCCTTACTAGTATGGCTTACAAGACAGGGTTCTTGACGTACTAGTACGCCTAAATTCTAGCGCCCTCAAATCTAGTGAGAGAAAGCTGGTAGGCCTACACATGAAAGAATGAGTCTATGTGGTCAGTGTGTGCAGTATAAAAAAAAATCCTGCATCACACAGTGTATAATGAGAAAAAAAAAAACTTTGACCGTGTTTTTGGTTTAAAACAGCGACTTTGCACTGTATTTTCGTATGGTATTTATTGTTGTATTCTAGTTTTCCTGGTCTTATTTTATAGAATGGAAGACATGTTACAGAAATTGACATGATTTTGATTGGTTTCACAATGAAAAGTACCTTGAAATTGAGCTCAAAGTAGCAGAAATGTTCGATTTTTGCCAAAGTTCAAAAGTAAACGAATCATGCCACGCGTCCAATACACGTCAAATGGGGAGTCTAATATTCTTTCACAAGTGCGCTGGTATTATTTATACCATTTCTACACTAATACAGTAGTCTGCATAACAGTAAATCTTCTATTTTTTGTGAGAATAAAAATTCAAAGTGGAAAGCAAAAGAAATGTAAGAGGGGCGTGAGAATGTGGCTAATGAACAGAGGAAATGTTATTTTAGTGCCAGGAATGTCTTTCTTGTTTATTCTGGACCCTATTTGGAAATTGGCATCTTTTGAAATTTGTGTGAAATTGGCAAAATTGCTAATTCGGTAAATGGGTGGTTTCTTGTACTCATTCGATAGAAAAAATGGAGTTCTAGCGAAATAGTTATGATTTTTGTCAACTAGTACACTGGAATTGGCCGAAAATAGGGGTTAAAGTGGGCAAAATTGCCGATGAGTAAGCATCGTCGAGACCGCTAACTTCGCGCGAGCATAATTCCGTAAGTTTCCCATCAAATTTCATACTTTTGGTGTCATTATGATCGGCAAAAAGATTCTCTATCTTTTCATAAGAATTTTTTTTTTTTTTTAATTTTGGCGACCCTGAGAACAAGTCTCTGAGAGGGCCTGGCGACCCTCAAAGGGTTAGGGTAAAAAAAAAGGATGAAGTAATGTATATTACAGTAAAACATGTGGGGAAAAAACATCAATGAAATTGATAAAAATACCAAAAGAGAGAGAGAAAAATTTACCTTGCTGTGACTGCAGAGGAATCTGTAGCTGCACAGTTGCACTCACTGGGTTGTCCATGTGGTCACGTGCTCTATCTCCATCTTTCATCAGGTCACTAACAACTGGACTGTTTGAAAGCAAATATTAAAATTAAACATTTTAAATCAGATATATTAAATACGAGAATTAACCCAGCAAGACTATTATAGAACATTTTCAAATAAGCAAGTGGGTCCCACTGAATATTTATATTTTTTACACCATTTAACAACCTCGAAACTAAGTCATTACAAGCATGCCCTCATTTTTTTTTTCATCTACTTATTCAGTAGAACCCTGTATTCACGTATTCAATTTCTGCTGTTTTAGTCATCTGTGATTTATTGTGGTCCAAAAATAACTTTTATTTAACCCCTTAACTGTCCAAACATAGATCTACGCTCTTACTGCTAGCGCTCCGAACGTAGATCTACATTTTATTTTTCCTGCCTCCAAATTTGGCACAATTGGCCTCAGATGCCTGGTCAGTATTAAAAAAATTTGGGACCACTTAGTACCTTGTGGGAGCATCAGTTCAATTGAGTGCCAGCTACAGCAAACACCAGGGGTTCACTAATGTCATGTCATATTAACACTCCCCTTTTAAGAGAAAAGTGATGCTGACCCCGAGTTTAGTGGCTTTGAAATGGATGTGGCCATAAGTGGCCACATGTGGCCACACGTGACTGCTGACCTCAGTGGTCACATGTGGTCATACCTGTCTGGGATTAGCGTCGGGTGTTACCTAGCACCATGGCTTGTTGTAGTGTTTTAGAATCTCACATTAAAGTGTTGAAGAAGAAGATTCTACTTCTTCAGGAGGAAAATAAGAGGCTGAAGCTTCATCTAGATGGGTTTGGGAGTGAGTGTGAGATGGATGTTGCTGGTGAGGAGGAAAAAGTTACCAGCAGTGATTTGGAGAGTGACAGCCTCTAAGTGGCAAGTGGTTCATAATTCAGGAAGAAGGATGATAAGGAAGGTTAATAGAGAAGAGGTGAAGGTAGGAAATTGATTCTCTGTTCTCCAGGACAAATTCACTTCAGTTGTTAGTGAGATTAAAGGTACCACTGACTCCCCTGCATATCTAGATAAGAATATTCTAATTGTAACTACTGTGCTAAATGACGGTCTACTGTACATCAAAAACGTTGGCTCCTAAGACGTATACAGTTGACCCTCAACTAACAGCAGCATTAAGTAACGGCAATTTTGTCTAACAGCGCTTTTTGCTGTAAAAAAAATGCCTTGACCAACAACGTCCGTCCATAACATGTCCATGTGCCCAGAGCGCAGCCTGAGCGGGCGGCTCAGCCACTCCAGCACTCGGTGTGCCATTGTTTACAAGCTGTTGCGGTCGGTTTCCACGTGTGCCTCCCATATATTTTGAATTATTCCACTGATTTTAGTGCTTGTAACCGCTACATAAGCCACCATGGGCCCCAAGAAAGCTTCTAGTGCTAAGCTTGTGTTAAAAAGGGTAAGAATTACGATAGAAATGAAGAAAATCATTGAAAAATACAAGAGTGGAGTGCATATCACCGAGTTCGAAAGGCAATACAACAAATCACATTCAACCATCAGTACTATCTTGGCGAACAGACAGGCAATCAAGGAAGCTGTTGTTGCGAAAGATTCAAGTATGTTTTCAAAACGGAGACCGCAAATAAGTGAAGAGGTAGAAAGACTGTTATTGGTATGGATAAATGAAAAACAATTATCCAGTGATAAGTGTTTCTCAGTCTATAATTTGTGAAAATGCAAAGAAGTTGCATGATGATCTCATTAAGAAAATGCCTCAAAATAGTGCTGCTGCTGCTGATGAATTTAAGGCCAGCAAAGGCTGGTTTGAGAGATTTAAGATTTGTAGTGGCATAGACAGTGTGGTAAGGCATGGAGAGGCAGCCAGTTCAGACAAAAATGCAACTGAAAAATATGTGAAGGACTTTAAAGAATACAAAGAGACTGAAAACTTAAAACCTGAACAAGTGTTTAATTGTGACGAAACAGGCCTGTTTTGGAAGAAAATGCCAAACAGGACCTACATTACTCAGGAGGAAAAGGCACTCCCAGGACATAAGCCTATGAAAAACAGGCTGACATTAATGTTGTGTAGTAATGCTAGAGGTGACTGCAAAGTGAAGCCTTTATTGGTGCATCACTCTGATACTCCCAGTGTTCAAGAAAAACAATATCGTCAAGGGTAATTTGTGTGTGCTGTGTAGATCAAACAGTAAGGCAAGGGTCACTAGGGACTTTTTCTTGAACTGGTTTTATGGTGTGTTTGGCCCCACTGTGACAAAATACCTCCAGGAAAAGAAATTGTCACTCAAGTGCCTCCTGGTAATGGACAATGCTCCTGCTCATCCTCACGACTTGCAAGAGGAAATTGCAGGGGAGTCTTGTTTCGTTATGAAGTTTTTGCCTCCTAATACAACTCCTCTCCTCCAGCCCATGGACCAGCAGGCCATTTCAAACTTCAAAAAACTCTACAGAAAAGCAGTGTTTCCAAAGTGCTTGGAAGTGACCTCAGACATTCAATTGACCTTAAGAGTGTTTTGGAAAGATCACTTCAATATCCTCAGTTGTGTAAACCTTATAGGGAAGGCTTGGGAGGGAGTGACTAAGAGGACCTTGAACTCTGCTTGGAGGAAACTGTAGCCAGAATGTGTAGAACAGAGGGATTTTGAAGGGTTTGGGGCTAACCCTCAGGAGCCTATGCCAGTAGTGGAAACTATTGTGTCATTGGGGAAGTCCTTGGTGTTGGAGGTTTGTGACGAGGATGTGCAAGAGTTGGTGGAGAATGACGAGGAAGAACTAACCACTGCAGACCTTCAAGAGCTTCAGGTGCAACAGCAACAGATCACATCTCAGGAATGTTCTTCAGAGCAGGATGAAGAGAGACAGAGGAAGATGACTTCGTCAAGGATTAGGGAAATGTGTTCAATGTTTACAAAGCTGCAAGCATTTATGGATGAATTTTATCCTGTCACAGAAGTTGCAAGCCGCATTGGCAACATGTACAATGACACTCGTGTGTCCCATTTTAGGGAAATCCTAAGGGTTCATGAGAAACAGAGCTCTCTGGACAGTTATTTTGTGCGACAGGGGTCCAGCGACTCTCAAGCTGGTCCTAAAGGCATTAAAAAACCAAGAAGGGAGGTAACCCCACCAAAGGATTTGGTACCTGAAGTCTTTATGGAAGAGGATTCTCCTTCCAAGCAATAGACAATCCTGAATCTCTCCTGCTGCTGGCACATCACTCATCAACAACTCCACAATAAAGGTAAGTGGCATTTAATTATTGTTTATTTTGCATGTCCCATTCGTTTTCGTGTCAGGAAATTTATATTTCATATACATTTTTTTTTTTCCAGACGTTGGGGTGTCAGGAATGGATTAATTCTATTTCCATTATTTCTTATGGGGAAAATTAATTCGACCAACGGCAAGCTCTCTGGAATGGATTAATGCCGTTGGTTGAGGGTCTACTGTATATATGACCGTAACAGTCAAAGGGTTAAGTGAGGAGAGGCAATATTTTGAGCTTTGAAACTGCCCAAATTACCAATTTCTGATCACTTTATTGGGGAGCTGAAATAGTTGATTGGGCAGTTTCTTGTGCTCAATCGATAAAACAGGAGTAATACAGTGGACCTTCGACCAACAATGGCATCGATTAACGATAAATCTGACTAGCGATACATTTTAACGCAAAAATTTTGCCTCGACTAGCGCTTAAAAACCCGACCAGCGCAATTCGTTCCGTACCATACGCGTCCACTTTGGCCTGAGCGCGCCTCACTTGTCCCTTTGGTGCCAGTGTTTACAAGCCAGCCAGCCACCGCGGTCGCTTCCAAACATACAACTGGAACATTTCACATTATCACAGCCTTTTTAGTGATTGCACCTGCAAAATAAGTCACCATGGGCCCCAAGAAAGCTTCTAGTGCCAACCCTACAGCAAAAAGGGTGAGAATTACTAAGGAGATGAAGAAAGAGATCATTGA
Source organism: Cherax quadricarinatus (assembly GCF_038502225.1). Taxonomy (NCBI): domain Eukaryota; kingdom Metazoa; phylum Arthropoda; class Malacostraca; order Decapoda; family Parastacidae; genus Cherax; species Cherax quadricarinatus. The sequence goes on along the minus strand of NC_091312.1, from coordinate 6,361,401 downwards.
TAAATATGAAAGTGGAGTGCGTATCTCTGAGCTGGTCAGGTTGTATAATAAACCCCAATCAACCATCGCTACTATTGTGGGCAAGAAAACGGCAATCAAGGAAGCTGTTCTTGCCAAAGGTGCAACTATGTTTTCGAAACTGAGATCGCAAGTGATAGAAAAGATGTTGAGAGACTTTTATTGGTGTGGATAAACGAGAAACAGATAGCAGGAGATAGCATCTCTCAAGCGATCATATGTGAAAAGGCTAGGAAGTTGCATGACGATTTAATTAGAAAAATGCCAGCAACTACTGATGTGAGTGAATTTAAGGCCAGCAAAGGTTGGTTTGAGAGATTTAAGAAGCGTAGTGGCATTCATAGTATGATAAGGCATGGTGAGGCTGCCAGTTCGGACCACAAATCGGCTGAAAAATATGTGCAGGACTTCAAGGAGTACATAGACAGTGAAGGACTGAAACCTGAACAAGTGTTTAATTGTGATGAAACAGGCCTGTTTTGGAAGAAAATGCCATGCAGGACGTACATTACTCAGGAGGAAAAGGCACTCCCAGGACATAAGCCTATGAAAGACAGGCTTACTCTGAAACTCCCAGAGTGTTCAGGAAAAACAATGTCCTCAAGGCTAATTTGTGTGTGCTGTGGAGGGCAAACAGTAAGGCATGGGTCACTAGGGACTTTTTCTATGACTGGTTACATCATGCATTTGCCCCAATGTGAAAAATTACCTAACTGAAAAGAAATTAGACCTTAAGTGCCTCCTGGTATTAGACAATGCTCCTGGTCATCCTTCAGACTTGGCAGAGCGACTTTCTAGGGACATGAGCTTCATTAAGGTGAAGTTTTTGCCTCCTAATACCACTCCTCTCCTGCAGCCCATGGACCAGCAGGTTATTTCCAACTTCAAGAAACTGTACACAAAAGCTATGTTTGAAAGGTGCTTTGTAGTGACCTCAGAAACTCAACTGACTCTAAGAGAGTTTTGGAAAGATCATTTTACCATCCTCAATTGTGTAAACATTATAGGTAAGGCTTGGGAGGAAGTGACTAAGAGGACATTGAACTCTGCTTGGAAAAAACTGTGGCCAGAATGTGTAGACAAAAGGGATTTTGAAGGGTTTGAGGCTAACCCTGAGAATCCTATGCCAGTTGAGGAATCCATTGTGGCATTGGGGAAGTCCTTGGGGTTGGAGGTTAGTGGGGAGGATGTGGAAGAGTTGGTGGTGGAGGACAGTGAGGAACTAACCACTGATGAGCTGCTAGATCATCTTCAACAGCAAGAGGGCACACCTAAGGAAACTGCTTCGGCGGAGGGGAAAGAGAAATTGAAGAAGTTGCCTACTTCTAAGATAAAGGAAATGTGTGCAAAGTGGCTTGAAGTGCAAACCTTTTTTGATGAAAATCACCCTGACACAGCTACTGCAAGCCGTGCTGGTGACTATTACACTGACACTGTTGTGAACCACTTTAGGAAAGTCATAAAGGAGCGAGAGGTACAGGCCTCTATGGACAGATATGTTGTGCGACAGAAATCCAGTGACTCTGAAGCTGGTCCTAGTGGCATTAAAAGAACAAGGGAAGTAACCCCAGAAAAAGACTTGCTGCCTCAAGTGCTAATCGAAGGGGATTCCCCTTCTAAACACTAACGCCTCTCCCCTCCTCCCATCCCATCAATCATCACCAGATCTTCAATAAAGGTAAGTGTCATGTAACTGTGCATGTAATCTTCAGTTTGTGTGTATTAAAATTAATATTTCATGTGGTAAAATTTTTTTTTTTCAATACTTTTGGGTGTCTTGCACGGATTAATTTGATTTCCATTATTTCTTATGGGGAAAATTAACTTGACTAACAATAATTCTGACTAACGATGAGCTCTCAGGAACGGATTAATATCGCTGGTCGAGGGTCCACTGTACTAGCAAAATAGCTAAGAATTTGGCTGACAGGAATAATGTAATTGGCCTAAAATAGGAGTCAAAGTGGGCAAAATTGCCGATGTATAAACACTGCTAACTCAGTAAAATCCACGATAGTACAATTTCGTCAATTTTCCATCAAATTCTGCACTTTTTATTTCATTACCTTCAGAAAAATGTTTTCTACCATTTCATAAGAAAAAAAAAAAAATATTTTGAAAATTCTTGGACCCTCAAAGGAATGGTTAAATTTGACACAGAGCAAGTTTGCGAGCAGGGGTCCCGACAGTGAAAGGGTTAAATGTTGAAGAAGTGACTGGGAGGCAGTAATTTCATGCCAGGGAGGTATAAAATCTTTTAGGAGTGAAGAAGAGCTGGATGTGAGTGTGGGGAAGGTGCATCAGGCATTAAGTAGAATGAGAGTAAAGCAGCTGGAACTGATAGGATCATGAGAGAAATGTTAAAAGAAGGAGGGGATGTAGTGTTGGAGTGGTTAGTATTTTTGTTCATTCAATGCATGCACTTCAACCCTCTGACTGTTTCGGTTGTACAGTGGACCCTCGCTTAACGAACGCATCATATAACGTTAAATCCGCCTAGTGATACATTTTAATGCAAAAAATTTGCCTAGGCTAGCGCTAAAAAACTCGCTCAACGCGATTCATTCGAGATGCGTCCACGTGCGGCCTGATCCCGCCTCACTTGTTCCGTGGGTGCCAGTGTTTACAAGCCAGCCACCGCGGTCGCTTCCAAGCATACAATCGGAACATTTCATATTATCACAGCCTTTTTAGTGATTGCACCTGCAAAATAAGTCACCATGGGCCCCAAGAAAGCTTCTAGTGCCAACCCTACAGGAAAAAGGGTGAGAATTACTATGGATATGAAGAAAGAGATCATTGCTAAGTATGAAAGTGGAGTGCGTGTCTCCGAGCTGGCCAGGTTGTACACAAAACCCCAATCAACTATTGTGGCCATGAAAATGGCAATCAAGGAAGCTGTTCTTGCCAAAGGTGCGACTTTGTTTTCGAAACAGATCGCAAGTGATAGAAGATGTTGAGAGACTGTTATTGGTGTGGATACACAAAAAACATATAACAGGAGATAGCATCTCTCAAGCGAACATATGTGAAAAGGCTAGGAAGTTGCATGATGATTTAATTAGAAAAATGCCAGCAACTAGTGGTGATGCGAGTGAATTTAAGGCCAGCAAAGGTTGGTTTGAGAGATTTAAGAATCGTAGTGGCATACATAGTGTGATAAGGCATGGCGAGGCTGCCAGTTCAGACCACAAAGCGGCTGAAAAATATGTGCAGGACTTCAAGGAGTACATAGACAGTGAAGGACTGAAACCTGAACAAGTGTTTAATTGTGACAAAACAGGCCTGTTTTGGAAGAAAATGCCAAGCAGGACGTACATTACTCAGGAGGAAAAGGCACTCCCAGGACATAAGCCTATGAAAGACAGGCTTACTCTGTTGATGTGTGCCAATGCTAGTGGTGATTGCAAAGTGAAGCCTTTATTGGTGTATCACTCTGAAACTCCCAGTGTGTTCAGGAAAAACCATGTCCTCAAGGTTAATTTGTGTGTGCTGTGGAGGGCAAACAGTAAGGCATGGGTCACTAGGGACTTTTTCTATGACTGATTACACCATGCATTTGCCCCCACTGTGAAAAATTACCTAATTGAAAAGAAATTAGACCTTAAGTGCCTCCTGGTATTAGACAATGCTCCTGGTCATCCTTCAGACGTGGCAGAGCGACTTTCTGCGGAAATGAGCTTCATTAAGGTCAAGTTTTTGCCTCCTAATACCACTCCTCTCCTGCAGCCCATGGACCAGCAGGTCATTGCAAACTTCAAAAAACTCTACACAAAAGCTCTGTTTGAAAGGTGCTTTGTAGTGACCTCAAACTCAATTGACTCTTAAGAGAGTTTTGGAGAGATCACTTTTGCATCCTCAATTGTGAAATCATTATAGATAAGGCTTGGGAGGAAGTGACTAAGAGGACCTTGAACTCTGCTTGGAAGAAACTGTGGCCAGAATGTGTAGACAAAAGGGATTTTGAAGGGTTTGAGGCTAACCCTGGGAATCCTATGCCAGTTGAGGAATCCTTTGTGGCATTGGGGAAGTCCTTGGGGTTTGAGGTTAGTGGGGAGTATGTGGAAGAGTATGTGGAGGAGGACAATGAAGAACTAACCACTGATGAGCTGCTAGATCATCTTCAACAGCATGAGGCCACACCTGAGGAAACTGCTTCAGAGGAGGGAATAGAGAAATTGAAGAAGTTGCCTACTTCAAAGATTAAGGAAATGTGTGCAAAGTGGCTTGAAGTGCAAACCTTTTTTGATGAAAATCACCCTCACACAGCTATTGCAAGCCGTGCTGGTGACTATTACACTGACAATGTTGTGAAACACTTTAGGAAAGTCAAAAAGGAATAGGAGGTACAGGCCTCTATAGACAGCTATGTTGTGCGACAGAGATCCAGTGTCTCTCAAGCTGGTCCTAGTGGCATTAAAAGAAGAAGGGAAGTAACCCCAGAAAAGGACTTGCCACCTCAAGTCCTAATGGAAGGGGATTCATTCCCCTTCTAAACACTAAGACCATCAACACTCTCCCCTCCTCCCATCCCATCAATCATCACCAGATCTTCAATAAAGGTAAGTGTCATGTAACTGCGCATGTCTTCTTCAGTTTGTGTGTATTAAAATTAATATTTTATGTGGTAAAAAATTTTTTTTTTTCATACTTTGGGGTGTGAGGAATGGATTAATTTGATTTCTGTTATTTCTTATAGGGAAAATTAATTCGCCTAACGATAATTTCGCCTAACGTTGAGCTCTCATGAACGGATTAATAGCGTTAGGCGAGGGTCCACTGTATATATACGTATTACAAGCCACCGTGTTTGACGTGCATATACTCATAAATTCAAATCAAGCAGGAGAAAGTTGGTAGGCCCACATGTGAGAGAATGGGTCTGTGTGGTCAGTGTGCACCATATAAAAAAAATCCTGCACCATGCAGTGCATAATGAAAAAATAAAAAAACTCCTTTTTTAATTAAAAAGCCAACTTTCTGGTCTATTTTCGTATAGTATTTATGGTTGTATTTTCGTTTGTTGGTCTCATTTGATAGAATGGATAACGTATTATTGAAATAGAGGTGATTCTGATTGGTTTTACTATGAAAAGAACCTTGAAATGGACCTCAAAGTAGGGGAAATGTTTGAGTTTTGCCGATGTTCAAAAGTAAACAAATGATGTCATTGTCCAATTAATGTCCAACTAGCCATTCTAATATGCAGTCATGAATGGGTTGACATTATTTATACAATTATTACAATATTGCAGTAGTCTGCATAAAAGTAAATCTTCTATTTTTTGTTTGAATAAAAATTCAAAATAGAAAGCAAGAGTAATATCAGAGGGGCCTGGAGACATGACTGATGAACAAAGAAAATGTTAGTTTAGAGCCAGGAATGTCTGCATTGCTCATTCTGGACCCTATTTTGAAACTGGCATATTTTTTAATTTGCATGAAATTGGCCAAATTGCAAAATTCTGACCATGTTATTGGGTACTTGAAATCGGTAAATGGGCAGTTTCTTGTGCTCAACTGATAGAAAAAAATGGAGTTCTAAAGAAATAGCTATGAGTTTGGTCGACTGGAACAAAGGAATTAGCCAAAAATAGGGCTCAAATTGGGCAAAATCACCAATTCATAAATATCGCTGAGGTCACTAACTTCACAAGAGTGTAATTCCGTAAGTTTTCCATCAAATTTCGTACTTTTGGTGTCATTACCACTGAGAAAAGATTCTCTATTATTTCATAAGAAAAATATTTTTTTTTTTTTAAATTTTTGCGACACCAGGAGACACCTCAGGATTTGGGGTTAAAGGAGGGGTTTGGGATATTGGCTGTTAGGAGGGACATCTAAACTGTCATATCTGAGTGCCTCTGGAAAGACAGTGATTATGTATGAATGATGGTGAAAGTGATGAATGATGAAAGTTTTTTTCTTTTTGCTTTTTTCTTTTTGGGTCACCCTGCCTTGGTGGGAAATGGCCTGTGTGTTAAAAAAGAAAAAAATACATGCGCACACACACAACAATGACAATACGAGAATGACATAGCAGCGAAAGCCAAATCTGACCCGAAGCTATTGTACACCCACATCAGGAGGAAAACAACAGTCAAGGACCAGGTAATCAGGCTGAGGAGGGAAGGAGGGGAGATCACAAGAAACGACCCTGAAGTATGTTAGGAGTTCAACATGAGATTCAAAGAAGTGTTCACAGAGGAGACAGAAGAGACTCCAGACAGACAGAGGTGAGTTATACACCAAGTGTTGGACACAATACATACAACCAAAAACGAAGTGAAGAGGCTGCTAAGTGAGCTAGATACCTCAAAGGCAATGGGGCTGGATAACATCTCTCCATTGGTCCTGAGAGAGGGAGCAGGGGTGCTGTGTGTACCACTAACAAAAATCTTCAACACATCTGCTGAAACAGGGTGACTACATGAGGTACGAAAGACAGCAAATATAGTCCCAACTTTTAAAAAAGGAGAGACACGAAGCATTAAACTACAGACCAGTGTCACTGACATGTATAGTAGGGAGCATTGAAATTTTGGTCAAAGCTGCACTCTTCAGGCATTGTTCCTTATATACTTCTTAGATTCAATGCCAAATATGAAGCTGATTGGTTGAGGTTTAGCCTAAGCATTTGCAACTGAAATTTCTGAACAAGTCTATTACTGAGTAGTGCAGCACAGTGTTTTATGTACTGTATGTATGCACTCTGCACTATTTATAAACATTAACTAACTTTCTCAGTGATTATGCTGGAATTGCCATTGCTACTGCCACCTTAACCTTTTGACTGTTTTGGTCATATATAAACGTCTTACGCACCACTGTTTCGGACGTATTAATACTTGTAAATTCTAGCGGCTTCAAATCAAGCAGGAGAAAGCTGGTAGGCCCACATGTGAGAGAATAGGTCTGTGTGGTCAGTGTGCACCACATAAAAAAATCCTGCAGCACGTAGTGCATAATGAGAAAAAAAAACTGACCATTATTTTGGATTAAAACGCCCACTTTGAGGTGTATTTTCGTATAGTATTTATTGTTGTATTCTCGTTTTCATGGTCTCACGTGATAAAATGGAAAACATATTACAGAAACAGAGATGATTTTGATTAGTTTCATGATGAAAACGGCCTTGAAATTGAGCTCAAAGTAGAGGAAATGTTCGATTTTTACCAATGATCAGAAGTAAGCAAATCACACCACACATCCAATACACATCAACTGGGGAGTCTAACATTCCTTCATTAGTGCACTGATATTATTTATACCATTTTTGCAATAATATAGTAGTCTGCATAACTTTAAATTTTGTATTTTTTGTATGAATAAAAAATCAAAATAGAAAGCAATAGTAATATAAGAGGAGCCTAGAGGCATGACTAATGAACAGAGGATATGTTATTTTAGTGCCAAGAATGTCTACATTGTTTATTCTGGACCCTATTTTGAAATTGTCATATTTTTAAATTTGCGTGAAACTGGCCAAACTGCCAATTTCTGACCACTTTATTGGGTAGTTTAAATTGGTAAATGGGCAGTTTCTTATACTCAACTGATAGAAAAAATGGAGCTCTATAGAAATAGCTATGAGTTTGGTCAACTGGAACAATAGAATTGACGAAAAACAGGGCTCAGAGTAGGCAAAATTGCTGATGCATATATGTCGCCGAGACCGCTAACTTCACGGGAGTGTAATTCCGCGAGTTTTCAACCAAATTTCGTACTTTTGGTGTCATTACCATCGGGAAAAGATTCTCTATCATTTCGTAAGAAAAAAATTTTTTTTTTTTTCTAATGAAATGATAGAGAATATTTTTTTTCTTACGACAGTTTCAGAAAGGGGCCTGCGACATTCAAAGGGTTAAGTAGGCATTCCATAACAATGGTCCAAGCATGCTTCCCTGTGGAACACTTCCCCCGGTAGGATGTCTTGCTGACTCTGTCCCAATGAGAACTACACAAAGATCTACCTTGAAGGTGGTCAATGGAGGAGACAGTATGAAGTCTGCAATTACCAGTGCTTGCAGTTTTGCCAAGAGGCCCTGGTGCCATACTCGATCAAAAGAACCAGCAATGTCCAGTGTTACCACACAGTTGACTTTGGATTCATCCGGTGACTGGTGCCACTTAGTGGAGAGGTTTAACAACAGATCAGCAGCAGAGTAACCTTTCCTGAAGCCATATTGACGGTTGCAAAGTAGTGAGTGGTAGTAGTAGTGGTGGTCCCATCTTGTCGATTTAGAGGCTAAATAAGTTCATTAGGCAGATAACCTTACATCTGATACACCCTTGAAGAGTTTCGAGAGTTAATCTATTCTCTGAGCCCAGCCATGGGCCAAGCTTGTCTGGTGTTTGCCTGGTCAACCAGTCTGTTGCTGCTGGAGGCCCACTGTCCCACATATCCATCACAGCCTGGTTGTTCAGGCACCTGGTGAAGATACTTGTCCAGTTTCCTCTTGAAGGCTTCTACACTTGTCCCAGCCATATTTCTGATATCTTCTGGTAAGATGTTGAAAAGTCTGGAGCCCAGGATATTGACACAATGTTCCCTTATTGTCCCCACCACACCCCTGCTCCTCACTAGGTTTATTTTACACTTCCTTCCATATCTCTCACTCCCGTATGTTATGGCAGTGTGCAGATTTGGGACCAGGCCCTCGAGTACTTTCCAGGTACAGTGGACCCCCAGTTCATGATATTAATCCGTTCCTGAGAGCTCATCGTAAATCAAAATTATCGGAAAGCGAATCAATATTCCCCATAAGAAATAATGGAAATCAAATTAACCCTTTGACTGTCGAAGGGCCAAATCCTGAAGTTGCTTCTGGTGTCGCAAAATATTCGAAAAAAAAAAAAATTATTTTTTCTTATGAAATGATAGAGAATCTTTTCCCGATTGTAAAGACACCAAAAAAACGAAATTTGATGGAAAACTGACGGAATTACGCTCTCGCGAAGTTAGCGACTTCGGCGATATTTAAAAATCGGCAATTTCGCCCACTTTGAGCCCTATTTTCGGCTAATTCCGTTATTCCTGTCAACCAAACTCATAACTATTTCTTCAGAACTCTATTTTTTCTATCGATTGAGTACAAGAAACTGCCCATTTACCGATTTCAACTACCCAATAACATGGTCAGAAATTTGCAATTTGGCCAATTTCACGAAAATTAAAAAATACGACAATTTCAAAATAAGGTCCAGAATGAACAATGCAGACATTCCTGGCTCTAAAATAACATTTTCTTTGTTCATCAGTCATGTCTCCAGGTCCCTGTGATATTACTCTTGCTTTTTATTTTGAAATTTTATTCAAACAAAAAATAGAAGATTTACTGTTATGCAGACTACTGCAATACTGTAATAATTGTAAAAATTACATCAACCCATTCATGACTGCGTATTAGAATGGCTATTTGGACATTTATTGGACAATGACATCATTTGTTCACTTTTGAACATCGGCAAAAATCAAACATTTCCTGTACTTTGTGCTCCATTTCCAGGTTCTTTTTATAGTAAAATTAATCAAAATCACCTCCATTTCTATAATATAGTTTCCATTCTATCAAATGAGACCAAGAAAACGAGAATACAACCACAAATACTATACGAAAATAGACTACAAAGTCGGCATTTTAATTAAAAAAAAAACGGTCGGAGTTTTTTTTTTCTCATTATGCACTGCGTGCTCCAGGATTTTTTTTATGTGGTGCACACTGACCACACAGACCCATTCTCTCACATGTGGGCCTACTAGCTTTCTCCTGCCTGATTTGAAGCCGCTAGAATTTATGAGTATATGTACGTCAAACACGGTACCTCGCAAACGTATATATACGGCCGCGACAGTCAAAGGGTTAATCCGAGCAAGACACCCAAAAGTATGAAAAAAAACTTTTACCACATGATATATTAAGTTTAATGCAATATAATAATTACAATAACAATAGAATAATCACAATAGAATAATTGACACTTACCTTAATGAAGATCTGGTGATGATTGATGGGATGGGAGGAGGGGAGTGTGTCGAAGTTTTTAATGCTTAGAAGGGGAATCCCCCTCCATTAGGACTTGAGGTAGCAAGTCCTTTTCCGGGGTTACTTCCCTTCTTCTTTTAATGCCACTAGGGCCAGCTTGAGAGTCACTGGACTTCTGTCGCACAACATATCTATCCATAGAGGCCTGTACCTCTTGTTCTTTTATGACTTTTCTGAAGTGGTTCACAACATTGTCAGTGTACAGGTTGCCAACACGGTTTGCAGTAGCCGTGTCAGGGTGATTTTCATCAAAAAAGGTTTGCACTTCAAGCCACTTTGCACACATTTCCTTAATTTCAATAGTCATTAGCATCCTTGGTCTCGATGGGTTGGCACTAGAAGCTTTCTTGGGGCCCATGGTGACTTATTTTGCAGAAACAAGCACCAAAAACAGTGATAATATGGATAATATAGAATGTACTGAATGCATCCTTAGATGCACGCACACTGGCTGGCTTGTAAACACTGGACACGTCTCGTACGAATCATATTGCATACCGGGTTTTGTAATGGGAACCGAGGCAAATTTTTTTGCGATATAATGCTTCGGATACAGGATTTATCGGATACCGATGGTTTCGCGAACCGGGGGTCCACTGTACAGTATATATTATCATGCATCTCTTGTATACCTTGTCTGTCCTTGACCAAGGATCACCAGGTTTTGGAGCAGGGCTTCATCGTAAGCCATGCATGTCATAAGAGGCGACTAAAATGCCAGGAGAAAGAGGCTAGTAACCCCTTCTCCTGTATATATTGCTAAATTTAAAGAGAGGAGCTTTCATTTTTCATTTTAGGTCACCCTGCCTCGGTGGGATATGGCTAGTTTGTTGACAATCAAAATAAACACACACACACATTTACTCTTTAATACATCAGCCATCTCCCACTGAGGCAGGGTGACCCAAAAAGGAAACACTTTCACCATCATTGAACACTCACCATCATTCACACAATCACTGTCTTTAGAGAGGCGCTCAGGTATGATTGTTTAGATGTCATTCCAAACAGCCAATATCTCAAATCCCTCCTTTAACCCTTAAACTGTCCAACAAGATCTACATTCACATGCGTAGTGCTCCAAAAGTAGATCTACGTTTTTTTACATATTTTCAAATACAGTGGTCCCTCGCTTTTTGTAGTTCTCGGCAATCGTAAATTTCGCCCATCATAGGGGTATTTTCGTATAAACATGGACTCGCTTTTCATAGGTTGACTCGCGAATATTAGTTCATCCAGGACGCATATGCACGGTGTGAGCCGGGGTGGCCTCCTTACCCAGCCAGTCTGGCATTGTTTACCAGTGAGTGAAGGTCCCCTCAAGTGCTCCTACGAAATATTTCATAATATTCCACTCATTTTAGTGCTTGCAAGTACTAAATAAGCTACCATGGCTCCAAAGAAAGCTTCTAGTGCCAAGCCTGTGGTAAAGAAGGTGAGAAATATGTACAGTGACAAAGTCTTGGGCCATTTTAGGGAAGTGTTAAAGAGACGCCAGAAACAGAGCTCTCTCCACAGTTACTTTGCGAGACAGGACTAGAGTGACTCTTAAGGTGGTCCAAGTGGCATTAAGAAACAGAGAAGAGAAGCAACCCCAGAGAAGTAATTGGTACCTGAGGTGTTGCTGGAAGGGGATTCCCCTTCCAAACTGAAAACAATCCAATCTCTCTCCTCCTCCAGTCTCCCATACACTAAGAAGAATCTCCAATAAAGGTAAGTGTTACGCTGTTAATGTTTCATTCATCATTTCCTATTGTATTGTTTATGTACTACATGTATATTTCATGTAAAAAATTTTTTTGTTTTAATACTTCTGGGTGTCAGGAACGGATTAATTGTATTTACATTATTTCTTATGGGGAAAATTGATTCGCAAATCGTAAATTTCGTTTATAGTAACGGCTCCAGGAACGGATTAATTACGAAAAACGAGGGACCACTGTATAACAAAAAAAATGTAGATCAAAGTTTTTTACATGTTTTCAAAAGTAAAAAACAAAAGAAGATCTTCGTTTTTTTACATACTTTCAAATGTTGAAAAAATATAGATCTACGTTTGGACAGTTTAAGGGTTAAAGGGCAGGCATTCTACAGACCACAAAATACTTAGACTTACCTCTCTGCCTTATCAGAACGTTCATGGCGGTCACGGTCAGCAGTCATCTTCCTCATCACCGACGTTGGTGTAAATGCCAAAGGAGATTGTGATTTAACACCAGACTTGCTTGGAGAACCATCCTGAAATTATGTATATCATCTTCAGTGAGTGATTCCTATGTGTACATGAGCACTTGACATTTTCAATTAAACAACTGGACAAAAAAGGATGAGGGGAAAAGGGAGGAAAATATGGGAGAGGAGAGCAATGAAGTGAAGTCAGGAGGAGGAATGGGAAGGGAAAGGTATGAAGGAGAGGAAGCAGTATGGGGAAGGAATAAATTAAGTGATGTACAGTAGTAGAGGAATGCAGAAAGATTGTGGCTGGGGCAGGAAAAGAGGATCTGCAAAGCAATGAAGATGAGCAGGTAGGGAGGGGGCAGGAGGGATGAGAGAGGCCAAGATGATATTTCATTTTTATTGAGAGCTGTGTATATTAGTCCAAGCATTTGTATAATAGCGTCATTCATCTAAACCCAAACTAGCAGGGGTTAAGTATGTTGTTGGATGTAATGTAGAAGTAAAGTCACTTGTGTGTTATTTTTTTGAATATCTTGGATAGTAAGGGCAAGTTTGATATGAGCCTATAGTTGTTCAAGTCAGTTGGATCACCACCTCTGTGGATTGGGGAGACCCTTGCGGTCTTGAGTATAGATGGGAAGGTTGAGGATGCTGCAGATTTGTTAAACATTGTTGCAATAATGGGTGACAGCTCATGTGCAGCTTTTTTATATATGAATGGTGGCAAGTTATCTAGGTCACCTGCTTTGTTTTTTAATGATTTAATGACGAGTGAGACTTCAGTGGAATTAGTTGGAGCTAGAAATAGAGTATCTGGGTAGTTGTCAGTGAGGTACTCATTCGGCTGGGTATTTGAGCTGGGAATTTGACTTAGTAGCCTTGATCCTACAGTAGAGAAGAAGACATTAAATTTATTGGCTGTGTCTATAGACTGTATGAGAGGTTCAGTTTCTCTCTCTTTTTCCAGATGGTTTCCTAGAACCCAAAATTTTGGAGAGGGTTTGCCAGGTGCTTTTCATATCACCTTTTATTTCAATAAATCTATTTTCATAATACATTTGTTTTGATTTTCATATTAGTTTTGCAAGTACTGATGTGTATCGTTTAGTTAATTCTTTAGTAATTAGGCCTAATCGGAACTTTTTCAAGTTGGTGTTTTTTATTAATAGATTTGAGGATACTTTTTGTTAGCCATGCACTGTTTAGTCTCTTTTCCATGATCTGTTTCATTTTGATTGGACAATGCTTGTTAGAGGTGTTTAGGGTTTCATGTAAAAAAATTTTGACATCGTTGTCAATATTATTGCTGTCAGGTAGCTCTGTCTGCCAATCAATGGCACTTAGTGCTAGTATTAGGTTGTTTACTGATGTCTCATCATGCAGGTGAAATGAAATCTTTGTTTCTTGAGGCAATTTACATAAGTTGGTTATGAGAAAGGTAGGGTAGAGGTCCGTGGTGTTGTCTGTGATTATAGGTGCTTGCAGTGGGGATATCGTGTTGGTCCAGATATGGTCAAGTAATGAGGCACTTGTCTCATAAGAACACAAGAAAGGAGGAACACTGTAGTAGGCCTGTTGGCCCATACTAGGCAGGTCCTTCACAAATCCAACCCACCAACAGAATAAACACTACCCAGGCAATAAACTTTGACAATTCTATTTACTCATGCACAAGTCCCTCTCAAATCCAACCCTTCTCACTCATGTACTTGTTCAATCTAAATTTGAAACTACCCAAGGTTTTAGATTCGATAACCCATCTAGGCAAACCATTCCAGTCATCAACTACCCTATTTCCAAACCAGTCCTTTCCTATATCCTTTCTAAATATAAACTTATCTAATTTGAATCCATTATTGTGGGTTCTCTCTTGGAGGGATATCCTCAAAACCTTATTTATATCCCCTTTGTTAATACCCATCTTCCACGTATACACTTTGATCATGTCTCCCCTCATTCTTCATCTTACAAGTGAAAGTAGTTTAAGGGTCTTCAATCTTTCTTCATAAGGAAGACTTCTAATGGCATGTATTAATTTAGTCATTCTATGCTGAATGTTTTCTAATGAATTTATGTCCATTCTGTAGTATGGGGACCAGAACTGAGCTGCGTAATCTAGGTAAGGCTTTACTTAAGATGTATAAATCTGTAATATAACTGCTGCATTTCTGTTGCTTACACTTCTTGATATAAATCCCAGTAATCTGTTTGCTTTATTACATAAGCTTAGGCACTGCTGTCTTGGTTTAAGGTTGCTGCTTACAACAACCCCAAAGTCCTTTTTGCAATCTGTATGGCTAAGTTCTACATTATTTAACTTACAAGTGCTAGCATTATGGACACTCCAGAGCTTCAGAACTTTGCAGTTATCCACATTGAACTTTATCTGCCATTTTTCTGACTAGGTACTGAGTTCGTCTAAATCCTCCTGAAGTTCCATGATATTTACGTTTGAATCAATTATCCTAGCTATCTTTGTGTCATCAGCGAATTTGCTCATTTCACTAGTAATTCCCTCATCAAGGTCATTAATATACATTATAAACAACAACGGACCTAAGACTGATTCCTGTGGAATGCCACTCGTTAAAGACCCCCACTCGGATTTAACCGCATTTAAGCACACACACTGCTTCCTGTCCATGAGCCATGACTCGATCCATGACAGCACTTTTCCTCCAACCCCAGGAGCTGCCACTTTCTTTAAGTTTTTGGTGCAGTACTCTATCTAAAGCCTTACTAAAATCGAAATAAACAATATAAAATTCTTTATCATGATCAACGGGCTCAAAAGCTTTACTGAAAAAAGTTAGTAAATTAGTTAGGCAGGAACAGCCCCTCATGAATCCATGCTGAGTGTCATTAATCAAATTATGCTTATCAAGATTATTTCTTATACAGGTCCTCCATCACAAATCCGGCATCATTGGGACCTGTACTGTGCCGGATTACTGAGTTTGCCGGATTACAGAGAGGTTAGGTTAGAATACACTTAATAAAATTAACCAACTTGATTTACACAAAGTTCATTGAACATCGGCAAAAATCAAACATTTCCGCTACTTTGAGCTCAATTTCAAGGTACTTTTCTTCATGAAAGCTATTAAAATCATGTCTATTTCTGTAATATATCTTCCATTCTATCAAATGAGTCCAAAAAAATGAGAATACAATCATAACCATACGAAAATATACTGCAAAGAGGCGGCTAATGGCTGAAAAGTGAACTCCCTTATTTATCGTCCGTCTTTTTTTTATTTTTGTTGTACGTTAAGAAGCATCTTTCCATCATACATTGCCCAAGTTTCAATGAGATAGCCCAGAAACAACCAAGAAAAAAAAAATATTTACCAAAAATCATGTATGGCAAGCCCATGCCAGGTACTGGAAATAAGTCACTTGGTCTGACTTTTCTGGATTATCCTAGGTTCTCTATACATACACTGATAAGTATGATAATCTATGTAACTTTATTTGTGTATACCTTAATACACTTATTAACTTCTAGTCTGTCAACTGAGTACAAGAAACCACCCATTTACTTGTTTCAACTACCCAATAAAGTGGTCAGAAATTGGCAGTTTGGCCGATATCACACAAATTTCAACAGATGCCAATTTCAAAATAGGGTCCAGCATAAACAATGCAGACATCCCTGGCACTAAAATAACATTTTCTCTGTTCATTAGTCATGGCTACAGGCCCCTCTTATATTACTCTTGCTTACCATTTGGAATTTTTATTCACAAAAAAATAGAAGATTTACTGTTATGCAGACTACTGCATTATTGTAATAATTATATAAATAATGTCAGCCCATTCTTGACTGGCAGGCGGACAGGTATTGGACGGTGACGTCATTTGTTTACTCTTGAGATTCGCTAAAGAATAGAACATTTTTGCTACTGTGAGCGCAATTTCAAGGTACTTTTCGTCATGAAAGCAATCAAAATCATATCTATATCTGTAGTATATTTTTCATTCTATCAAATGAGACCGAAAAAATGAGAATATAACCATAAAAACATAAAAAAATATACTGCTAAGCGGCCGCTAATGGCCGAGAAGTGAACTCCGCTATTTATGGTCTGATTGCTTTCATTTTTGGTCTACGTTAAGAAGTATCTTTCCATCATACATTGCCCAAGTTTGAATAAGACAACCCAACAAACAACTGAGAAAATAATAATAATAATAATAATAATAATAATAATAATAATAATAATAATAATAATAATAATAATATCTTCATTTACTAAACGTACAAGGTATACATACAGGCCTAGCTGACATCAGTGACATACTACTGTATATGCGGGCGGCGATATATTTTTCAGCTTGGTGATGCATTCATTGGTAGGGTGGTGCTGGCTGCAGACACCACAGATTACTCTGTTCGGACAGAGTGCACCCAGGTGTCCATAACGCTGGCACTTGAAACAACGAACTGGTTCTTCCATGAAGGTCTTGATGTTGTACCTGCCCCAAGAACCAAGGTCAAGCTGGGATGGCAGCGGTCCTACATGCTGTATGAGGACCTGTCAGGTTGGTGCATTGCCTGCTGTCTTTGCCTTGAGACGTTGAGCTGACACCACACTGGCCTGAGCTGCTACTGCCTCGATGGGCATCATCAGCGGGTATCGCATCACTACATCCTTGGTGATCTTTTGCCGAGAGTCCAGTTCCTCTAGGGTGAAGGAACGATCTGTCTCCATGACTCTCTTCAAAGTGGTGTACATTTCCTTGTTGAGAGGAGTCAATATTGATTCTCCCCTCTAGTAGAACCATATCTTGAACTTCAGGTTGCGTTGTGATTCCAGGTATGAAATAATGCCATAGTGGGTTCTGTGCTCCCAGTAAGACTTCACCTTGAATTTGCCAGGTGGGTTAAGCTGGTCTGCCTTCTCCTTGGACAGACGGCACTTTTTGTTGTCCACAGTGATCCATCCTTCTTGGTTCTCGTGGGATGGGGTGTTTATTCCCTCCCCTGTTTCCATATTCGGTCTCACTGGTTGGAACTGTCAGACCTGCTACAATGTGAGCAGGATCTTCCTCTGATGACACGGAGTGATCTCGCAACTTCTTCGCTAGAACTGCACCCCACATTTCCAAATCCGAGTCCTCCGTCATGTTCATCGAGCATTGTGGCCTCTTCTTTTCGACAGAAACCATGTGCCTATCTAGTGATAAGGTAGGGTACTTAGTAAACTGAGTGTGTAACTGAGTGGAGTTGAAGTGACAGAAGGTGAGATGTAGGCCACTAGTACAGGTAAGAATGTTGCCATTGGGAGGTCGCGTCCCTCTCAAATCCAGCCATTCTCACTAGCAGAATTTGTCCAAGTTGTTTTCTGTTCTGTACCAAGATACCATTGTGTTGCAGTGTCTGACAGAGTGAATATTAAAATGGTATAAAATACCAACAGGTTGTTAGGTAAGACACATATGCAACGGTTAGGTATCTTTATTTCGAAACGTTTCGCCTACACAGTAGGCTTATTCAGTCGAGTACAGAAAAGTTGATAGAAGCACAACAGATGTGAAGACTATGTAATCAGTCCATCACCCTTGAAGTTTTGAGGTGGTCAGTCACTCACTCTGGAGAAGAGTATTGTTCCATAGTCTGAAACAATATGGAGTTGAAGTGTCAGGATGGAGCCTTATATACCACCAGGAGGTGAGATGTAGACCACTAGTAGAGGTAAGAATGTAGCCATTGGGAGGTCACGTCCCTCTCTAGTGGCCTACATCTCACCTCCTGGTGGTATATAAGGCTCCATCCTGTCACTTCAACTCCATATTGTTTCAGACTATGGAACTATACTCTTCTCCAGAGGGACTAACCACCTCAAAACTTCAATGACTGGTTAAATCGTCTTCACATCTCTTCTGCTTCTATTAACTTTTCTGTACTTGACTGAAGAAGCCTACTGTGTAGCCAAAACATTTCGAAATAAAGATGCCTAAGTGTTGCATGTATCTCTTACCTAACATACTAGGCAGGTCCTTCACAATCCATCCCACTAACAAAATATTTGCCCAACCCAATTTTCAAAGCCACCCAAGAAATAAGCTCTGATAACTCTATCCACTAGTAGGTAGTAGGTTGGTAGACAGCAACCACCCAAAGAGGTACTACTGTCCTGCCAAGTGAGTGTAAAACGAAAGCCTGTAATTGTTTTACATGATGGTAGGATTGCTGGTGTCCTTTTTTCTGTCTCATAACATGCAAGATTTCAGGTATGTCTTGCTACTTCTACTTGCACTTAGGTCACACTACACATACATGTACAAGCATATATATACACACTCCTCTGGGTTTTCTTCCATTTTCTTTCTAGTTTTTGTTCTTGTTTATTTCCTCTTATCTCCATGGGGAAGTGGAACAAAATTCTTCCTCCGTAAGCCATGCGTGTTGTAAGAGGCGACTAAAATGCCAGGAGCAAGGGCCTAGTAACCCCTCCTCCTGTATAAATTACTAAATTTAAAAAGAGAAACTTTCATTTTTTTTTTTGGGCCACCCCGCCTCGATGGGATACGGCCGGTGTGTTGAAAGAAAGAAGAACTCTATCCACTCTCATATGCAAGTCCCACTCAAATCAAACACCTCTCACTCGTGTATTTATCCAACCTAAATAATATCCCAATAATTAGGCTTTTAAAGGGCCTGATGTAAATAAATCATGTAATATCACAGTCACTAGCGAAATGGTTATCAAACAGATTGACCATTTGAAGCAAAAAAAATCGCCAGGTCCTGATGAGCTTTTTTCAAGGCTTCTTAAGGAATGCAAAATTGAACTCTGTGAACCTTTAACTAATATTTTTAATTTATCTCTTCAAACAGGTGTAGTGTCTGAAATGTGAAAGATGGCTCATGTAATTCCTATTTTTAAAGCAGGGGACAAGTCATTACAGTGGAACCTCAAAAATCGAACTTAATCCGTTCCAGGAGCTAGTTCTAAATTCGTAAAGTCTGAAATTTGAAGCAGTATTTCTCATAAGAAATAATGGAAATACAATTAATCCATTGTTCCAGAAACCCAATATTCACAAAAAAAAAAAAAATACATTTTATAGAGATTAATTACAGTTTTACATACACACAACAAATGCTATAGTCTTTAATTATGTATAGTAATATAAAATAACATTTTTACTTACCTTTATTGAAGATTGGTGATGGCATCTGGAAGATAGGGAGGAGGAGAGAGGGAGTTGGGGTTATTGTTTGGAAGGAGAATCCCCCTCCATGAGGACTTCCGGTATCAAAGCCCTCTCTGGGGTTGCTTCCCTTCTCTGTATTTTAATGCCACTAGGACCAGCTTGAGAGTCATTGGACCCCAGTCTCACAAAATAACTGTCCACAGTCGTCTGTTTCTGTCTCACAAAATAACTGTCCACAATCGTCTGTTTGTCTCACAAAACTCCACAGTCGTATGTTTGTCTCAAAATAATTGTCCACAGTCGTCTGTTTCTGTCTCACAAAATAACTGTCCACAGTCTGTTTCTGTCTCACAAAATAACTGTCAACAGCCCTCTGTACATCCTGGCAAGCTCAACAAGTCTCACTCCAATCTCGTACTTCTGTATTACAGTGGACCCCCGCATACCGTTGGCCTTACATAACGTTAAATCCGCATACCGATACATTTTATCGCTAAGATTTTGCCTCGCATACCGCTAAAAAACCCGCTCAATGCTGTTCGTCCGAGACGCGTCTAATGTGCAGCCTGAGCCAGCCTCACATGTTCCGCCGGTGGCATTGTTTACAAGCCAGCCTCCGCGGTAACATCCAAGCATACAATCGTAACATTTCGTATTATTACAGTGTTTTTGGTGATTTTATCTGCAAAATAAGAGACCATGGGCCCCAAGAAAGCTTCTAGTGCCAACCCTGTGGTAAAAAGGGTGAGAAATATTATCGAAATACAGTGGTACCATGGTCAACTGCTGATCCTGCTGCTGCTGTAGCACTGTCAGCTGCTGCTGCTGCTGTAGCACCGTCAGCTGCTGCTGCTGCTGTACCACCGTCAGCTGCTGCTGCTGCTGTTGTAGTACCGTCTGCTGCTGCTGTAGTACTGTCTGCTGCTTCTGTAGCATCGTCTGCTGCTGCTGTAGCATCATCTGCTGCTGCTGTAGCACTGTCAGCTGCTGCTGCTGCTGCACTGTCAGCTGCTGGTGCAGCACTGTCAGCTGCTGCTGCACTGTCAGCTGCTGCTGCAGCACTGTCAGCTGCTGCTGCTGCTGTAGCACCATCAGCTGCTGCTGCTGCTGCTGTACCACCGTCAGCTGCTGCTGCTGCTGCTGCTGCTGTTGTAGTACCGTCTGCTGCTGCTGCTGCTGCTGTAGCATCGTCTGCTGCTGCTGTAGCATCGTCTGCTGCTGCTGTAGCACTGTCAGCTGCTGCTGCTGCTGCACTGTCAGCTGCTGCTGCAGCACTGTCAGCTGCTGCTGCTGTAGCACCGTCAGCTGCTGCTGCTGCTGTACCACCGTCAGCTGCTGCTGCTGCTGCTGTTGTAGTAGTACCGTCTGCTGCTGCTGCTGCTGTAGTACCGTCTGGTGCTGCTGTAGCATCGTCTGCTGCTGCTGTAGCATCGTCTGCTGCTGCTGTAGCATCGTCTGCTGCTGCTGTAGCATCGTCTGCTGCTGCTGTAGCACTGTCAGCTGCTGCTGCTGCTGCTGCTGTAGCACTGTTGTTGGTGTGGCTTATTGAGAATACCAAGAAACAATTAACCCCAGAGGGTTAGCCACCCAGGATAACCCAAAAAAGTGTGTCATCGAAGACTGTCTAACTTATTTCCATTGGGGTCCTTAATCTTGTCTCCCAGGATGCAACCCACACCAGTCGACTAACACCCAGGTGAACAGGGAAAAACGCCTGGAACTAGTTCTCATATTGGTGAATTTAAAGCCAGCAAAGGTTGGTTTGAGAGATTTACGAATCGCTCTTGCTGGATCAGTCAGCTGTTGCTGGATCAGTTAGCTGTTGCTGGACCAGTCAGCTGTTGCTGGATCAGTCAGCTGTTGCTGGATCAGTCAGCTGTTGCTGGACCAGTCCGCTGTTGCTGGACCAGTCAGCTGTTGCTGGATCAGTCAGCTGCTGCTGCACCACGGTCAGCTGCTGTTGCACCATCAGCTGTCTCTGAACATGACTCGTCCCGAACCTGTCCGTCCAGCCTGAGCGCCTGCCTTGCCGTCACTGTTTACAAGTCAGGGTGGCTGGTTGCATGCATACATTCAATACATTTTGTATTATTCCATTATTTATAGTGCTTGTAACTGCTAAATAAGCCACCATGGGCCCAAAGAAAGCTTCTAGTGCCAACCCTGTGGTAAAAAGGGTGATAAATACTATCGTACCACAGTCAGCTGCTGCTGCACCACAGCTGCTGCTGCACCACAGCTGCAGCTGCACCACGGTCAGCTGATAAATTGGACCAGTCAGCTGTTGCTGCACCACAGCTGCTGCTGCACCACAGCTGCAGCTGCACCATGGTCAGCTGTTGCTGCACCCAGCTGCTGCTGCACCATGGTCAGCTGCACCACAGCTGTTGTTGTTGCTGCACCACCATCAGCTGTATTACTCGAAGATGTGGAGAGTGTGTTGTTTATGTGGCTTAACGTGAAACAATTACCGAGAAACAATTAACCCCAGAGGGTTAGCCACCCAGGATAACCCAAGAAAGTCAGTGCATCATCGAGGACTGTCTAACTTATTTCCATTGGGGTCCTTAATCTTGTCTCCCAGGATGCAACCCACACCAGTCGACTAACACCCAGGTGAACAGGGAAAAATGCCTGGAACTAGTGCTCATATTGGTGAATTTAAAGCCAGCAAAGGTTGGTTTGAGAGATTTAAGAATCGTAGTGGCATACACAGTGTGATAAGGCCTGTTCTGGAAGAAAATGCCAAACAGGACCTACAGTACTCAGGAGGAAAAGGCACTCCCAGGACACAGTGTCTCATCAGTCATTGCTGCATCTTCAATAAAGGTGTCATTTATTCTTCATTTAGTATAGTAGTACATGCACAATATATATTGTGCATGTACTACTCTACTATTGTGCATGTATCCTTCTCTTTGTGTGTAGGAAAATGTGTATTTCATGTGGTAAAAAAAAATTTTTCATACTTTTGGGTGTCTTGCACGGATTAATTTGATTTCCATTATTTCTTATGAGGAAAATTCATTCGCATATCGATAATTTCGCATAACAATGAGCTCTCATGAACGGATTAATATCGTTATGCGGGGGTCCACTGTATTTCCTTTTTCACATCTATGGTGTTTCTCACTTTCTTTACCACAGGGGTACTGCTAGCAAGTTTCTTTGGGCCCATGGCAGCTTATTTCACAGCCCCACAAGCACTAAACACAATTAAATAATTGTAAAATGTGTGAATGAGATCGCAGGTTAGTGTTCACTCAAAGCATAAACAAAGCTAGACTGCTCACGGCGCCAGCGCCGGGACGCGGACAGAGCAGGCCAGCGGACAGATCCTGTACCCGGCGGTCCGAAAATAGGGGCACGTTTGATAATAGGGACACAGTTTGCCCAAAAAAATGGTCTTATTTTCGAAACGTTCGATATGTGATACGTTCGATTTATGAGGTTCCACTGTACCATCAAATTACTGCCCAATAAGCCTAACCTCAATTGTAGACAAATTACTAGAGTCAATTATAGCTGACAGGACAAGAAGCCATCTCGATAGGCATAATTTGACGAATGATACTCAACATGGATTCACCAGGGGCCGTTCCAGCCTAACTACAGTGGACCCCAGCCTTACGAATGCATCGCCTTATGTTAAATCCGCCATACGAAGCATTTGAACGCAAAAATTTTGCCTCGCCTCACTGTAAAAAACTCACCTTACGTGATTCGTCCAGGACGCATGCCACGTGTGGCCTCAGCTGCCCCGTAGGTGCCAGTGTTTACAAGCCAGCCACAGCAGTCGCATTTAAGCATACATTCGGTACATTTCATATTATCACAGTGTATTTAGTGCTTGTAACTGCAAAATAAGTAACCATGGGCCCCAAGAAAGCTTCTAGTGCCAACCCTGTGGTAAAAAGGGTGAAAATTACTATGGAAATGAAGAAAGAGATAATTGCTAAGTACGAAAGTGGAGTGAGTCTCTTGGAGATGGCCAGGTTGTATACCAAACCCCAATCATCAATCGCTACTATCTTGGCCAACAAAACATCAATCAAGGAAGCTGTTATTACAAAAGGTGCAACTTTGTTTTCGAAACAGATATCACAAGTGATAGAAGATGTTGAGAGACTCTTATTGGTGTGGATAAACAAAAAACAGATAGCAGGAGAAAGCATCTCTCAAGCGATCATATGTGAAAAGGCAAGGAAGCTGCATGACAATTTAATTAGAAAAATGCCTGCAACTAGTAGTGATGTCAGTGAATTGAAGGCCAGCAAAGGTTGGTTTGAGAGATTTAACCCTTTCAGGGTCCGTCCCATAGATCTACGGCTTTACGTTCAGGGTCCAAACCGTAGATCTACGCCATGAGCTCAGCTCACTCTGATAAACTGTGAGTGGTACATTTGGGCCTAGATATGAGAGAATACATCTATGTGGTATGTGTGCACCACATAAAACAGATCCTGCAGCACACTGTGTATAATGAGAGAAAAAAATGAAATCATGATTTTTCGATTAAAACAGCAACTTTGCAGTGTTTTTTCGTATGTTTTTTATAGTTGTATTTGCGATTTCTTGGTCTCATTTGATAGAATGGAAGACATATTACAGAAATAGAGATGATTTTGATTGGTTTTAGCATTGGAAATGGCTTGAAACTGAGCTCAAAGTAGCGGAAATGTTAAATTTTTGCCGATATTCAAGAGTAAACAAACGACCTCACACGTCTAATACACGTCAGCTGGTGGGTCTAATATACATTCACAAATATGGTGATGATATTTATACAATTATTACAGTATTGCATAACAGTAAATCTTCTATTTTTTGGTGTGAATAAAAATTCATTATGTGAATAAAAAATCAAAATGGAATTTATTTGTAAAGCCTCAAAACATAACTAATGAACAGAGGAAATGTTAGTTTAGTGCCAGGAATGCCTACATTGTTCATTCTGGACCCTATTTTGAAATTGGAATATTTTGAACTTTGTGTTAAATTGGCCAAATTAACAATTTCCGATCACTTTATTTTGTAGTTGAAACAGTTGACTTGGCGATTTCTTGTGCTCAATCGATAGAATAGAAGTAATACTAGTGAAATAGCTAAGAATTTGGTTGATTGGAATAATGTAATTGGCCTAAAATGGGAGTCAAAGTCAGCAAAATCACCGATTCGTAAATATCGCTGACACATCAAAATTCGCGAGAGCATAATTTCGTCAATTTTCCACCAAATTTCGTACTTTTTGTTTTATTACCTTCACAAAAAGATTCTCTACGATTTCATAAGAAAAAATAACAAATTTTTTTTTTGAAAATTCTTGGACACTGGTGCGTGACTCCAGATTTGGGCCTTGGACCCTGAAAGGGTTAAGAAGCGTAGTGGCATACATAGTGTGATAAGGCATGGTGAGGCTGCCAGTTCAGACCAAAAAGCAGCTGAAAAATATGCGAAGGAATTCAAGTAGTACATAGACAGTGAAGAATTGAAACCTGAACAAGTGTTCAATTGCGATGAAACAGGCCTGTTTTGGAAGAAAATGCCAGGCAGGACCTACATTACTCAGGAGGAAAAGGCACTCCCAGGACATAAGCCTATGAAAGACAGGCTTACTCTTTTGATATGTGCCAATGCTAGTGGTGATTGCAAAGTGAAGCCTTTATTGGTGTATCACTCTGATACTCCCAGAGTGTTCAGGCAAAACAATGTCCTCAAAGCTAATTTGTGTGTGCTGTGGAGAGCAAACAGTAAGGCATGGGTCACTAGGGATTTTTTCTATGACTGGTTACACCATGCATTTGCCCCCACTGAAAAATTAGCTAATGGAAAAGAAATTAGACCTTAAGTGCCTCCTGGTATTAGACAATGCTCCTGGTCATCCTTCAGACTTGGCAGAGCGACTTTCCGGGGACATGAGCTTCATTAAGGTCAAGTTTTTGCCTCCTAATACCACTCCTCTCCTGCAGCCCATGGACCAGCAGGTCATTTCAAACTTCAAAAAACTCTACACTAAAGCTATGTTTCCAAAGTGCTTTGAAGTGACCTCAGACACTCAACTGACTAAGAGAGTTTTGGAAAGACCACTTTAGTATCCTCAGTTGTGTAAACCTTATAGGCAAGGCTTGGGAGGGAGTGACTAAGAGGACCTTGAACTCTGCTTGGAAGAAACTGTGGCCACAGTGTGTAGAAGAAAGGGATTTTGAAGGGTTTGGGGCTAACCCCGAGAAGCGTAGGCCAGTTGTGGAATCCATTGTGGAATTGGGGAAGTCCTCAGGGTTGGAGGTTAGTGGGGAGGATGAGGAAGAGTTGGTGGGGGAGGACAATGAAAAACTAACCATTGATGAGCTGCAAGATCATCTTCAACAGTAAGAGGCCAGACCTGAGGAAACTGCCTCAGAGGGAATAGAGAAATTTAGGAAGTTGCCTACTTCAAAGATTAAGGAAATGTGTGCAAAGTGGGTTGAACTGCAATTCTTAACGGATGAAAATCACCTTGACACAGCTACTGCAATCCGTGTTGGCAACCTGTACAATGACAATGTTATGGCTCATTTTAGGAAAGACTTAAAGGAACGGGAGGTACAGAGCTCTATGGACAGATATGTTGTGCGACAGAGGTCCAGTGACTCTCAAGCTGGTCTTAGTGGCATTAAAAGAAGAAGGGAAGTAACCCCGGAAAAGGACTTGCTACCTCAAGTCCTAATGGAAGGGGATTCCCTTTCTACACAATAACTTCCACACACTCCCCTCCTCCCATCCCATCAATCATCACCAGATCTTCAATAAAGGTAAGTGTCATGTATTCTATTCTTAGTAGAGTAGTAATTGTGCATGTCTTCTTCAGTTTGTGTGTATTAAAATTAATATTTCATGTGGTAAAATTAAAATTTTTTTTCATACTTTGGGGTATCAGGAACGGATTAATTTGATTTAGATTATTTCTTATGGGGAAAATTAATTCGGCTAACCATAATTTCGACTTATGACGAGTTCTCAGGAACGGATTAACATCGTAAGGCGGGGGTCCACTGTAATTTATTAACCTTCTTCAGCAAAGCTTTTGAGGCTGTTGATCAGGATAAAGAATTTGATATTGTTTATTTAGATTTTAGTAAGGCTTTTGATAGACTACCACATCAGAGACTGTTGAAGAAAGTCGCTGCTCATGGCAGTGGGGGAAAAGTGCTGGCATGGATCGAGTCATGGCTCACTAATAGGAAGCAGTGTGTGTGCATAAACGGGGTTAAATCTGAGTGGGGATCTGTAAGAAGTGGCGTTCCACAGGGATCAGTTTTAGGCCAATTGTTGTTTACATTATATATAAATGACCTTGATGAAAGAATTACTAGCGACATAAGCAAATTTGCTGATGACACAAAGATAGGTAGGATAATCGATTCAGACGTTGATGTCTCGAAACTTCAGGAGGATTTAGACAAACTCGATTCCTGGTCAGAAAAGTGGCAGATGCAGTTCAATGTAGATAAATGTAAAGTTCTAAAGCTCGGAAATGTTCATTACCCTAGCACCTACCAGCTTAATAATGTTGAACTCAGCTGTATAGAATGCGAAAAGGCTTTGGGGGTTATGGTAAGCAGCAACCTTAAACCAAGACTGCAGTGCTTAAGCGTGCGTAATAAGGCAAATAGATTGCTAGGATTTATATCAAGAAGTGTAAGCAACAAAAGTCCAGCGGTTATACTTCAGCTTTATACGTCATTAGTAAGGCCTCCCCTAGATTATGCAGCTCAGTTCTGGTCTCCATTTTACAGAATGGATATAAATTCGTTAGAAAACATTCAGCGACGAATGACAAAATTAATTCATTGCATTAGAAATCTTCCGTATGAAGAGAGATTGAAGTCCCTTAAATTACATTCATTTGTAAGATAAAGAATGAGGGGAGATATGATCGAAGTGTACAATTGGAAGATGGGTATTAAAAAAGGGGATATTAATAAGGTCTTGAGGATCTCTCTCCAAGAGAGAACCCACATTCCTCGTCTAACATAACAGAAGAACATAAGAATGGAGGAACACTGCAGAAGGCCTACTGGCCCACATAAGACAGGTCCTTATCAAAATGACCCCTACTGAAAGCTTCAAGAATATCCTCCCGTATCCAATGACACCAATCAAACCCAGCCCTTCCCATTCGTATATTTGTTCAGTCTCCTTTTAGAGCCACCTAAGGTCCTAGCCTCAATCACCCTACTCGGGAGATTGTTCCACGCATCCACAACTCTGTTAGAAAACCAGTACTTACCTATGCCCTTTCTAAATCTAAATTTATCCAACAATCTTCCCAGTAGGGTGATAGAAGCTAGGACCTGGAGTAGCTTTCAGAAGAGACTGGACAAATATATGAGTGGGAGGGGTTGCGTTTGATTGGTGTCATTGGGTACGGGAGTTAATTCTTGGGTAGAGGTCGTTTTGATAAGGACCTGCCTTGTATGGGCCAGTAGGTCTTCTGCAGTGTTCCTCCATTCTTATTATTTCTGGTTCTTAACTGGTTCGACACCCTCAGTACTTTTTTAATATCACCTTTGTTTATACCCATCATCCACTTATACACTTCAATGATATCTTCCCTTATTCTACGCCTCTCCAGAGAGTGGAGATTCAAGGCTCAGTCTTCATATGGGAGATTCCTTACACAGTAAATCATAAATAACAAAAAAAGGCACAATACCGTGACTGGAACAATACACAAATAACCCGCACATAAAAGAGAGAAGCTTACGACGACGTTTCAGTCCGACTTAGATCATTTACGAAGTCACACTAACAGGAGTGGAGCAGGACAGCTATATATAGGCAAGAAGAAGAAGAAGAAGAAGAAGAAGAAGAAGAAGAAGAAGAAGAAGAAGAAGAAGAAGAAGAAGAAGAAGAAGAAGAAGAAGAAGCAGCACAGCAGTACAGCAGCAATAGCAGTAGCAACAGCAGCAACAGCAGCAGTGCAGCAGCAGCAGCAGCAGCAGCAGCAATTAGCAGTGCAGTAACAGTAGCAGTACAGCAGCAGTAGCACAGTAGTAGTAGTAATAGATGTAGTAGTAGTAATAGAAGTAGTAGTAATAATAGTAGTAGTAGTAGTAATAGTAGTAGTAGTAATAGTAGTAGTAGTAGTAGTAATAGTAGTAGTACAAGAATGGTATATAATACTGACAAGATGAAATTAAGACACATGCGCAACACCCGGGCATCTCCAGCGTAGACGCTTCGCCATCCAGCCAGCCACTGGATGGCAAAACGTCCACAACAAAGACACCCAGATGCCGCACATGTCTTAATTTCATCAGTAGTAGTTGTAGTAGTAGTAGAAGAGGTAGTAGTAGTGGTAGAAGTGGGGAATAAGGAGTACGAGCCAGTCAGATACAAAGGAAGGGGAGCACTGCAAGGGAGCTAGGTGCCCACAGAGGGAGAGCAAGCGCACAGAGATGCATGAAAGGGGAAGTGGTGAAATAAATGAAGAGAAACAAAAACACGAGACAGAAGAGAGAAAGACAACCCAGAGGAGAAAAAGGAAAGAGGAAAGGGGAAGAGGGAGAAGAAAAAGAAAAAGAAAAAATGAGGAGTCAGGTTAAGTCACGGGTGTTCTGAAGTTTGGAGCATTTTACAATGTAGTGGGAGAGGAAGGCATCTACAGAGATGAAGCCAGGGCTAAGATTCATACAAGGAAAGTTGTGTATTAGAGAGGATTCTACTAGACAGCGACTGTTCGAGTTGGAAGTAGGGAAGACAGTTTTAGCAGAAGACCAGCCAATAGGATGGTTATGATCTCTGACGTGACAGAAAAGAGCATTGTTAGTGTCGGCAAGCCTAACACTATTTTTTTTGTGCTCCCTAAGTCTGTCAGAAAGAGATCGACCAGTTTCTCCAAAGTATTGAAGAGGACAGGAGGAGCAAGAAATGGAGTAGACACCAGGAACATCTGTAGAGGGAGGAGAGGTATGAACGAGATTAGTATGAGGAGTGAACTGATCCTCAGTTCCTTCCAGCAGAAATTTCCACTCTTCATAATTCGTTTTCCCGTCTTGGCTACCCTTCCCATTTCATAGACTCTGCCCTCTCACGTGCTAAACGTAATTTCTTCTCTCCCAAACTCTCTACTCATGGGAACTCTTCTATCCTCTGCCTTCCCTACATTTCCGGTCTTTCTAATCTCAACAATTCTCTCCGTCCCTTAGACATCAAGCTTACCTTTCGCCAGACACACACTTCGCACTAATCTCGTTTATACCTCTCCTCCCTCTACATATGTTCCTGGTGTCTACTCCATTTCTTGCTCCTCCTGTCCTCTTCAATACTTTGGAGAAACTGGTCAATCTCTTTCTGACAGACTTAGGGAGCACAAAAATAGTGTTAGGCTTGCCGACACTAACAATGCTCTTTTATGTCACGTCAGAGATCATAGCCATCCTATTGACTGGTCTTCTGCTAAAACTGTCTTCCCTACTTCCAACTCGAACAGTTGCCATCTAGCTGAATCCTCTCTAATACACAACTTTCCATGTATGAATCTTAGCCCTGGCTTCATCTCTGTAGATGCCTTCCTCTCCCACTACATTGTAAAATACTCCAAACTTCAGAACACCTGTGACTTAACCTGACTCCTCATTTTTTCTTTTTCTTCTTCTTCTTCTCCCTCTTCCCCTTTCCTCTTTCCTATTTCTCCTCTGGGTTGTCTTTCTCTCTTCTGTCTCGTGTTTCTGTTCCTTCTTCATTTATTTCACTACTTCCCCTTTCACGCACCTCTGTGCGCTTGCTCTCCCTCTGTGGGCACCTAGCTTCCTTGCAGTGCTCCCCTTCCTTTGTATCTGACTGGCTCGTCCTCCTTATTCCCCACTTCTACCACTACTACTACCTCTTCTACTACTACTACTACAACTACTACTGATGAAATTAAGACACATGTGTGGCGTCTGGGTGTCTTTGTTGTGGACGTTTCGCCATCCAGTGGCTGGCTGGATGGCGAAGCGTCTACGCTGGAGATGCCCGGGTGTTGCGCATGTGTCCTAATTTCATCTTGTCAGTATTATATACCATTCTTGTGCTACTACTACTACTACTACTACTACCACCACCACCTCTTCCTGCCTATATATAGCCGTCCTGCTCCACTCCTGTTAGTGTGACTTTGTAAATGGTTTAAGTCGGGCCGAAACGTCGTCGTAAGCTTCTCTCTTTTATGTGTGGGTTATTTGTGTACAGTAAATCATTTTAGTCATTCTTCTTTGTATGTTCTCCAATGAGTCTATATCCTAGTAATCTGTTAGCCTTGTTGTGCACACTTAGGCACTGCTGTCTTGGCTTTAGATTTCTGTTTACCATGACTCCCAAGTCTTTTTCACATTCTGTATGATCAAGTTCTCCTTCACCTAATTTATAGCTTCGAGGGTTATTTTCATTCCGAAGGACTAGTACTTTACACTTGTCCACATTGAACTTCATCTGCCATTTTTCAGACCAAGACATTAATTTGTCCAAATCCTCCTGGAGTTCATTGGAATCCTCCTCAGAATGAATCATACGGCCTATCTTTGTATTATCAGCAAATTTGCTCGTCACTTGTAATTCCTTCATCAAGGTCATTAATGTAAATTATGAGTAACAGAGGGCCCAAAACTGATTCTTGTGGAATGCCACTAGTGACTAATCCCCATTCAGGTTTGACCCCATTAATGGAAACTCTGCTTTCTGTTGGTAAGCCATGCCTCTATCCATGCTAAAACTTTACCTCCTATACCTTGACCTGCCACTTTTCTTAAGAGTCTCTTGTGAGATACTCTGTCGAAGGCTTTACCAAAATCCCAATAAACAATATCATATTCTTTATCACTGTCTACTGCCTCAAATGTTCTATTGAAGAATGTCAGTAAATTTGTCAGGCAGGAACGACCTCTTGTGAACCCATACTGAGATTCATTAATCAAATTATGCTCTTCAAGGTGAATTCTAATAATGTCAGCTATAATTGATTCTAATGATTTGCCTACTATAGATGTCAGGCTTATTGGACGGTAATTTAACCCTTTCAGGGTCTGTCCCGTAGATCTACGGCTTCACGTTCAGTGTCCAAACCGTAGATCTACGCCAAAATTCTAGTGCCGTCAAATTTAGCGTGAAAACGCTCATAGGCCTACATGCGAGAGAATGGGTCTGCATGGTGGGTGTGCGCCATGAACAAAAAATCTAGGCGCCCACATAGCATAGTGGGAACACCGGCTCAGTTACCCTTGTTCACCATGCCTCATCGCAAGGCAGCTCTCACTCCAAGGAAAATTGGGACTCTCCTCTTCCTATCTGATAGTTCTGACACTGATGGAAGTGGAAATGAAGACAAATTCTTTGGCTTTGATCAGTTAGCGACCGAAAGGAATGACCAGGATATCGATAATAGCGCAGAAAACCCTGACGATCCTCAACCTTCTACCTCTGGTGTGGGCACTCCTCAGTCACGGTCAGTTGAGCCTCAACGCAAGAGAAAACTATTATTTTTATGTGGCCAGGCCTCTGACTTCAGTAATGATGATGATAATGATGTGGATTGTAATTTTATTGCTCTTGACAATCATTCGAGTAGTGATAGTGAGGAAACATATTCACCAGTGAAGCGTCGGTATGTACGCCGCCGCATGCACTCAAGTAGTGTACCCTATGCAGTGCCCAGGGGACGGAGTACATCCCGGACTATATCCCGTGGCCCTACACCAGAAATAGACAGTGAAAGTGAGGATGATGTAGCTACACTTGGCATGGATAGATCACAGGCATCAGTAGATGGTGGTAGTGGAAATATAAACACAAATGGTGGTAGTGGTGATGGTAGTGCCACGGCCATGCGTGACTCATCAGCCCAGGCTGGGACCCACGCTGCTGACTCCACAGTTCGAGGACAAAGCGGAGAGTCAGCCACCAGCCCACCACAACCACAACTACCCGCACAACCAGCCTATGATGTCCAGTATCCACCAGCAAACCATATCTGGGATTGGCAGCAAAATCCCAATTTTGTTCCCAAGCCCCACCACTTTGATGACTCTCAAAGTGGAATTCTACCTACTTGTTCCCTTGGAAACACGGTCAATGAACTGGATTTTTTTTAAATATTCTTTGACCAGCCCTTGATGGAAATTATTGTCAGGGAAAGTAACAAGTATTTTGAGTACACCATGGCAAATACGATATCGCCACAGTCAAGACTACACCGGTGGAACGAGACGACTGTTGCAGAAATGTATTTGCTTTTTGCAACAATAATGCTTACGCCTCATGTCTATAAGCATAATATAAAAGCATACTGGTCCACAGATCGGCTAATTTCTACCCCGGAATCAGTGAAATCATCCCAGTGAACAGGTTTATCTTACTGTTATGTATGTTGCACTTCTCTGACAAAACCAGGCCTGACAGAAGTGACAGGTTATACAAGATTAGAAATGTTTTTATGTATCTCAAACAAAAGTTCAGCATGTACCTTTATCCATTCAAGAATCTTGTAATTGACGAGTCTTTGATTTTGTTCAAAGGTAGACTGTCATTCAAGCAGTATATACCGAGCAAGAGGAAATGCTTTGGTATAAAACTTTTTGTACTCTGTGACTGTGACAGTGGCCTGGTATTGGATATTGTTGTATACACAGGAAGTAAAACATTGAAAGATACCAAGATGTTATTGGGTATCTCAGGTGACGTAGCGAGAAGCATGATGGCACCTTATATTGTTAAGGGGCATACATTATATACCGATAACTGGTACACAAGCCCTTTACTCGGTGATTTCTTTCGAGTGAACAAGACAGATGTGTGTGGCACAGTGCATTCTAATCGTAAACATATGCCCAGGCTCAACGCAGGTGCTCATGGTGATGACGTGCAGGAGTTTACTGCCAATGACATCATGGCATTACAGTAGCATGACAAACGAGATGTCACATTGTTCACAACCATTCACCATAACGAAATGCAAGACAGCAGCAAAGTTGATCGAGTGACTAATGGACGTATTCGAAAACCAGTGACAGTGATTGATTATACACAAAACATGCGCTTGGTTGACAAATGTGACATGCAGATTGGCTTTGTTGATTGTGTTCATAAAAGTTACAAGTGGTACATGAAACTTTTTTTCCATCTCATGGACATTTTAATGCTCAATGCATATAATATGTACCAAATGAAGACTGGCAAAAGACCACTGTATGGTGAATTTTGTTTGTCTGTTGTCAGACACCTCATAATGAAGTACCAGGTAACAACACCTGCTATACAACAAGGTCCTCGAATTCCTGAGAATATACCCAAGCGTTTGAGGAGGGAAGGTGATCATTTCATAATACAGCTTCCTGCAACTCAAAAGAAATTTGCTCAGAAGAGATGTGCTGTCTGTGCACAAACAAAACGACGGCAACAAAGACGCAAAAACACTCGGTTTATGTGTGAGGAATGTAAGGTACCTCTGTGCATGGTGCCTTGTTTCAAGGAGTTCCACAAGCTCCAGCAGTTCTAAAACCATGTCCAGTGATTGTAAATATGTAAATATATAATAGAACATTAGTATTATACAAGATTTGTGCATGTTTATTGTAATAAACAAAAGTGATAAACAATAATATGATAATACCTTTAGTGCGGTTATTGTGTTCAATACAGTGGGTTTATATATAATTATATACAGTATTGGTCTCTCAGGCCCCAAATGTTAGTAGGAAAAGAAAAAAATTTGAAAAGAAAAGGAAAAAAACTACAAAAAACGTTAAATAAAGTAATGCGCGTATGTGGAAATCGTCGATGTTGCTGCCACCAGGTCATTTTGGGTCAACTTCTCGGCCCTGTATCTCGGTAAGTACTGATCATAATTTTTTTTTCGTCTTATTACCTTCACAAAAATATGCCCTTTAATTCTGTAAGGAAAAATATTTTTTTTTTTTTTTCAAAATTTCTTCAGATTTTGGCCTTGGACCCTGAAGGGGTTAAAGGAATGGACTTATCCCCTGATTTGAATATAGGAACTATATTAGCCATCTTCCACATATCTCAGGCACAACACCAGTAAGGATGGGCGAATTAAACACACTCATTAACCCTTAAACGGTCCAAACATATACGTTCACTCGTGCAGCGACCGAAATATTTAAAAAAAAAAAATCATTTTTTTAAAGAAAAAAAAAGAGAACATTTTTTTAAGTATTTTAGAATAAAAAAAAAATTTTTAGGGTCAGTACTTACCAAGATATGAGGCTGAGAAGTTGGCACTGGATGCTCATGTGACAGCAACATCGAGTCCTGTGCTTGCAGAAGTGTTGCTGATATACCTTTTTTTCTATTTTTTTCCTATTATTTTATGTAATTTTTATGTTTTGATAATTACAATTTGTAGTAGTTCTTGTCATTTTATAACCAATCTTTCTTCTGACACTAGTATTAGGTACTGAAATTGTACTCAAATTGTCACAAACACACTGACAGGTGGACATTTACACCTGCCTTGGGCATTTACTATTGTCTTGGAATATAAACGAAGTATTTATATGTCCCAGCAATGTTGAAGAAGAGGAGGGAGGAGGAAGAGGAGGAGGAGCAGCAGCAGGAGGAGGAGGAGCAGGAGGAGGAGCAGGAGAGGAGGAGGAGCAGGAGAGGAGGAGGAGCAGGAGAGGAGGAGGAGCAGGAGGAGGAGGAGCAGGAGGAGGAGGAGCAGGAGGAGGAGCAGCAGGAGGAGCAGCAGCAGGAGGAGGAGCAGCAGGAGGAGGAGCAGCAGGAGGAGGAGGAGCAGGAGGAGGAGGAGCAGGAGGAGCAGCAGGAGGAGGAGGAGGAGGAGGAGGAGGAGCAGGAGGAGGAGGAGCAGGAGGAGGAGGAGCAGGAGGAGGAGGAGCAGGAGGAGGAGGAGGAGGAGGAGGAGGAGGAGGAGCAGCAGGAGGAGGAGCAGGAGGAGGAGCAGGAGGAGGAGCAGCAGCAGCAAAAGAAGCAGCAGCAGCAGCAAAAGAAGAAAAAGCAGCAGCAAAAGAAGAAAAAGCGGCGGAGGCGGCGGCGGCAGCCGCTGCAGCAGCAGAATAATAATAATAATAATAATTTGATGAGCATACACACAGGTGAGGGAGGGTGCAGCTGATAAAAGATTAGATGACCATCTCCCTCGCTTCGTTTTTGCTGGTACACAAACATTTCTGTCTGTATTTGTCTGTCTGTCAAGCTCCCTGTCTATCTGTCTAGCTCTCTGTCTCAGAGAGAGCCACAAGACTGCGTCATCACCTTTACTCACATCTTCAAGCAGTGTATAGCACTTTGAATTTTTGGGTTATCCTAGGTAATTTATACTACTTATACTTGTATTAATGTGTACCTGTGAGACAGAGATATACAAAGACAGATTGAAAGAGATAGACCGAGACAGATTGACAAAGCCAGAGACAGACAGACACAGATAAACAGAGATAGACAAAGACAGACAGAGATCAACAGACCCTAAACTTGGGGTTAACATCACTTTCCTCTTAAAAGAGAAGTGTTAATACGACATTACCTCAGTGAATCCTTGGTGTTTGCCGCACTGTTTGCTCTAGCTGGCACTCAATTTAACTGGCACTCTCACAAGGTACTAAGTGGTCCCAGATTTTTTTATACTACGCACACTAAGTGTTAAGACCAATTCTATGCTGACCAGGCATCTCAGACCAATAGTGCCAAATTTGGAGGCAGGAAAAATAAAACATATATACATTTGGGGCGCTATGTGTAAGAACATATATATATACGTTTGGACCGTTTAGGGGTTAATGGCAGACTAATTTCCATCTTGCATTCTTTAAGTACCCTGGAAAACAAATCGTCAGGTCCTGGGGACTTATTTTGCTTCAGTTTCTCTATCTGTTTGATAACCATGTTCCTCGTGACAGTAATATTAGTTAATTTGAATTCATCTGAAACTGAATTATCGCTAATTTCTGGAATCTCAATTATGTCTTCCTGTGTAAAAACTGACATGAAAGACATTAAATAGGGAACACATTTCCAGTACAATCTTGTAGATTGATGGACTGAACACATCGACTCCAGGCTGAGGGACTGATTACCTCATACTCCTCCTCTCCTTACGCCTTCCTTTTTGTATTGGACTGATGAAGCCACTGTGTGGCGAAACGTTTCCTGAATAAAGATTCCCATATGCTGCATAAGTGTCTCAATCTTCAACTTGTCGGTTTTTCAAACTATTCATCACAAACTTTTTCATAAATTATGTGTTTCTCACATTCTTTACCAAAGGGCTGGCACTAGAAGCTTTATTTGGAGCCATGGTAGCTTATTTAGCACTTGCAAGCACTAAAATCAATGGAATATTATGAAATATTTCGTAGGAGCATGTGAGGGGACCGTCACTCACTGGTAAACAATGGCACACTGGCTGGGAAGGAAAGGCCGAGGCGGCTCAGAGCGTGAGTACGCGTCCAAGACGAAGGACTATTAGGACTACATATTAGCGAGTTACCGGACCATTTGCGAGCCAATATTTTGACGAAAAAACAGGACTATTTCCGAAATGGACGACTTTCAGGCCGGACGATTATTGAGGGACCACTGTACAGGTCACCACTGAATATAATTTAAGGGTCTTCAATCTTTCTTCATAAGGAAGATTTCTAATGCTATGTATTAATTTAGTCATCCTACGCTGAATGTTTTCTAACGAATTTATGTCCATTCTGTAATATGGAGACCAGAACTGAGCTGCATAATCTAGGTGAGGCCTTACTAATGATGTATAAAGCTGCAGTATGACCTCTGGACTTCTGTTGCTTACACTTCTTGATATAAATCCCAGTAATCTATTTGCCTTATTACGTACGCTTAGGCATTGCTGTCTTGGTTTAAGGTTGCTGCTCACCATAACCCCCAAGTCCTTTTCGCAATCTGTATGGCTAAGTTCTACATCATTTAACTTATAAGTACTAGGGTTATGGGCACTCCCAAGCTTCAGAACCTTGCATTTATCTACACTGAACTGCAACTGCCACTTTTCTGACCAAGAATATTGTTTAAATCCTCCTGAAGTTCCATAACATCTACGTTTGAATCAATTATCCTACCTATCTTTGTGTCATCGGCGAATTTGCTCATATCACTAGTAATTCCCTCATCAAGATCATTGATATACATTATAAACAACAACGGGCCCAAGACTGATCCCTGTGGAACGCCACTTGTTACAGATCCCCACTCGGACTTAACCCCATTTATGGACACTCTCTGCTTCCTGTCAGTGAGCCATGACTCGATCCACGAGAGCACTTTTCCCCCAATGCCATGAGCTGCCACTTTCTTTAACAGTCTATGGTGCGGAACTCTATCAAAAGCCTTACTAAAATCTAAGTAAATAATATCAAATTCTTTATCGTGGTCAACAGCCTCAAAAGCTTTACTGAAGAAAGTTAATAAATTAGTTAGACAAGACCGGCCTCTTGTGAATCCATGCTGAGTATCATTAATCAAGCTATGCTTATCGAGATAGCTTCTTATAATCTCAGCTATAATTGACTAGTAATTTGCCTACAATTGAGGTCAGGCTTATTGGGCGGTAATTTGACGGTAACGACTTGTCCCCTGTTTTAAAAATAGGAATTACATTAGCCATCTTCCACATATCAGACACTACACCTGTTTGAAGAGATAAATTAAAAATATTAGTTAATGGTTCACAGAGTTCCATTTTGCATTCCTTAAGAACCCTTGAAAAAAGCTCATCAGATCCCGGCGACTTATTTTGCTTCAGTCAGTCTATTTGTTTCATAACCATTTCACTAGTGACTGTGATGTTACATAATCTATCTTCTTTAGGCCCACTATAAAAATTAATTACTGGGATACTGTTAGTGTCTTCCTGTGTAAAAACCGAGAGAGAATAATTATTTAAAAACGAGCACATTTCATTCTCTTTGTCAGTAAGATGCCCATAGTTATTTTTAAGGGGACCTATCTTATCTCTAAAGGGACCTATCTTATCTCTAATTTGAAACTACCCAAGGTTTTATTTTACTTTTTATGCTGTTGGTACTGTAGATTCTTCAGTATTAGTACGAGTGGCTACTTCAGTATTAGGACTGAAGAAGCCAC
This sequence comes from Cherax quadricarinatus, assembly GCF_038502225.1. Lineage (NCBI taxonomy): Eukaryota > Metazoa > Arthropoda > Malacostraca > Decapoda > Parastacidae > Cherax > Cherax quadricarinatus. Next base: position 6,322,888 of record NC_091312.1, on the reverse strand, counting down.
TCATGGCAAAACGTTTCCTTTAATAATTGTCCTGAACTGTGCATAAGTGCCTTTTTCCACATCACATAATTGCTGCTACATAAAAGACATGCCCAGTATAGGCCAAAAGACCTGCTGCAGTGTTCCTCCTTTCTCATGTTCTTATTGCTTGGGTAGCACTGCAGGTGGGTTAGGCAAATGTTCTGTTAGTGGGAAGTATTTGTGAATGACCTGCAAAGTATGGGCCAACAAGCCTGCTGCAGTGTTCCTTCTTTCTTATGTTCTTATTAACCCCTAAATGGTCCAAACGTATATATACACCTACCATCCGACTTACGACCTGCTCGACATACGTCCACTCGACTTACGACCGTGCATCTGGCAGATGGGCTGGGCCGGCTGATGCATACCTCTGTACAATATTTGACAATACTCACGGTGGCAAATGCGTCATGCAGGCAGCATCAGTTTGAGTAACCCTGCCCTATCAACAGCATCATACTGCATGAACTGTACTAACTGGACAGTAAATTTCACCATGGCCCCTAAGATGAAGTCTGAATCTTGCACTGGAGATTGTGGCAAGAAAGGCTCTTACTCTCAAACTCTATTTGTTTTCAGTGTTGCACATAAACCTGTCTGTATCTGTCTGCCTGTATACCTGTGTCTGTCTGTATCTCTGTGTGTGTGTCTACCTGTGTGTGTGTGTGTGTCTGTCTGTCTACCTGTGTGTCTGTCTTTTTGTCTACCTGTGTCTGTCTTTTTGTCTACCTGTGTGTGTCTTTCTGTCTACCTGTGTGTGTGTCTTTCTGTCTACCTGTGTGTGTGTCTTTCTCTCTACCTGTGTGTGTGTGTCTTTCTGTCTACCTGTGTGTCTGCCTTTCTGTCTACCTGTGTCTGCTTGTCTGTCTCAGAGCCACTCATTAAGAGTGTAATTGGTCTTGAAGATGCCATATTAATAATGATTTTTTGGGTTATCCTAGGTAATTTATACTATGTATAACTTCACTTACGTGTACCTGTGTGAGAGAGAGAGAGAGAGAGAGAGAGAGAGAGAGAGAGAGATGCAGAGAGAGAGAGAGAGAGAGAGAGAGATGCAGAGAGAGAGAGAGAGAGAGAGAGAGATGCAGAGAGAGAGAGAGATGCAGAGAGAGAGAGATGCAGAGAGAGAGAGATACAGAGAGAGAGATACAGAGAGAGATGCAGAGAGAGAGATACAGAGAGAGATAGCAGAGAGAGAGAGATACAGAGAGAGAGATGCAGAGAGAGAGATACAGAAGATGCAGAGAGAGAGAGAGAGATGCAGAGAGAGAGATGCAGAGAGATAGATAGATACAGAGAGAGAGATAGATAGATCATGCAGAGAGAGATAGATACAGAGAGAGAGATATACAGAGAGAGAGATACAGAGAGAGATGCAGAGAGAGAGATCAGAGAGAGATACAGAGAGAGAGATACAGAGAGAAAGAGAGAGAGAGAGAGAGAGAGATATACAGAGAGATATATACAGAGAGAGAGATACAGAGAGAGATAGATGGATAGATACAGAGAGAGAGAGATACAGAGAGAGAGAGAGATACAGAGAGAGAGAGAGATACAGAGAGAGAGAGAGATACAGAGAGAGAGAGAGATACAGAGAGAGAGAGATACAGAGAGAGAGAGATACAGAGAGAGATACAGAGAGAGAGAGATACAGAGAGAGAGATACAGAGAGAGAGAGAGAGAGAGAGAGAGAGAGAGATAGAGAGAGAGAGAGATACAGAGAGAGAGAGAGAGAGAGAGAGAGAGAGAGAGAGAGAGAGAGAGAGAGATACTAGTAGTCAAGAGAAGGCGGACCTCTTTGCTGAACACTTTGCTACCAAAATGCAAGTCCCTGATCCAGCAAGGGACCCCCTCCTTGGCTAGCTGCAAGAACTGTGTCAAAACTGTCAGTGGTGACAATAAGGCGGGAGGAGGTGCATTTCCTTCTTAAATCGCTTGACCAAGAAAAGGCTGTGGGCCCAGACAAGCTGAGCCCAAGATTGCTGAGAAGATGTGCAGACCAGCTAGCAGCACCTCTAACTCACATCTTTCAGCACTGCCTAGTACTGTGTAAATGGCCCTCTCTATGGAAAGAGGCAAATGTAGTCCCTGTTCACAAAAAGAAGAGCAGAGCAGAAATCAGCAACTACAGACCAGTGTCACTCCTGTCAATCACTGGTAAGATCCTTGAGACAAATGACAGTTTTCTGACTACCACTCACTACTTTGTGATCGTCAATATGGCATCAGGAAAGGTTACTCTGCTGCTGATCTGTTGTTAAACCTCTCCACTAAGTGGCACCAGTCACTGGATGAATCCAAAGTCAGCTGTGCGGTAGCACTGGACATTGCTGGTGCTTTCGACCGGGTGTGGCACCAGGGCCTCTTAGCAAAACTTCAAGCACTGGGAATTGCAGGCTCTACATTGTCCCTCCTCAGTGATTACCTTCATGGTAGATCTCTAAGTGTAGTTCTCAATGGAACGGAATCAGCAGGACATCCTATTGGGGCAAGTGTTCCACAAGGAAGCGTACTGGCACCATTGTTATGGAATGTCTACTTCAACGACCTTCTTCATCTCATCCCAGAATCACATGCATATGCAGACGACTGTACACTGACATTCACTTATCCAAGAGAAGAAATGCCAGCTGCTCTAAGCTACATCAATCACTAGCCGAGAGCTATATCAGCTTGGGGAAATAGATGGCAAGTACACACAGGTACACACAAATACAAGTATACATAGTGTAAATTACCTGGGATAACCCAAAAAACCAGACAAAGTGCTAAACTCTGCTTGAAGATGTGAGTAAATGTGATGATGCAGTCTTGTGGCTCAGAGACAGACAGCTAGATGGATAGACAGATAGACAGGGAGCTTGACAGACAGGCATGTTTGCGTACCAGCGAAAACAAAGCAAGGGCAGATGCTCATCAAATGTCACCTCAAATCTTATCAAGTGTTATCACTGCACCCTTGTGTATGCTCATCAAATGTCAGCCCTTATCAGATGTTATCTCATCTTATCATGTCACTGTCAGGGGTGGACTTTGTTTTTCATGCTTCATGGGAACTTATTATTACCTATTATTATCATTATGTATTCTTCTTCTCCCCCTCCTCCTCCTCCTCTATCTCTTCCTCCTCCTCCCTCTCCTCCTCTCTCCTCCTCCTCCTCATTATTATATGCTTCCACATATCCAAAACATTGCTGGGACATATAAATACTTTGTATATATTCCAAGGTATATATTCCATGGCCAAGTCAAGTGTAAATGTCCACCTGTCTATGTGTTTGTGAAAATTTGAGTACAATTTCAGTACCTAATACTAGTGTCAGAAGAAAAAAAATTGGTTATAAAATGATAAGAACTACTATATATTGTAATTATCAGAACAAAAAAATTATATAAAATAATATGAAAAATAGAAAGAAAGGTATATCGGCAACACTTCTGCAACACTTCATGGATCCACAAATTTGGATCCACAAATTCACGGGGGTCCACTGTATTATAAAACAACGCAGGGAGAGTGCTCCATAAATATGTAAATATATGGTGGCATTGTTTTGGGTGGGCGGTCAGATGTATACACATTTCATCGTGTCCACTGGTTGTTGATACGCGTTTCTTTGGCATTATGCATACATTTGTAAAGTTTTTTCTCCACAATAAGAGCACCTTACAACCTATGAGTGAAGGCACATAAAAGAAATGTTTTCCTACAGGTACCCTCCAAGTAATACTATACAGTGGTACCTTGACTTACAAGTTTAATTCATTCCGTGACCGAGCTCTTAACTCAATTTGCTTGTATTTATTTATTTATTATCACACTGGCCGATTCCCACCAAGGCAGGGTGGCCCGAAAAAGAAAAACTTTCACCATCATTCACTCCATCACTGTCTTGCCAGAAGGGTGCTTTACACTACAGTTTTTAAACTGCAACATTAACACCCCTCCTTCAGAGTGAAGGCACTGTACTTCCCATCTCCAGGACTCAAGTCCGGCCTGCCGGTTTCCCTGAACCCCTTCATAAATGTTACTTTGCTCACACTCCAACAGCACATCAAGTATTAAAAACCATTTGTCTCCATTCACTCCTATCAAACACGCTCACGCATGCCTGCTGGAAGTCCAAGCCCCTCGCACACAAAACCTCCTTTACCCCCTCCCTCCAACCTTTCCTAGGCTGACCCCTACCCCGCCTTCCTTCCACTACAGACTGATACACTCTTGAAGTCATTCTGTTTCGCTCCATTCTCTCTACATGTCCGAACCACCTCAACAACCCTTCCTCAGCCCTCTGGACAACAGTTTTGGTAATCCCGCACCTCCTCCTAACTTCCAAACTACGAATTCTCTGCATTATATTCACACCACACATTGCCCTCAGACATGACATCTCCACTGCCTCCAGCCTTCTCCTCGCTGCAACATTCATCACCCATGCTTCACACCCATATAAGAGCATTGGTAAAACTATACTCTCGTACATTCCCCTCTTTGCCTTCAAGGACAAAGTTCTTTGTCTCCACAGACTCCTAAGTGCACCACTCACCCTTTTCCCCTCAACAATTCTATGATTCACCTCATCTTTCATAGACCCATCCGCTGACACGTCCACTCCCAAATATCCGAATACATTCACCTCCTCTATACTCTCTCCCTCCAATCTGATATCCAATCTTTCATCACCTAATCTTTTTATCCTCATAACCTTACTCTTTCCTGTATTCACTTTCAATTTTCTTCTTTTGCACACCCTACCAAATTCATCCACCAATCTCTGCAACTTCTCTTCAGAATCTCCCAAGAGCACAGTGTCATCAGCAAAGAGCAACTGTGACAACTCCCACTTTATGTGTGATTCTTTATCTTTTAACTCCACGCCTCTTGCCAAGACCCTCGCATTTACTTCTCTTACAACCCCATCTACAAATATATTAAACAACCACGGTGACATCACACATCCTTGTCTAAGGCCTACTTTTACTGGGAAATAATTTCCCTCTTTCCTACATACTCTAACTTGAGCCTTACTATCCTCGTAAAAACTCTTCACTGCTTTCAGTAACCTACCTCCTACACCATACACCTGCAACATCTGCCACATTGCCCCCCTATCCACCCTGTCATATGCCTTTTCCAAATCCATAAATGCCACAAAGACCTCTTTAGCCTTATCTAAATATTGTTCACTTATATGTTTCACTGCAAACACCTGGTCCACACACCCCTACCTTTCCTAAAGCCTCCTTGTTCATCTGCTATCCTATTCTCCGTCTTACTCTTAATTCTTTCAATAATATCTCTACCATACACTTTGCCAGGTATACTCAACAGACTTCTCCCCCTATAATTTTTGCACTCTCTTTTATCCCCTTTGCCTTTATACAAAGGAACTATGCATGCTCTCTGCCAATCCCTAGGTACCTTACCCTCTTCCATACATTTATTAAATAATTGCACCAACCACTCCAAAACTATATCCCCACCGGCTTTTAACATTTCTATCTTTATCCCATCAATCCCGGCTGCCTTACCCCCTTTCATTTTACCTACTGCCTCACGAACTTCCCCCACACTCACAACTGGCTCTTCCTCACTCCTACAAGATGTTGTTCCTCCTTGCCCTATACACGAAATCACAGCTTCCCTATCTTCATCAACATTTAACAATTCCTCAAAATATTCCCTCCATCTTCCCAATACCTCTAACTCTCCATTTAATAACTCTCCTCTCCTATTTTTAACTGACAAATCCATTTGTTCTCTAGGCTTTCTTAACTTGTTAATCTCACTCCAAAACTTTTTCTTATTTTCAACAAAATTTGTTGATAACATCTCACCCACTCTCTCATTTGCTCTCTTTTTACATTGCTTCACCACTCTCTTAACCTCTCTCTTTTTCTCCATATACTCTTCCCTCCTTGCATCACTTCTACTTTGTAAAAACTTCTCATATGCTAACTTTTTCTCCCTTACTGCTCTCTTTACATCATCATTCCACCAATCGCTCCTCTTTCCTCCCGCACCCACTTTCCTGTAACCACAAACTTCTGCTGAACACTCTAACATTACATTTTTAAACCTACCCCATACCTCTTCGACCCCACTGCCTATACTCTCACTAGCCCATCTATCCTCCAATAGCTGTTTATATCTTACCCTAACTGCCTCCTCTTTTAGTTTATAAACCTTCACCTCTCTCTTCCCTGATGCTTCTATTCTCCTTGTATCCCATCTACCTTTTACTCTCAGTGTAGCTACAACTAGAAAGTGATCTGATATATCTGTGGCCCCTCTATAAACATGTACATCCTGAAGTCTACTCAACAGTCTTTTATCTACCAATACATAATCCAACAAACTACTGTCATTTCGCCCTACATCATATCTTGTATACTTATTTATCCTCTTTTTCTTAAAATATGTATTACCTATAACTAAACCCCTTTCTATACAAAGTTCAATCAAAGGGCTCCCATTATCATTTACACCTGGCACCCCAAACTTACCTACCACACCCTCTCTAAAAGTTTCTCCTACTTTAGCATTCAGGTCCCCTACCACAATTACTCTCTCACTTGGTTCAAAGGCTCCTATACATTAACTCAATTTGCTTGTACATTAAATCAATTTCCCTCATTGAAATTAACTGAAATGCCATTAATCCATTCCAGCGGAATTCATGGCTCTTGGGAGACAGGAGAAAACACTTCAATACAATGCTAATATCAACTCTATGGCTTATTTATCTATCACAACTGATCTAATATGACATAATAAACAATATAAATAACGTAACATTATATACTCCAGAATAAATAAAATGTCATTATGTGCCGAGTGGTGGTGGCCACTCCTGAGGTAAAAATAATTATCGCTCTGACCATATCTTCCCATTCTTGCTCTTCTGAGGTCTTTTTACAAGAGAAAATGTAGTGTTTGTGAGGCTAACTGCACTGGATCACTAGTTTCATAAGAAAAACACAAACAAAAACAATTTTCTCTTGTTTTTCTACGATTTCATGCTTTAATTCAATAGACATTCTCCTCTTCCTCTTCTCAGCACTGTCCTTTGCACTTACTCTCTTAGGACCCATGGTTAGAACGAAGAAATTTGTCAAAATAATTGCACAAAAAGCACAAAACGATGGAATGCTGGGCAGATGTTGTGGTGTTTGCTGCGCCAACTAGTGGTGGGATACCTGAAGCTCACTTGTAACTCGGATTTTTGCTCGCAACTTGAAGCAAAAAATCGACAGAGCGAAAGCTCGTAACTCGGAAAATTCGTAAGGTGGGGCACTCGTAAGTCAAGGTACCACTGTACAGTTTCTCTGGTGTTGTACTAGAAAAAACACAATTCTTGCCATCACTCCTGTAAGCCACCCGGCTACCAAACATCACATATACAACAATTTGGGTCACTACGATTGTACGTTCAGTGGTCCATCGTTTTTCGGAGTTAATCCGTTCCTGGAGTTGCTACTATTATTGAAATCTACAATTTGTGAATCAATTTTCCCCATAAGAAATAATGTAAATACAATTAATCCGTTCCTGACACCCAGAAGTATTAAAACAAAAAAAATTTTCACATAAAATATAGATGTAGTACATAAACAATACAATGGCACATGATGAATGAAACATTAACAGCATAACACTTACCTTTATTGGCGATTCTTCTTAGTGTATGGGAGACTGGAGGAGGAGAGAAATTGGATTATTTACAGTCTGGAAGGGGAATCCCCTTCCATCAACACCTCAGGTACCAATTGCTTTTCTGGGGTTGCTTCTCTTCTCTGTTTCTTAATGCCACTAGGACCACCTTGAGAGTCACTGGAGTCCTGTCTCACAAAATAACTGTGGAGAGAGCTCTGTTTCTGGCGTCATTTAACACTTCCCTAAAATGGCCCAAGACTTTGTCACTGTACATGTTGCCAACATGGCTTGCAACAACCTTGTCAGGGTGATGTTTCTTCATAAAGCTTTCCATCTTACCCCATATAGCAAAAATCTCTTTAATTTCTGAAGAAGGCACCTTCTTCCATCTCTCTTCCTCCTCCTCTGCAGCAAGAGTCTGAGCTGCGATCTGTTGCTGTTCTTAAATTCAATCGTATTTGTCACCTTCTTTACCACAGGCTTGGCACTAGGAGCTTTCTTTGGAGCCATAGTAGCTTATTTAGTACTTGCAAGCACTAAAATGAGTGGAATATTATGAAATATTTCGTAGGAGCATGTGAGGGGACCTTCACTCACTGGTAAACAATGCCAGACTGGCTGGGTAGGGAGGCCGCCCCGGCTCACACCATGCGTACGCGTCCCGGACGAACTACTATTCGCAAGTCAACCTATGATTAGCAAGCCCATGTTTATACGAAAATATCCCTATGATTTCCGAAATCTATGATTCCCGAGAACTACGAAAAGCGAGGGACCACTGTATTTTAATATGATACGCAATGTGTTTCATATGTAATTTTGAAAGAAGTCATTGATGGACTAATGAAAATGTCTGTAACAACTTAACATTTTGGCATTTACAGCACTCCAGAGCAATTATTATTATTATTATTATTATTGTGTCAATACTAATGAGACATTCTGGATTGTGTCAATACTAATGAGACATTCTGGATTGTGTCAATACTAATCAGACATTCTGGATTGTGTCAATACTAATGAGACATTCTGGATTGTGTCAATACTAATGAGACATTCTGGATTGTGTCAATACTAATGAGACATTCTGGATTGTGTCAATACTAATCAGACATTCTGGATTGTGTCAATACTAATCAGACATTCTGGATTGTGTCAATACTAATCAGACATTCTGGATTGTGTCAATACTAATCAGACATTCTGGGCTACTTCCTCATCTGGTGTAGCTACTTCTACTTTGTAATAATGTCAAGTGATTTTAATGTACCTACATGCCAGCAGAGTAAATTCATTTAGCTAAGTACAATTATAAGTAGTATTTCAGCACTACTGCAGCCACAGACATACTTTGCTCAGTGATTTTAATCATTTCTAACTTTGCACTTAAAATAAGAACCTTATGACTCCTCTTTTTTAGATGTTACTGTAACAAAAAGAATATATATAAAATACACAATAACTTTAAAATACTATACTTGAAACTTCAGAAAGCTTTCAGACATAATTTGGAGAGACATGGAGCTGAAGGAGGATGTAAACAGAGTAGACAGGTGGTGCACAGATACTGTAATAACAAATGAGCAGCCATATAAACAAATTTTTGGGTATAATTTGAAATGTCTATATTAGCAAATCACCATAATGTGGGGACCTCCTGTATTAACCCTTTGGCTGTCACAACCCCCAATCCTGAGGTGCCTCCTGGTGTCGAAAAAAAAAAAATCTTATGAAATGATAAAGAATCTTTTCCAGATTGTAAAGACACCAAAAAAACGAAATTTGATGGAAAACTGATGGAATTACGCTCTCGCGAAGTTAGTCACCTCGGTGATATTTACAAATCGGCGATTTCGCCCACTTTGAGCCCTATTTTCGGCTAATTCCATTATTCCAGTCAACCAAACTCATAGCTATTTCTTCAGAACTCCATATTTTCCATCGATTGAGTACAAGAAACTGCCCATTTACTGATTTCAACTACCCAATAACATCGTCAGAAATTTGCAATTTGGCCAATTTTACGAAAATTAAAAAATATGACAATTTCAAAATAAGGACCAGAATGAACAATGCAGACATTCCTGGTGCTAAAATAACATTTTCTTTGTTCATCAGTCATGTCTCCAGGCCCCTCTGATATTACTCTTGCTTTTTATTTTTAATTTTTATTCAAAGCTTTTTATTTTGAATTTTTATTCAAACAAAAAATAGATTTACTGTTATGCAGACTACTGCAATACTGTAATAATTGTAAAAATTACATCAACCCATTCATGACTGCATATTAGAATGGCTATTTGGACATTTATTGGACAATGACATCATTTGTTTACTTTTGAACATCGGCAAAAATCAAACATTTCCTGCACTTTGTGCTCCATTTCCAGGTTCTTTTTATAGTAAAATTAATCAAAATCACCTCTATTTCTATAATATAGTTTCCATTCTATCAAATGAGACCAAGAAAACGAGAATACAACCACAAATACTATATGAAAATAGACCACAAAGTCGGCATTTTAACCCTTTGAGGGTTTTGGTCGTACTAGTACGTCTTACGCGTAGGGGTTTTTGACGTACTAGTACTCATAAATTCTAGCGGCCTCAAATCTAGTGGGAGAAAGCTGGTAGGCCTTCATATGAAAGAATGGGTCTATGTGGTCAGTGTGCACAGTCTAAAAAAAATCCTGCAGCACACAGTGCATAATGAGAAAAAAAAAACTTTGACCATTTTTTTGGAATAAATCAGCGACTTTGCAGTGTATTTTCGTATGGTATTTATTGTTGTATTCTAGTTTTCTTGGTCTCATTTTATAGAATGGAAGACATATTACAGAAATTGAGATGAAAAGGTGCCTTGAAATTGAGCTCAAAGTAGCAGAAATGTTCGATTTTTACCAAACTTCAAAAGTAAACAAATCGTGCCAAGCGTGCAATACACGTCAACTGGTGAGACTAATATTCTTTCACAAGTGCACCAATAATATTTATACCATTTTTTACACTAACCCAGTAGTCTGCATAACAGTAAATCTTATATTTTTTGTGAGAATAAAAATTCAAAGTGGAAAGCAAAAGAATATAAGAGGGGCCTTGAGACGTGACTAATGACTAGAGGAAATGTCATTTTAGTGCCAGGAATGTCTTTCTTGTTTATTCTGGACGCTATTCGGAAATTGGCATCTTTTGAAATTTGTGTGAAATTGGCAAAATTGCTAAATTCTGACCACTGTACTGGATAGTTGCATTTCATAAATGGGTGGTTTCTTGCACCCATTCGATAGAAAAAATGGAGTTCTAGCGAAATATTCATGTTTTTTGTCGACTAGTACAGTGAAATTGGCTGAAAATGGGGCTCAAAGTGGGCAAAATCGCCGATGCGTGAACATTGCCGAGACCGCTAACTTTGCGAGAGCATAATTCCGTAAGTTTTCTATCAAATTTCAAACTTTTGGTGTCTTTATGATCGGGAAAAGATTCTCTATCTTTTCATAAGAGAAAATAATTTTTTTTTTTAAATTTGGCCGACCCTGAGAACGAGTTTCGGAGAGGGCCTGTCGACCCTCAAAGGGTTAATTAAAAAAAAACGGTCGGAGTTTTTTTTTTCTCATTATGCACTGCGTGCTCCAGGATTTTTTTCATATGGTGCACATTGACCACACAGACCCATTCTCTCACACATGTGGGCCTACCAGCTTTCTCCTGCCTGATTTGAAGCCGCTAGAATTTATGAGTATATATACGTCAAACACGGTACCTCGTAAACATATATATACAACCGCGACAGTCAAAGGGTTAAATTGTACTCTGTTCCTGGGTAAATATACTCATTAATGACTAAGCTATACTACCACCCCAATCCATGAATTCTTACATGTACCAGTATTACATTTCTAGATACACACTCATCACTGATGTAACTATACCACTACTGTCCTAGGTAAACATTCGTAGAGAGACATTCATGACTGATGCAGTACACTACCACCACCATCCAAACATACATACATATATGCTTACTACATGTTAATAGTATTTAGGCCCTGCATCATTATTAAAATTTATATATGAAGTTCTCAAGACCCAATATAAAGGTTTATATGTACCTTGTTTACATTAGATGAAATTGGCATGGAACCAACCCCTGAGACACTTATGGGTACATTAGGATTTGGAGATCTCGCTCTTTCAGCCTCACGTTTGCGGTGTTTCTGAAATATTCAACACGATGATCAATACTTTGTTAATATATATGTAGGTGAGTTGCATCAACAATTTTAGCATTTTAATTACCTATAAGATACTCATAAAACCTTCAAGAATCCTGCTGTTAGCTCCTCTTCTTCAGAATAAGGCCTCTAATGCACTGTGGATACTAATGGCAAGCAAAAACATTTAAAAACATACAATTAAATGGTTACACTTAAAAATTTCTTAAAATTTAGACAACATGAAAAAGAGGGCAGCGATGGCAGCCATACACATACAAGGGTCAGGGGATAAACCCCTTTATATAAGTTTGAAGAGGATGGTTGATAAAGGCTTCATCTGACACAATACATTGTGGACAGACTGATGAAGAGAGTACAGAATACAGTAGGGCCCCACTTATACAGCAGGTTAGGTTCCGAGTTATCGCCTTAAAGCAGAAATCGCCATTTTTTCCACTTATAAATGTACATACATAAATGCCAGACAAGTAGTTTACACTAACTTGTATAAGTTAGCAATATAACTAGGCATTAAAAAACAATAAAAAGTAAAATACACACAGTACACTCATTACTTACCTTAAAATATCTGTATTCTTACTGTAGGGTGAGAAGGGAATACAGTAGGGCCCCATTTATATGGCAGGTTGGGTTCCAGGCTACTGCCATAAAGCAGAAATCGCCATGAAGTGGAACACCTTTTTTTCCACTTATAAATGCACATAAATACTAGATAACAAGTTTACACTAACGTATATTAAGTTAGCAACAGAACTAGGCATTAAAAAACAATAAAAAAGTAAAATACAGTGGACCCCCACTTAACGATCACCTCCCAATGCGACCAATTATGTAAGTTTATGTAAGTGCGTTTGTACGTGTATGTTTGGGGGTCTGAAATGGACTAATCTACTTCACAATATTCCTTATGGGAACAAATTCGGTCAGTACTGGCACCTGAACATACTTCTGGAGTGAAAATTATTATTATTATTATTATAATAAAAAAGAAGCGCTAAGCCACAAGGGCTATACAGCGCTGCAGGGTAGGGAAGGAAGCGAGGGTATTGGATGGCAGAAGGGAGGAGGGATGATCAGTAGGTTACAGAAAACAGCGGGGCAGGGGATAGTACGGGGGTAGGGGGTAGCAAGAGATTGAAGTAGAAAGGGCTGAAGGTATCAGAATTTGTGAAGTAAGTCAGTTGTTGTCAAAAAGTCAATGAGAGAGTCCGGATGAAAGGTGGGTCCATCAGCGAGAAGGGAAGGTAAAGAGAGAGCAGCAGAGCGAAGACGACGACAGAGGTAAATTCTGCGTGCTCGTTGATAAAGTGGGCAGTCCAACAGAATGTGGCTGACTGATAATGGAACTTGGCAATTCTCACAGAGAGGAGCAGGGCGCCTCTCCATGAGATATCCATGAGTAAGACGAGTATGGCCAATGCGAAGACGGGAGAGAGTAGTCTCCCAACCTCGACAATGGTGATAAGAAGACGGCCAGTAACCTATACTCGGTTTAATAGATTGAAGTTTGTTGCCGAGCATAGTAGACCAACGTTGTTGCCAACGGGTGTGAAGTTGGGAAGATATTGCAGCAAAATAGTCCGTAAATGGAATACCTCTACATGAAACTGGTAGGTCATGTACTGCTGACCGCGCAGCAGTGTCTGCCTGTTCATTGCCCTGTACGTCAACATGACCAGGGACCCAACAAAAAACAATATCTTTATTCTTGGTAAAGATGCGGCGTAGCCAAAGTTGGATATGGAGGACTAAGGGGTGAGGTGTATCAAATTTCTGTATAGCCTGTAAAGCACTAAGGGAGTCTGAGACAACCACAAATGATGACACAGGCATAGATGCAATACGGATAAGTGTTGTAAGGATATCAGTGACCATTCTATAAATGGAAGGATTGCGGAGATCATGAGAGCGTACATGGTAGCGAAGGCAATGGGCATCACGACGATCGGATAAGGATGGAACGTTCGCTTCTGCATAGAGGCTCTCGACAGGGGAAGAGCGAAAAGCACCAAGGCATAAATGTAATCCTTGGTGATGAATTGGGTTAAGGCTAGAGCGAGTAGCAGGAGATGCCGCTGAATAGATCTGGTCACCATAATCAAGTTTCGATAAAATAAGGGTGGAATGTAGGCGAAGGAGAGTTCGACGATCAGCTCCCCATGAAAGATGAGCAAGGGTTTTAAGAAGGTTCAGCCGGCTGTGACAAGTTGCCTTCAGAGAGGTAATGTGAGGTTTCCAGGATAACCTACGATCAAAGAGGAGGCCCAGAAACTTCACTATCATGTTCAGGGATACTGGAGCCATAGAGGTACAAAGGATGATCTGAGATGACAGAGCGTCTAGTGAAAGTAATTTGGTGGGTTTTAGTGCTGGAAAATTTAAACCCACGTGTGGTGGCCCAATTGGAAACACGGTCGACTGCATGCTGGAGAGAAACTGTAATAAGGTGACAGTCAGCACCTGCACAGGCAATAACGAAGTCATCAACATAGAGTGATGACCAAATATTTGATGGAAGACTAGAGGCCAAATCATTAATAGCAAGGAGAAAAAGTCTTGTGCTCAGAACACATCCCTGGGGGACACTTTCAGCTTGGATAAAGTCCGGGGAGAGCACATTATTAACCTGAACACGGAAATGCCTGTCATTTAAAATGTTCTCAAGGAAGGATGGTAGATTGCCTCGAAGGCCTAAGGACTGGGCTTGGGCTAAATATTATACCTCCAAGTTGTGTCATATGCCTTCTCAAGGTCAAAAAATATGGCAATAACTGAGTGGTTATTCGCAAAGGCATTACGAACATACGTCTCCAAGCATAGTAAGGGGTCTATGGTAGAACGTCCCTTACGAAAGCCATATTGACGAGTGGAGAGACTGTTGTGTGTCTCTAAATACCACACTAAACGTCTATTTACTAGGCGTTCCATCAATTTGCAAACTGCACTGGTAAGAGCAATGGGACGATAGTGGGAGGTTTCATGTCCCGTAGTGCCTGGTTTGCGGAAAGGGAGAACAATGGCGGATTTCCACAGCTGTGGAAGAACTCCTTGTCACCACATAAGATTGTAAAGGCGTAATAGGACTGCAAGGGCTGACTGATGTAAATGCTGTAGCATACGAATATGAATGTCGTCTGCCCCAGCTGCCGATGATCGGCAAGCTGAGAGTGTTGCCTCCAGTTCTTGAAGTGTAAAAGGCACATTATACGTACTGTTCTTCTCTGAGAGAAGAAAAGTCCAAGGGTGCTAACTCTTTGGCAGACTTTGAGGAAAGAAATGAGGGGCATAGATGGAGTCCCTGAGAAATACGGACAAGATGATTGCCAATTTCATTGGCAACATCTAGTGGGTTTGCCATATCAACACCGGCAACCCGCAGAACAGGAGCCGGGTCAGGAGAATATTTACCACTCAGTTTTCGTACTTTTTTCCAAACTGCACTCACAGAGGAAGCAGAGGTGATGGTGGAGACATAATCTCGCCAGCAAGTGTGTTTAGCATCACGGATGACACGGCGAGCGATCGCACGCTTCTGCTTAAAATCAAGAAGTCTCTCTGTGGTTCTATTATACCGGTACCTGCCCTATGCAACGCGTTTCAAACGTACTGCACGAGCACAAGCAGGAGACCACCAAGGCACGCATTTCTGAGAATGCCTGCCTGAAGTTTAGGATATAGAATGAGAAGATGCAGTTAAAACGGAGGACGAGAAGAGGTGTAAAAGCTCATCGATGGAGGACGAAGAAGGAACCTCACTAAAAACAGTTAGGTGTGAGTAAAGGTTCCAATTTGCCTTATCAAATTGCCAGCGTGGGATGCGAAGAGGTGGTGAATATGAAGGGGAAGTAAGAATGATTGGGAAATGATCGCTGTCATGCAAGTCCAGGAGAACAGACCAAGTGAAGTCTAATGTAGCGGAGGAAGAGCAGACTGAAAGATCGATGCAGGAGAGTGAGAGTCCGAGGATCAAAATGGGTGTGAGTACCTGCATTTAAAACATGGAGGGGGTGGGTGGCAAGAAAAGCCTCTAACTGAATGCCACGGGAATCACAGTGAGACCCCCCCAGAGGAAATGGTGGGCATTAAAATCACCAAGTAACAGAATCGGTGGCGGTAATGACGAAACAAGAAAGGTAATATCCGGAATAGATAATGCCCGAGAAGGAGAGAGATATAAAGAACAGAGCGTATACCACCTATGCAAGTGAATACGCGCTGCTGTGTAATGCAGCGAAGTACGAACAAATAGCTGATGGTACGGAATATCAGTGCGTAGAAGAAGGGCACTTTCATTAAAGGTCCCATCAGGAAAAGGATCTGAAGAATACAATAAATTATAGCCTGAGATGGGAGAGATAACAGCAGAGTGTAATTTTGGTTCCTGTAAGCAAACACCAACAGGGGAAAACTGGGAGAGTAACATCTGAAGCTCACCCCGATTACCCCTGAGGCCGCGTATATTCCACTGTAAATAGGCCATGATTGGCAATGATAAAGATACCTGAAATCTGCAGGTAAGGGTTCCTACGGACTAGAGGGGTTAGAAAAGTCCACATGCGGAGGCAGTGGAAAACGTTCAAGCAGTGAAGGAACGGTGCGCTGTGAAGAAAGGAGTTGCGCAGATGGACCAGAGGAGAGAGAAGGAGCGGAGGGTGGATCAGTGTCCATTGATGGTTTGGTCTCTGCAATATATTCAGAGATTGCTTCAAGTGTTTCAGAATTCAGAGACGTCGTATGGGAGACAATATTGGAAATGGTAGGGGGAGGATGAGTAAAGATTGGAACTGTATTGGACTCTACCAAGGTAGGGGGGGGGGGCGAAAGGGTGGAGGGAACTGGAGAAGCATGGAAGGGGACAGAAGTGGCAGAAACCTGGGAGGTGGCAGAAGAGGAAGAAACTTGGGAGGGAACAGGGGAGGAAGGTACAGTACGAGGAGGAGGGTGAACCTCTACACTTGTAACAGAGCCAGTGAGAGGGGGAGAACCAGGTACAGAGACAGGGAAGGTAAAATGAGGAGGTGGAAGATGGGTAGGAGGTGTTAACGGACCTTTTTTTGACTTTTGAGAAGTAGAGGGACGATTGGGAGGAGGTGTCATACGAGATCTCGTCGCTACTGAGGCTTGTGAGAGAGAAGACGAAGAGGCGAGATCAGACTGAGGCATTGAAGTAGGGACGTCTGAGCCGAGGACAGCAAAAGAATTAGATACAGGAGTGACTATGGGAGAGGTAACCACAGAGGTGGGTGCAGAAGATGGGATACCAGAAGTGGGGGGACGTTTTGAAACACGGGAATAAGAAACACGAGGTAGTCTCCCTTGGAGGCGGAGATGAGAAACTGCCATGCCATAAGGGAGACCTTCTGCCTCTTTGAGGTAACGGATTTCCCGCTCGTTTATGTAGACTTGACAATGGCGAGAGTACGAAGGGTGAGCCTCATGACAATTAAGGCAAGAGGGAGGTCGATTTCAAGAGGTATTAGAATGGTCATCGGCACGACAGACTGGGCATTCGGCGATAGATCTGCAATATTTCGCTGGATGGCCAAATCGCCAGCAATTTCTACACTGTTGCGGTGCAGGGATCACCTTTCGAACTTGTAACCTATGTCCTGCTACATAAACTGAGGATGGGAGTTCACGGCAGTCAAAAGTTAAATGAGCCACATTGCTAGGATATTGTCTCCGCCCACGGGCAGGAAGAACGTAAGTGTCTACCTTGAGGATTGGGAGATCTTGGAGTTCCAGCTGTTCAAGAATGTCAATGCCACATGTCTGGAAATTTTGTTGAACTATGGTATGGGGCAGAATGACGGTACCACTACAAGAATTGACGGAATGATGTTTTTCAATAGTGACAGGAACAGTATCAATATGGGAAAGACGAGAAAGCTCATGAGCCTGGGTAGCATTCTGTACGGTGATGATGCGCGTACCGCTCTTAAGAGCATGAAAAGAAATATCTTTACCAACATGGCGTAGGAGTGCCTTGCCAATACTGTGGACCCCCGCATAACGATATTAATCCGTTCATGAGAGCTCATTGTTATGCGAAATTATCGTTATGCGAATGAATTTTCCCCATAAGAAATAATGGAAATCAAATTAATCCGTGCAAGACACCCAAAAGTATGAAAAAAAAATTTTTACCACATGAAATATACATTTTCCTACACACAAAGAGAAGGATACATGCACAATAGTAGAGTAGTACATGCACAGTATATATTGTGCATGTACTACTCTACTAAATGAAGAATAAATGACACTTACCTTTATTGAAGATGCAGCAATGGCTGATGAGACACTGTGTCCTGGGAGTGCCTTTTCCTCCTGAGTACTGTAGGTCCTGTTTGGCATTTTCTTCCAGAACAGGCCTTATCACACTGTGTATGTCACTACGATTCTTAAATCTCTCAAACCAACCTTTGCTGGCTTTAAATTCACCAATATGAGCACTAGTTCCAGGCATTTTTCCCTGTTCACCTGGGTGTTAGTCAACTGGTATGGGTTGCATCCTGGGAGACAAGATTAAGGACCCCAATGGAAATAAGTTAGAGTCTTCGATGACACACTTTTTTGGGTTATCCTGGGTGGCTAACCCTCTGGGGTTAATTGTTTCTTGGTATTCTCAATAAGCCACACCAACAACGGTGCTACAGCAGCAGCAGCAGCAGCTGACAGTGCTACAGCAGCAGCAGACGATGCTACAGCAGCAGCAGACGGTACTACAGCAGCAGCAGCAGACGGTACTACAGCAGCAGTTGATGGTGGTACAGCAGCAGCAGACGGTACTACAACAGCAGCAGCAGCAGCTGACGGTGGTACAGCAGCAGCAGCAGCTGACGGTGCTACAGCAGCAGCAGCAGCAGCTGACAGTGCAGCAGCAGCAGCTGACAGTGCTACAGCAGCAGCAGCTGACAGTGCTACAGCAGCAGCAGACAATGCTACAGCAGCAGCAGACGATGCTACAGCAGCAGCAGACGATGCTACAGCAGCAGCAGACGGTACTACAACAGCAGCAGCAGCTGACGGTGGTACAGCAGCAGGAGCAGCAGCTGACGGTGGTACAGCAGCAGCAGCAGCAGCTGACGGTGCTACAGCAGCAGCAGCAGCAGCTGACAGTGCTACAGCAGCAGCAGCAGCAGCAGCAGCATCAGCAGTTGACCATGGTACCACAGTATTTCGATAATATTTCTCACCCTTTTTACCACAGGGTTGGCACTAGAAGCTTTCTTGGGGCCCATGGTCACTTATTTTGCAGATAAAATCACCAAAAACACTGTAATAATACGAAATGTTACGATTGTATGCTTGGATGTTACCGCGGAGGCTGAATTGTAAACAATGCAACCGTCGGAACATGTGAGGCTGGCTCAGGCCTCACAGATGTGTCTCGGACGAACAGCGTTGAGCGGGTTTTTTAGCGGTATGCGAGGCAAAATCTTAGCGATAAAATGTATCGGTATGCGGATTTAACGTTATGTAAGGCCAATGGTATGCGGGGGTCCACTGTACTGTGGTCAGAAAGATAGGCAGTAGAAGAAGTCGGTCGTAAAGTGAAGAATTTAGTCCACTGTGCAGTCTGAAACTGAGCGTGGAAAGGTAGTGAAGGACGTGTCGATCTTTTCTGAGAAGAACGAGAAGGTGGAGAAGTATCATCAGCAGGTAATTGTCGTTGGCGTTTAGGTGTGGGACCAGAGTTGGTCCGACGTGGAACGGGTCGGCGATTCGAAAATTGCCGCACTTTAGAGGGAGAGGCTGGAAGCAGTCAGAGGAGAGCGAAGGTCAGATAAATCAAAGGAGTCAGTCGAGGCCTCAGTACCTGAAGCGGGTGAGGAAACAGCACCGGCAAGAGGTACAGAGGCATGAGGAGTGTCCGAAGAGTGGTCCAAAGATGAGGCAGGGTCAGAACGGGGTGCGGTATCAAGAAGGGGCCCGGGGGTAGCAGGCTCATGGACTAGGGCTGCCATGGTTAGGTTACTTCTTTCTTTTTGTTTTTAAGAAAAAAAAAGAAAGAAGAAAAGAAAATAAAAAGAAAAAAAGAAAAAAAGGGGGGACTGGGGAGGGATAGTTCCTAGGAGGAATGAAAGGGCCAGAAATCTCCCTCCGTGCCCAAGAGGACCTCAGCACTGCAAGTAGCGCAGATGCAGCATGGAACCCGTGCCATACCCTACCCATCATCCCAGTAAACCGGCAATCTGGGATAGCAACCTCACATCTGCCGAGCTACCTTGGTGGACAAAAGAGAGGGCGGCCGGAAATCCACCACAAAGCATACCTCCTTCGGCCACCACCGCCGGAATCCGAAAGGTGGCTTCCAGATATACATCCATCGCCCGAGAGACACCCAAAGCCACCCTCCGGGATACCAGAGAGGGATCGGGACATCCCCAGGCAATCCAGATTCCTCGGCAAACTACGCCACCGCCAAGAACCTCAACGGAATGGGATGGGCCCCGGTACCCTTTCCCCTACCTAGGAACTAGCGTGCCTGTGGAAAAAAAAAAAAAAAAAAAAAAAAAGGCCAAAAAGGAAGGGCAAAAGGGAGGGGTGGGGAGGAGGAGGAGGAAAGGAAAAAGGGGAGGATGGGATAGGGAACGGGGGATTGGGGGGTAATTAGGTTCGGTCTGAGGAAGGAGACTGACAGGTCTAATTCCTCAGACCAAGAGCATCTTCACCACGCCAAGGAGCCCCCCCTTGAAGAGGTTGTGAGAGGGATGGAGAGAGAGGGATGGAGAGAGAGGGATGGAGAGAGAGGGATGGAGAGAGAGGGATGGAGAGAGAGGGATGGAGAGAGAGAGATGGAGAGAGAGAGAGATGGAGAGAGAGATGGAGAGAGAGATGGAGAGAGAGATGGAGAGAGAGATGGAGAGAGAGATGGAGAGAGAGAGAGATGGAGAGAGAGATGGAGAGAGAGAGAGATGGAGAGAGAGATGGAGAGAGAGAGAGATGGAGAGAGAGAGAGATGGAGAGAGAGAGAGATGGAGAGAGAGATGGAGAGAGAGAGAGGAGAGAGAGATGGAGAGAGAGATGGAGAGAGAGATGGAGAGAGGAGAGAGAGAGATGGAGAGAGAGATGGAGAGAGAGATGGAGAGAGAGAGAGATGGAGAGAGAGATGGAGCAAGAGATGGAGAGAGAGATGGAGAGAGATGGAGAGAGAGATGGAGAGAGAGGAGAGAGATGGAGAGAGAGATGGAGAGAGAGAGAGATGGAGAGAGAGAGAGATGGAGAGAGAGATGGAGAGAGAGATGGAGAGAGAGATGGAGAGAGAGATGGAGAGAGAGGAGAGAGAGATGGAGAGAGAGGAGAGAGATGGAGAGAGAGAGAGATGGAGAGAGAGAGAGATGGAGAGAGAGATGGAGAGAGAGAGAGATGGAGAGAGAGATGGAGAGAGAGATGGAGAGAGAGATGGAGAGAGAGGAGAGAGAGAGATGGAGAGAGAGGAGAGAGAGAGATGGAGAGAGAGATGGAGAGAGAGATGGAGAGAGAGATGGAGAGAGAGATGGAGAGAGAGAGAGATGGAGAGAGATGGAGAGAGAGATGGAGAGAGAGATGGAGCAAGAGATGGAGAGAGAGATGGAGAGAGATGGAGAGAGAGATGGAGAGAGAGGAGAGAGATGGAGAGAGAGAGAGATGGAGAGAGAGAGAGATGGAGAGAGAGATGGAGAGAGAGATGGAGAGAGAGATGGAGAGAGAGGAGAGAGAGAGATGGAGAGAGAGATGGAGAGAGAGAGAGATGGAGAGAGAGAGAGAGAGAGATGGAGAGAGAGAGAGATGGAGAGAGAGATGGAGCAAGAGATGGAGAGAGAGATGGAGAGAGAGAGATGGAGAGAGAGAGGAGAGAGAGAGGAGAGAGATGGAGAGAGGAGAGAGAGAGATGGAGAGAGAGGAGAGAGAGAGAGAGATGGAGAGAGAGATGGAGAGAGAGAGATGGAGAGAGAGATGGAGAGAGAGATGGAGCAAGAGATGGAGAGAGAGATGGAGAGAGATGGAGAGAGATGGAGAGAGAGATGGAGAGAGATGGAGAGAGAGATGGAGAGAGAGATGGAGAGAGAGAGGAGAGAGAGAGAGAGGAGAGAGATGGAGAGAGGAGAGAGAGAGATGGAGAGAGAGCTGGAGAGATAGCTGGAGAGATGGAGAGAGAGATGGAGAGAGGAGAGAGATGGAGAAAGAGATGGAGAGAGCTGGAGAGAGAGCTGGAGAGAGAGCTGGAGAGAGAGATGGAGAGCTCACACACAGTTTTGTAAACACTCGACATACCCAACATGATAGCTGTTGTTGAAACATTTTTGGATGACAGGACTCCAGAAAATTTTGCAAGAATTGCTGGCTACACCTCAGGGATGAGAAGAGACAGGCAAGGGCAAGGAGGAGGTGTTGCTGTGTGCTTCTCTAAAAGTGTTCATGCCCAGCACATTGATGTTGCCACCCCTACACATCTTGAAATGATGTTCAAGCTCTACATAAACACTAGCACCTCTGTGCTAGCATGCGCAATGTACAGACCTCAGTGGCAACATGCAGACCCCATCAACTTCCTAATGGAAACTATTGACTCTCTTCTGCTACAACACAACTGTCAACATATCATAATTGTTGGTGACCTCAACCAACACCTTATACAGAGGGACTTTGATGACCTTCTTGCAGTATTTGACATGAGAAACTTTGTTGATTTCCCTACTCACATCTCTGGCTTCTCCCTTGACCCAGTACTGAGTGATCTGGCAGAAGGCTTGTCATCCCCTCGGCTACGCTGGATAGTCTGACCACAAGGCTGTTTTTACGACACTTAAGATCCCAATAGAACGAGGTGAGGAGTCCACATGCACAATCTGGCTATGGGAAAGAGGTAATTTGCCAGACCTTTGCTCTGAGCTAGCCACCACCGATTGGAGTGCTTTTCTCCAAGGGGATGTTGACAACCAAGTGAAAGCCTTCACTGGACACATAATCCATAAATGCAATAAAAACTTCCCTACCTTTATCTAAATACTGTTCACATATATGCTTCAATGTAAACACTTGATCTACACATCCCCTACCCACTCTAAAACCTCCTTGCTCATCCGCAATTCTACATTATGTCTTACCTGTAATTCGTTCAATAATAACCCTACGGTACACTTTTCCTGTTTTGTTTTTTTTAACAAGTCGGCTGTCTCCCATCGAGGCAGGGTGACCCAAAAAGAAAGAAAATCCCCAAAAAGAAAATACTTTCATCATCATTCAACACTTTCACCTCACTCACACATAATCACTGTTTTTGCAGAGGTGCTCAGAACACAACAACTTAGAAGCATATACGTATAAAGGTACACAACATATCCCTCCAAACTGCTATTTTGTCCCCCTTCTCTTTATATAAAGAGACTACACACGCTCTCCGCCAATCCTTAGGTACCTTCCCCTCTTTCATACATTTATTAAACAAAAATACCAACCACTCCAACACTATGTCCCCCTTTGCTTTTAACATTTCTGTCATGATCCCATCAGTTCCAGCTGCTTTACCCCCTTTCATTATACGTAATGCCTCACGCACCTCCTCCACGCTCACATCCTGCTCTTCTTCACTCCTAAAAGATAGTACACCTCCCTGGCCAGTGCATGAAATTACCACCTCCCTTTCTTCGTCGACATTTAGAAGTTCCTCAAATTATTCTCGCCATCTACCCAATACCTCCATCTCCCCATCTACTAACTCTCCTACTCGGTTTTTAACTGACAAATCCATTCGTTCCCTAGGCTTTCTTAACTTGTTTAACTCACTCAAAATTTTTTTCTTATTTTCATTAAAATTTCTTGACAGTGCCTCTCCCACTCTATCATCCACTCTCCTTTTGCACTCTCTCACCACTCTCTTCACCTTTCTTTTACTCTCCATATACTCTGCTCTTCTTATAACACTTCTGCTTTGTAAAAACCTCTCATAAGCTAACTTTTTCTCCTTTATCACACCCTCTACTTCATCATTCCACCAATCACTCCACTTTCCTCCTGCACCCACCCTCCTATAACCACAAACTTCTGCCCCACATTCTAATACTGCATTTTTAAAACTATTCCAACCCTCTTCAACCCCCCCCCCCCACTACTCATACTTGCACCAGCCAACCTTTCTACCAATAGTTGCTTATATTTCACCTGAACTTCCTCCTCCCTTAGTTTATACACTTTCATCTCTCTCTTACTTCTTGTTGCCTTTTTACTTTTGTCCCATCTACCTCATACTCTAACTGTAGTTACAACTAGATAATGATCCAATATGTAAGTTGCCCCTCTATAAACATGTATATCCTGGAGCCTACCCATCAACCTTTTATCCACCAATACATAATCTAACAAACTACCTTCATTACATGCTATATCATACCTTGTATGTTGGTAGACAGCAACCACCCAGGGAAGTACTACCGTCCTGCCAGATGACTGTGAAACAGAAACCTGTAACTGTTTTGCATGATGGTAGGATTGCTGGTTTCTTTTTGACTCATAAACACGCTAGATAACAGGGATATCTTGCTACTCCTACTTACACTTTGGTCACACTTCACAGACACGCACATGCATATATATATACATACATCTAGGTTTTTCTCCTTTTTCTAAATAGCTCTTGTTCTTCTTTATTTCTTCTATTGTTCATGAGGAAGTGGAAAAGAATCTTTCCTCTGTAAGCCATGCGTGTCGTATGAGGCGACTAAAATGCCGAGAGCAATGGGCTAGTAACCCCTTCTCCTGTAGACATTTACTAAAAAAGAGAAAAAGAAAAACTTTATAAAACTGGGATGCTTAAATGTGCGTGGATGTAGTGCGGATGACAAGAAACAGATGATTGCTGATGTTATGAATGAAAAGAAGTTGGATGTCCTGGCCCTAAGCGAAACAAAGCTGAAGGCGGTAGGGGAGTTTCAGTAGGGGGGAAATAAATGGGATTAAATCTGGAGTATCTGAGAGAGTTAGAGCAAAGGAAGGGGTAGCAGTAATGTTAAATGATCAGTTATGGAAGGAGAAAAGAGAATATGAATGTGTAAATTCAAGAATTATGTGGATTAAAGTAAAGGTTGGATGCGAAAAGTGGGTCATAATAAGCGTGTATGCACCTGGAGAAGAGAGGAATGTAGAGGAGAGAGAGAGATTTTGGGAGATGTTAAGTGAATGTATAGGAGCCTTTGAACCAAGTGAGAGAGTAATTGTGGTAGGGGACCTGAATGCTGAAGTAGGAGAAACTTCTAGAGAGGGTGTGGTAGGTAAGTTTGGGGTGCCAGGTGTAAATGATATTGGGAGCCCTTTGATTGAACTTTGTATAGAAAGGGGTTTAGTTATAGGTAATACATATTTTAAGAAAAAGAGGATAAATAAGTATACAAGATATGATGTAGGGCGAAATGACAGTAGTTTGTTGGATTATGTATTGGTAGATAAAAGACTGTTGAGTAGACTTCAGGATGTACATGTTTATAGAGGGGCCACAGATATATCAGATCACTTTCTAGTTGTAGCTACACTGAGAGTAAAAGGTAGATGGGATACAAGGAGAATAGAAGCATCAGGGAAGAGAGAGGTGAAGGTTTATAAACTAAAAGAGGAGGCAGTTAGGGTAAGATATAAACAGCTATTGGAGGATAGATGGGCTAATGAGAGCATAGGCAATGGGGTCGAAAAGGTATGGGGTAGGTTTAAAAATGTAGTGTTAGAGTGTTCAGCAGAAGTTTGTGGTTACAGGAAAGTGGGTGCGGGAGGGAAGAGGAGCGATTGGTGGAAAGATGATGTAAAGAGAGTAGTAAGGGAGAAAAAGTTAGCATATGAGAAGTATTTACAAGGTAGAAGTGATGCAAGGAGGGAAGAGTATATGGAGAAAAAGAGAGAGGTTAAGAGAGTGGTGAAGCAATGTAAAAAGAGAGCAAACGAGAGAGTGAGTGAGAGGTTATCAACAAATTTTGTTGAAAATAAGAAAAAGTTTTGGAGAGAGATTAACAAGTTAATGAAGCCTAGAGAACAAATGGATTTGTCAGTTAAAAATAGGAGAGGAGAGTTATTAAATGGAGAGTTAGAGGTATTGGGAAGATGGAGGGAATATTTTGAGGAATTGTTAAATGTTGATGAAGATAGGGAAACTGTGATTTCGTGTATAGGGCAAGGAGGAATAACATCTTGTAGGAGTGAGGAAGAGCCAGTTGTGAGTGTGGGGGAAGTTCGTGAGGCAGTAGGTAAAATGAAAGGGGGTAAGGCAGCTGGGATTGATGGGATAAAGATAGAAATGTTAAAAGCAGGTGGGAATATAGTTTTGGAGTGGTTGGTGCAATTATTTAATAAATGTATGGAAGAGGGTAAGGTACCTAGGGATTGGCAGAGAGCATGCATAGTTCCTTTGTATAAAGGCAAAGGGGACAAAAGAGTGTGCAAAAATTATAGGGGGATAAGTCTGTTGAGTATACCTGGTAAAGTGTATGGTAGAGTTATTATTGAAAGAATTAAGAGTAAGACAGAGAATAGGATAGCAGATGAAAAAGGAGGCTTTAGGAAAGGTAGGGGGTGTGTGGACCAGGTGTTTACAGTGAAACATATAAGTGAACAGTATTTAGATAAGGCTAAAGAGGTCTTTGTGGCATTTATGGATTTGGAAAAGGCATATGACAGGGTGGATAGGGAGGCAATGTGGCAGATGTTGCAGGTGTATGGTGTAGGAGGTAGGTTACTGAAAGCAGTGAAGAGTTTTTACGAGGATAGTGAGGCTCAAGTTAGAGTATGTAGGAAAGAGGGAAATTATTTCCCAGTAAAAGTAGGCCTTAGACAAGGATGTGTGATGTCACCGTGGTTGTTTAATATATTTATAGATGGGGTTGTAAGAGAAGTAAATGTGAGGGTCTTGGCAAGAGGCGTGGAGTTAAAAGATAAAGAATCACACAAAGTGGGAGCTGTCACAGTTGCTCTTTGCTGATGACACTGTGCTCTTGGGAGATTCTAAAGAGAAGTTGCAGAGATTGGTGGATGAATTTGGTAGGGTGTGCAAAAGAAGAAAATTAAAAGTGAATACAGGAAAGAGTAAGGTTATGAGGATAACAAAAAGATTAGGTGATTAAAGATTGGATATCAGATTGGAGGGAGAGAGTATGGAGGAGGTGAATGTATTCAGATATTTGGGAGTGGACGTGTCAGCGGATGGGTCTATGAAAGATGAGGTCAATCATAGAATTGATAAGGGGAAAAGGGTGAGTGGTGCACTTAGGAATCTGTGGAGACAAAGAACTTTGTCCTTGGAGGCAAAGAGGGGAATGTATGGGAGTATAGTTTTATCAACGCTCTTATATGGGTGTGAAGCATGGGTAATGAATGTTGCAGCGAGGAGAAGGCTGGAGGCAGTGGAGATGTCATGTCTGAGGGCAATGTGTGGTGTGAATATAATGCAGAGAATTTGTAGTTTGGAAGTTAGGAGGAGGTGCGGGATTACCAAAACTGTTGTCCAGAGGGCTGAGGAAGGGTTGTTGAGGTGGTTCGGACATGTAGAGAGAATGGTGAGAAACAGAGTGACTTCAAGAGAGTATCAGTCTGTAGTGGAAGGAAGGCGGGGTAGGGGTCGGCCTAGGAAAGGTTGGAGGGAGGGGGTAAAGGAGGTTTTGTGTGCGAGGGGCTTGGACTTCCAGCAGGCATGCATGAGCGTGTTTGATAGGAGTGAATGGAGACAAATGGTTTTTAATACTTGACGTGCTGTTGGAGTGTGAGCAAAGTAACATTTATGAAGGGGTTCAGGGAAACCGGCAGGCCGGACCCGAGTCCTGGAGATGGGAAGTACAGTGCCTGCACTCTGAAGGAGGGGTGTAAATGTTGCAGTTTAAAAACTGTAGTGTAAAGCACCGTTCTGGCAAGACAGTGATAAAGTGAATGATGGTGAAAGTTTTTCTTTTTCGGGCCACCATGCCTTGGTGGGAATCGGCCAGTGTGTTAATAATAATAATAATGTGTACCTGTGAGAAAAGATACACAGACAGATAGAAAGAGATAGACAGAGACAGACAGGGACAAAGATAGAGACAGACCGACACAGACAAACAAACAGAGCCAGGCTGCCAGCAACCGGCCAGTCACACAGCTGGCCAGCCAAGTCGCCAGCCAGGTGGCCGGCCAGCCAATCAGTCAGCCAGCCAGCCTGCTGAACAAGTATTACGTTCCAAAATTGTTTCTCTTTACTTAGGACATAGGTTATAAGACATTCTGAAAGGGTGTTGCACAAATATTGCACAAGGGATATTTTCGAGTTTTTCTTTTTTTATATTTCCTCAACCACTTAAAGCCACATCCACCTCAAAGCCACTAAACTCGGGGTCAACATCACTTTCCTCTTAAAATGGGAGAGTTAATAGGTGTTTGCCCCGCCGTTTGCTCTAGCTGGCACTCATTTGAAATGGTGCTCCCACAAGGTACTAAGTGGTCCCAGATTTTTTAATACAGTGCACACTGAGTGTTATGGCCCATTCTATGCTGACCAGGCATCTCAGGCCAATCGTGCCATATTTGAAAGCAGGAAAAATAAAACATTTATATACATTTGGCTAGGTAGTAGGTTGGTAGACAACAACCGCCCAGGGAGATACTACCGTCCTGCCGAGTGTAAAATGCAAGCCTGTAATTGTTTTACATGATGGTAGGATTGCTGATGTCCATATTTCTGTCTCATAAACATGCAAGGTTTCAGGTATGTCTTGCTACTTCTACTCACACTTAGGTCACACTACACATACATGTACAAGCATATATATATACACCCCTCTGGGTTTTCTCCTATTTTCTTTCTAGTTCTTTTCTTGTTTATTTCCTCTTATCTCCATGGGGAAGTGGAACAGAATTCTTCCTCCATAAGCCATGCGTGTTGTAAGAGGCAACTAAAATGCCGGGAGCAAGGGGCTAGTAACCCCTTCTCCTGTATATATTACTAAATGTAAAAGGAGAAACTTTCGTTTTTCCTTTCGGGCCACCCCGCCTTGGTGAGATACGGCCGGTGTGTTGAAAGAAAGATAGATATACGTTTGGGACACTAGCGGTAAGAACGTACATATACGTTTGGGCCATTTACAGGCTAATGTGTACCTGCACATCAGCACAGTGTGTAAGTATATTTAGTTACAGGTATACATAAATATAATTATCAGAGCGCATATAAAATATGATATAACTTTTAAAAACGATTGAAATTTTAGAAAGTTTCCAGACATAATGGAGAGACGCAGTGCTCACGGAGCTCAAGGAGAACGTAAACAAACCAGGTGGGGGCGCGGCGACTGTATTAGAAAGTCAAGTGGAAGGAGCCATATAGCAAGTTTTGGTCATAATTTGAAATGTCTGTAATAGCGGAACGCCGTAAAGCGGAATGCCATAAAGCGAGGCCCTACCATACTTCAGCATGTCTAAAACATTGCTGGGGCCTATACATACTTTGTATATATTTCTAGACAACAGTACGTGACCAAGGCAGGTGAATATGTTCACCTGTCAGTGTGTTTGTGACTATCTGATTACTATTTCAGTACCTAATATTAGTGTCAGAACAAAGATTGGTACAAAATCACAAGAGTTACTATAAACTGTAATTATCAGAACACAGAAAATTATATAAATTAAAAAATAAAACAAGAAAAAGAGGTACATCGGCAACTCCATGTTTCCATCAGGTGAGCATCCAGCACCAACTTCGCGGTCTGATATCTCGGCAAGTACCGACTCAAAATTTTTTTTTTCTTTCTTTTTGGTCTTATTATACACAGAAAATTGTCCTGTTTAATTTTTTTTTCCAAATATTCAGAGCACTAGCAGTGAAAATGTAGATCTACGTTTGGACAGTTAACGCGTTAAACACAGTTTCTATCATTATCAATATGACACTAAATGCCAACTTACCTCTTTGGCTTTCTCCAACTCTTGTTTGAGCAAGGCCTTTTGCATAATATTCTGGGTATGAGCGACTAGTTCTTGGTGTGAAGGGGGTCTGCGGGGGCCTCCTCCAACATTATTCACACTCAGACTATTGCCCAATGACCCACCAGCAAACACTGTAGTAAAAGAATACCAGTCAAACTAACCTTTCTTGGTGCATTGGATGTACCCTAATTTTTCAAAGATTTTCTAAAAGGACCTAATTGTCGTATCATACGTCCACTTAATATTTAAAATTCATATTCACTATAATGTGCTCTTTGGCATCACAAATCAATAATGTTCCTTTCAATAATGGCATAGAGAATAAAAAATACAGCCTAAACATACTTTAGTACAAATTTTTATTTAGGACTCAAACATCACTGAAAAAATGACAAATCAGTTTTGTATAGTAAATTATGTAGAATTTAACCTAAGATAACCCAATAATATCAACAATACATTTCTACTGGGATCCTTGTCTTCTAACACTATGTACAAAGAATGCTTAAAATGCTACAATTGTTTTAGAGTGTAATACTTCTCAAAACATGGATACAAGTCACAATGACTTTACTAAGTTATTCTGGATTAAATATACTTAATGTGCTTTACAGCTGAATTCCACTGTAACTACAGTAGACCATCAATTAACGCATGTTCCTCTACCATGTTTTCTGCAATATACTATTGCAAAACAGCAGCATATTTTCAACTAACACTGTAGAATTCGATTAACACAGTGTGAGTTCCAGAAAAAAAAATTTGAGCGCTTCGAGCTGGACTGCAGGATTTTCCCCCTCCATCTAACGGGCTTGTAGGCAGCCTAACTGTGGGTTAGTCAACTGTCTTTGTGGGAGAGACCTAGCTTCATCCCTTGCCTCCTCCATCCCACCTCCTATTGGTTGGTACACATGTGTCAGAGGCGTTTGTGATTAAATTAGGCGATTCCTGCATACAAGTCAATATATGCAGTGTTTTCATATCAGTAAGTCACTGACATTTTTTGAGTTACCCTAGGTAATTCATACTATTTATGAAAATTGTACTTGCGTGTACCTGTGCCTAAATAAACTTAATATCCTCAAATGTGAACTTGCTGTAGACACTGTTTATATACATTTTGGGAGGGCAGACAAAAACTGCACCTGACCATGTGAGGACTTTCTTAGTGTTTATATACCCTGTTTATCTTTTTTTGTTTAATACAAGTTAAAAGATGAAAGTAACCAGAATGTAATGTGTATACAGTACTTACTTCACATATATTTGTGAATCAATTTAGTCAGTACACTCGTGTATTGTTTGTTTTAGGATGTGTGTGTGAGTTCATTGTTGTTGGGGTTAAGGGCTTAAGGAGTAAAGGCTGTGAGCATCCCACCCTTCCTTATACAGTGGACCCCCGGTTAACGACATTTTTTCATTCCAGAAGTATGTTCAGGTGCCAGTACTGACCGAATTTGTTCCCATAAGGAATATTGTGAAGTAGATTAGTCCATTTCAGACCCCCAAACATACACGCACAAACGCACTTACATAAATACACTTACATAATTGGTCGCATTGGGAGGTGATCGTTAAGCGGGGGTCCACTGTACTGATTATTTTTATTACTGAAAATGCAGGGAAAATTATATATTCATTAAATTCCTTTAAGTAATAATTTTTTTTTCAACGAACCATCCATATCCTACCGAGTCAGGGTAACCTAAAAAGAAAAACAGGAGTTTTTCTTTTACATTTAGTAATTTATAGAGGCACTAGCTGCTTGCTCCCAGCATTCTAGTCGCCTCTTATGACACGAATGGCTTAGGAGGAAGAATTTTTTCTATTTCCCCATGGAGATAAGAGGAAATACATTTATTAGTATGTAACAAATAGTTGGGGAGAGGGGTGGGATTAAATTATGGGGAAACAAATACAAAATGGGAGCTGACACAGTTACTTTTTGCTGATGATACTGCTTTTGGGAGATCTTAAAGAAGAGAGGCAAAGATTAGTGGATGAGTTTGGGAGGGTGTGTAAAAGAAGAAAGTTGAAAGTGAACATAAATAAGAGTAAGGTGATTAGGGTATCAATCAATTTAGATAAAGAAAAATTAGATATCACACTGGAGGGAAGGAGTATGGAAAAAGTGAATGCTATATATTTTTTTATTAACAGATTGGCGGCTTCCCACCAAGGCAGGGAGGACCAAAATAAAAAAAACTTTCATCATTCACTCCATCACTGTCTTGCCAGAGGAATACTTACACTACAGTTATAAAATTGCACCATTAACACCCTTCTTTTCGAGTGCATGCACTGTACCTCCTATCTCCAGGACACTAGTCCAGCCTGCTGGTTTCCTTGAATCCCTTCACAAATGTTACCTTGCTCACACTCCAACAGTCCGTCAAGTCCTAAAAACCATTTGTCTCCATTCATTCTCATCTAAAACACCCATGCATGATTGCTGGAAGTCCAAGCCCACAAACCTTTACCCCCCCTCCCTCCAACCTTTCATAGGCCGACCCTTACCCTGCCTTCCCTACATTACAGATTTATACACTCTTGAAGTCATTCTATTTCATTCCATCCTCCTACATGTCCTAACCACCTCAATAACCCCTCCTCAGCCCTCTGGATAATAGTTTTGGTAATCCCGCACCTCTTCCTAATCTCTAGACTACAGATTCTCTGCATTATATTCACACCACACATTGCCCTCAGACATGACATCACTGCCTCCAGCTTTCTTGTAGAAACATCAACCACTCATGCTTCACACCCATTTAAGAGCCTTGGTACAACTATACTCTCATACATTACCCTCATTGCTTCCATGGATAAATTTCTTAGTCTTCTCAGACTCCTAAGTGCACCACTCACCTTTTTCCCCTCATCAATTCTATGATTCACCTCATCTTTCATGGACCCATCTGCTGACACGTCCACTCCCAAATATCTGAATACATTCGCCTCCTCCATACTCTCTCCCTCCAATCTGATATCCAATCTTTCGTTACCTAATTTTTGTCATCCTCATCATGATACTCTTTCCTATATTAACTTTTAATTTCCTTCTTTTACATACCCTATGGAACTCATCCACCAACCTCTGCAATCTCTCTTCAGAACCTCCCAATAGCACAGCGTCATCAGCAAAGAGCAACTTTGACAACTCGCACTTAGTGTTATATTCTTTATCTTTTAACCCCACACCTCTTGCCAACACCTGAGCATTTACTTCTCTTACAACCCCCTCTATAAACATATTGAACAACCAAGGCTAACCATAGCATTGATGAAGGAAAAAAGGCAAGTGGTGCTTTGAGGTATATGTGGAGACAAAAAAAAGTTAACCATGAAGATAAAGGGAATGAACGAGTACAGTGGTACCAACACACTTATATGGGTATGAAGCATGGGTTGTAAATGCTGCAGCGAGGAGGCGGCTGGAGGCAGTGGGGATGTCATGTTTAAGGGCAATGTGTGGTGTAAATATTATGCAGAGAATTTGTAGTGTGGAAATGAGGAGGTGGTGTGGAATTACTAAAATTATTAGACAGAGGGCTTAAGAGAGGTTGTTGAGGTGGTTTGGTCATTTGGAGAGCATACGAATCTGTCATGGAAGGAAGGCAGGGTAGGAATCGTCCTAGGAAAGGTTGGAGGGGGCAAAGTAAGTTTTGTGAGTAAGGAGCTTGGACTTCCAGCAAGCGTGCATGTTAGGAGTGAATGGAGAAGAACTGATTTTGAGACCTGACAAGCTGTTGGAGTGTATGCAGAGTAATATTTTGTGAAGAGATTCAGGGAAACTGGTTAGTCAGACTCAAGTCCTGGAGGTGGGAACTACAATGCCTGCACTTTAAAAGAGGGGTTTTGGATATTGGCTGTTTGGAGTGACATCCAAACTGTCGTATCCGAGTGCCTCTGCAAAGACTAATTATGTGTGAGTGATGGCGAAAGAGTTGAACATGAATTTTTTTTTTCTTTTTGGTCCACCCTGCCTCAGTGGGAAACTGCTGTGTTAAAAAAAAAAAATTACTTGCTGCTTACAAAATGTGGCTTATTACATAAACTCTCCAATAATAAGAAAGTTGTATAAGAGACATTTACAGTGTATGTGTAAGGAAGGGAACAATGCTAAAGAGAGAGAGAGAGAGAGAGAGAGAGAGAGAGAGAGAGAGAGAGGACAGCGTGAAACAAGCTTTTATGCCACGAGACGGGCAGAAAGCAGCAACTTCACTCTGGCTGTACCCTTCTCCAGAACATCACTCCATCTGATATCATATATACCCAGGATGACTCGAGTATGGAACACATTCGTACAGCATAATGATGTCAACGAGATAAAGTCAGTTGATCAAATGAAAATGCTGGCACACAGATGGCTCCAATTTCATCCTGTTCCTTACTTGTATGTCTCATAACAACAAAAATGCTTTCAAATGAGCTGATGTAGGTAACCTGTAAATAGCTTGCCAATAAAGTTAGGAATCCTTAACCTTGTCAAAACCTGTGTAAAAAAAAAAAAAGAGGGGAGAGAGGGGAGAGAGAGAGGTGAGAGAGGTGAGAGAGAGGGGAGAGAGAGGGGAGAGAGGGGGGAGAGAGGGGAGAGAGAGGGGGGGAGAGAGGGGAGAGAGAGGGGAGGGAGAGGGGTGAGAGGGGTGAGAGCGGGGTGAGAGAGGGGTGAGAGAGAGGGGAGAGAGAGGGGAGAGAGAGGGGTGAGAGAGGGGTGAGAGAGAGGTGAGAGGGGAGAGAGAGGGGAGAGAGAGGGGAGAGAGAGGGGAGAGAGAGGGGAGAGAGAGGGGAGAGAGTGGGGAGAGAGGGGAGAGAGGGGAGAGGGGAGAGAGGGGGAGAGAGGGGGGAGAGAGGGGGGAGAGAGGGGGGAGAGAGGGGGAGCGAGGGGGGAGAGAGGGGGGGGAGAGAGGGGGGGAGAGAGGGGGGAGAGAGGGGGGGGGAGAGGGGGAGAGGGGGGAGAGAGGGGGGAGAGAGGGGGAGCGAGGGGGGGAGAGAGGGGGGAGAGAGGGAGAGCGAGGGGGGGAGAGAGGGGGAGAGATGGGAGAGGGGGGGAGAGATGGGAGAGGGGGGGAGAGGGGGAGAGAGGGGGGAGAGAGGGGGGAGAGAGGGGGAGAGAGGGGGGGAGAGAGGGGGGGAGAGAGGGGGGAGAGAGGGGGGGAGAGAGGGGGGAGAGAGGGGGGGAGAGAGGGGGGGAGAGAGGGGGGGAGAGAGGGGGGGAGAGAGGGGGGGAGAGAGGGGGGGAGAGAGGGGGGAGAGAGAGGGGGGAGAGAGGGGGGAGAGAGGGGGGGAGAGGGGGGGAGAGGGGGGGAGAGGGGGGGAGAGAGGGGGGAGAGGGGGAGGGGGAGGGGGAGAGAGGGGGAGAGGGGGGGAGCTAGGGGGGAGGGGGGGGAGCTAGGGGGGAGGGGGGGAGATAGGGGGGAGGGGGGAGATAGGGGGGGAGGGGGGAGAGAGGGGGAGGGGGGGAGGGGGAGAGAGGGGGGAGGGGGAAGAGGGGGAAGAGAGGGGGGAGGGGGGAGAGAGGGGGGAGGGGGAAGAGAGGGGGAGAGAGGGGAGGGAGAGGGGAGAGACAGGGGGGAGACAGGGGGGAGAGAGGGGGAGAGGGGAGAGGGGGGAGAGGAGGGAGAGAGGGGGGAGAGGGGGGGGAGAGGGGGGGAGAGAGGGGGAGAGAGAAGGGAGAGAGGGGAGAGAGGGGGGAGAGGGGGAGAGAGAGGGGAGAGGGGGAGAGAGAGGGGAGAGAGAGAGTTGAGAGAGGGGGGAGAGAGGGGGGAGAGGGGAGAGAGAGGGGGGAGAGGGGAGAGAGAAGGGAGAGAGGGGGAGAGAGGGGAGGGGAGAGAGGGGGAGAGAGAGGAGGGGGAGAGAGGGGAGGGGAGAGGGGGGAGAGAGGGGAGGGAGAGGGGTGAGAGAGGGGTGAGAGAGGGGTGAGAGAGGGGTGAGAGAGGGGTGAGAGAGGGGTGAGAGAGGGGTGAGAGAGGGGTGAGAGGGGTGAGAGAGGGGTGAGAGAGGGGTGAGAGAGGGGAGAGGGGAGAGGGGGAGAGAGAGGGGAGAGAGGGGGAGAGGGGAGAGAGAGGGGAGAGAAGGGAGAGGAGGGGAGAGGGGTGAGAGAGAGGGGAGAGGGGAGAGGGGAGAGAGGGGGAGAGGGAGAGGGGAGAGAGAGGGGAGAGAGAGGGGAGAGAGCGGGGGGAGAGAGGGGGAGAGGGGGAGAGAGGGGGAGAGATGGGAGAGGGGGGGGAGAGATGGGAGAGGGGGGAGAGAGGGGGGAGAGAGGGGGGAGAGAGGGGGGAGAGAGGGGGGAGAGAGGGGGGAGAGAGGGGAAAGAGCGGGAGAGGGGGAGAGAGGGGGGGAAAGAGGGGGAGAGAGGGGGTGAGAGAGGGGGAGGGGGGGAGAGTGGGGGAGAGGGGGAGAGGGGGGAGAGAGGGGAGAGACAGGGGGGGAGAGATGGGGGAGAGGGGGGAGGGGAGAGGGGGGGAGAGGGGGGAGAGGGGGGAGAGAGGGGAGAGAGGGGAGAGAGGGGGGGAGAGAGGGGAGAGAGGGGGGGAGAGAGGGGGGGAGAGAGGGGGAGAGAGAGGGGGGAGAGAGGGGAGGGGGGAGAGAGGGGGAGAGGGGAGAGAGGGGAGGGGGAGAGAGGGGGAGAGGGGAGAGGGGAGAGAGGGGAGAGAGGGGAGAGAGGGGAGAGAGGGGGAGAGAGGGGAGAGGGGAGAGAGGAGGGGGAGAGAGAGGAGGGGGAGAGAGGGGAGGGGAGAGGAGAGGGGGAGGGGGAGAGAGGGGGGGAGAGAGGGGAGATAGAGGGGAGAGGGGAGAGGGGAGAGGGGAGAGAGAGGGGAGAGAGAGGGGAGAGAGAGAGCGGAGAGAGGGGAGAGAGGGCGGAGAGGGCAGAGAGGGCGGAGAGGGAGGAGAGGACGGAGAGAGCGGAGAGAGCGGAGAGGGCGGAGAGAGCGGAGAGGGCGGAGAGGGCGGAGAGGGCGGAGAGGGCGGTGAGGGCGGAGAGAGCGGAGAGGTCGGAGAGAGGGGAGAGAGTGGAGAGGGCGGAGAGAGCGGAGAGGGCAGA
Organism: Cherax quadricarinatus; assembly: GCF_038502225.1. Lineage (NCBI taxonomy): Eukaryota > Metazoa > Arthropoda > Malacostraca > Decapoda > Parastacidae > Cherax > Cherax quadricarinatus. The sequence continues at coordinate 6,286,014 of NC_091312.1, read as the reverse complement.
GAGGGGGGAGAGAGGGGGGGAGAGAGGGGGGAGAGAGGGGGAGAGAGGGGGAGAGAGGGGGGAGAGAGGGAGGAGAGGGGGGAGAGAGGGGGGGAGAGGGGGGAGAGAGGGGGGAGAGAGGGGAGATAGAGGGGAGAGGGGAGAGAGAGAGGGAAGAGAGAGAGAGAGGGGAGAGAGAGAGGGGAGAGAGAGAGGGGGAGAGAGGGGGAGAGAGAGAGGGGAGAGAGAGAGGGGAGAGAGAGAGGGGAGAGAGTGGAGAGAGAGAGGGGAGAGAGAGAGAGGAGAGAGGGAAGAGAGAGAGGGGAGAGAGAGAGGGGAGAGAGGGGAGAGAGAGAGGGGAGAGAGAGAGGGGAGAGAGAGAGGGGAGAGAGAGAGGGGAGAGAGAGAGGGGAGAGAGAGAGGGGAGAGAGAGAGGGGAGAGAGAGAGGGGAGAGAGAGAGATTAGGGATGGCGAGGCTGCCAGTTCGAACAAAATTGCAGCTACAAAATTCTTAAGTGAATTTCAAGTAGTACACAGAGGCTGAAGGACTCAAACCTGAACAAGTGTTCAATTGTGATGAAACAGGCCTCTTTTGGAAGAAAATGCCAAAGAGGACCTACATTACTCAGGAGGAAAAGGCACTCACAGGACACAAGCCAATGAAAGACAGGCTGACGCTTATGTTCTGTGCTAATGCTAGTGGGGATTTCGAAGTGAAGCCATCATTAGTGTACCATTCTGAAAATCCCAGTGTTTTAAAAAAAAAAAAAATGTTATGAAGAGTAAATTGTGTGTGTTTTGGAGATCTAATAATAAGGCATGGGTCACGAGGGAAATTTTCGTTGAGCGATTCAATGAAGTGTTTGGCCCTAGTGTGAAGAATTACCTCCTGGAAAAGAAATTGGATCTCAAGTGCCTCCTAGTAATGGACAATGCACCTACTCATCCTCCAAACTTGGATGACCTAATTCTGCAGGAGTTTGGGTTCATCACAGTAAAGTTCTTGCCCCCGAATACCACTCCTCTCCTCCAGCCCATGGACCAGCAGGTCATTTCAAACTTTAAAAAACTCTAAACGAAAGCAATGTTTCACAGGTGCTTTAATGTGACCTCAGACACTCACTTGACCCTAAGAGAGTTTTGGAAGAACACTTCAGTATCCTCCATTGCATAAGCCTTATAGGTAAGGCTTGGGAGGGAGTAACTACCAGGACTTTGAACTCTGCTTGGAGAAAATTGTGGCCAGATTGTGTCCACAAGAGGGATTTTGAAGGGTTTGTGGCTGACCCTGATGAGCCTATGTCAGTTGCCAACTCTATTGTGGCATTGGGGAGTTCCATGGGGTTGGATATGAGTTTGGAGGATGTGGAAGAGTTGGTGGAGGACCACAACGAAGAGCTAACCACTGAGGAGCTGCAAGAGCTTCAGCAGGAACAGCAACAGATCGCAGCTCAAAATCTTGCTGCAGAGGAGGAGGAAGAGAGATGGAAGAAGGTGCCTTCTTCAGAAATTAAGGAGATTTTTGAAATGTAGGGTAGGATGGAAAGATTTATGGAGAAACATCACCCTGAGAAGGCTGTTGCAAGCCATATCAGCAACTTGTACAGTGACAGAGTCTTGGCCCATTTTAGGGAAGTTTTAAAGAGACGCCAGAAACAGAGCTCTCTGGACAGTTTTTTTTTGCGAGACAGGACTCCAGTGACTCAAGGTGGTCCTAGTGGCATTAAGAAACAGAGAAGAGAAGTAACCCTAGAAAAGCAATTGGTACCTGAGGTGTTGATGGAAGGGGATTCCCCTTCCAAACAGTAACTAATCCAATCTCTCTCCTCCTCCAGTCTTCCATACAAAAAGAAGAATCACCAATAAAGGTAAGTGTTATGCTGTTAATGTTTCATTCATTATGTCCCATTGTATTGTTTATGTACTACATCTATATTTCATGTAAAAAAAAAAATTTGTTTAATATGTCTGAGTGTCAGGAACGGATTAATTGTATTTACATTATTTCTTATGGGGAAAATTGATTCGAAAATTGTCTATTTCGATAATCATCACACTTCCAGGAACGGATTAACGACGATAAACGAGGGACCACTGTACTTTTGGCTGTCTGAAAAGGATAAATTAATTCGGCTAATGGCAATATTGGTTATAGGCAAGCTCCACTGTACTAAGTTAGGTTAGGTATTTTTTTATTACTTCCATTTTTGTGGTTATCTCTGCTTCATATTCAAGTAATACAGTGGAACCTCGGTTGTTGACTGCATTACTAGTCGAACAAATTGGTTCTCGAACGAAGAATTCCAGAAAAATGTCCTGGTTTTCATATCTTCTCTTGGTTGTAGACTGACAACGCAAATTGCTCAGGTTATGTGCTCACAGAATGCGCACTGGGCAACGAGTCTTTATGGTAAATCAAAGTCTACCATTAGCATGATACTGGGTCAAAGGAAAAAAATAAAAGCAGCTGACCTTGCAAAAGATGTGAAAGTGATATCAAAGCAAAGGGCACAATTTATTGAGGAGGTTGAAAAACGTGTCAATTTGGATAATTGAAAAACAATTCCATGGTGGCAGTCTTTCAGACGCCAATATTTGTGAAAAAGCAAGGCACTGCATAACCTCCTGGGGGAAAAAAAAAAAAGAAAAAGAAAAAAAACCAGGTGCTGAAACTAAATCCTTCAAAGCTAGTAGGAGTAATTTTAAGAAAAGAAGTGGCATTCACAGTATTACTGAATTCCAAGAGTACATAGAGGCTGAGGAGTTTGTCTCCAACAAGTGTTTAATTGTGAGGAGACAGGGAAGGGATGATGTGCCCATTGCACTTGTTAAGGAAATGTGTGCTAAATGGCGTGAAGTGCAGAAGTTTGCTGTAAAATACCATCCAGACATGTACAATGACAGTGTGATGTCAGTTTAGACAAGTGTTAAAATGGAGCCTGAAACAAACCTCACTGGACAGGCTTTTACTAAGAAAAACCAGTGAGCCAGAACATCGTGTTAGTGGTGAAAAAGAGACAAAAGAGAAACATCAAAAGGACAGTTGCCTGACATATTAATAGAAGGTGACTCTTTCAAGCAGTAACATACCCCCTCCTCTCCTCCACCTCCTGTTTCTAGTATGCCATAAGCTTTCTTCTGACAGGTAAGGGCAGTTAAATTTTCCTTTACTGTACAGTATTTTAGTTAAAGTTTCTTTTAGTAATCATTTTCACAGTTTTAAGTAGCAGTTAGTACATTTTTAATAATTATATTGTCATTTGGGGTCTGGAACGGATTAATTCTATTTACATTATTTTTCATGGGAAAAATTGCTTTGGTTGTTGTCTAGTTTGGCTGTCAAATCGACATCTGGAAAGAATTAAATTTGACAACCAAGGTTCCGATGTAGTGTAGAATTTGCATAAGAACCAATTCTTTTTTTTTTAATAATTTGCACATACAAATCTATTGCAAATCCCACATATTATACACTATAAACTATAAATTATTATCTAAATCCACTGATCAGCAAAAGTAAATACCTTTTTCTCCTATATGTCGTTTTCAAAATTTTCAAGTCCAAAATCATTGCCAATAAGGAAGAAGGTTAAAACAAAACTAGTCAAATAAATTTTCTACTTAAATATAGCCAAATGTCGTACAGAAACTTACTAAGTGGAGAAAGACGAGACTGCTGCTGTAAAATGTGAGGGCTGAGCATGTTTGAAGCATCTGGGTTGGGAGAAGCCACACGGGGTGACAAGGATGCACTTCCCCCAATAGAGAGTCCTCCACTTACCACTCCCTGGAGAAAAAAAAAATCAGTATAAATCAAAATTACAACTTTGTTTACAACAAGCTGAGTAATGTGGCATTAACCCTTTCAGGGTCGAGAGGCCCTCTCCTAAACTTGTTCTGAGGGTCGAAAATTTTTCGGAAAAAAAAAAATTATGTTTATAAAATGATAGAGAATCTTTTCCCGATCATAATGACACCAAAAGTGTGAAATTTGATGGAAAACTTACGGAATTATGCTCCCACGAATTTAGCTGTCTCGACAATGTTTACACATCGGCGATTTCGCCCACATTGAGCCCTATTTTCGGCCAATTCCAGTGTACTAGTCAACAAAAACCACAACTATTTCACTAGAACTCCATTTTCTCTATCAAATGAGTACAAGAAACCACCCATTTACCGATTTCAACTATCCAATAAAGTGGTCAGAAATTGGCAATTTTGCCAATTTCACAAAAATATCAAGATGCCAATTTCCAAATATTGTTCAGAATAAACAAGACAGACATTCCTGGCACTAAAATAACATTTTCTCTATTCATTAGTCATGTCCCCCAGGCCCCTCTTACATTTCTTTTGCTTTCCAGTATAAAAAAAAATCCTGAAGCATGCAGTGCACGAGAAAAAAAAAAACTCCGACCGTGTTATTGGTTTAAAACAGCGACTTTGCCGTGTATTTCCATATGGTAATTATGGTTGTATTCTTGTTTTCTTGGTCTCTGTTGATAGAATGGAAGATATATTACAGAAATAGAGATGATTTTGATTGGTTTCACAATGAAAAGTACCTTGAAACTGAACTCAAAGTAGCAGAAATGTTCCATTTTTGCTAATGTTCATGAGTAAACAAATCACACCACGCGTCCAATACACGTCAACTGGCGAGTCTAATACGTATTCTTTCACAAGTGTGTTGATATTATTTATGCCCTTTTCACAATAATGCAGTAGTCTGCATAAAAGTGAATATTTTTTGTGAGCAAAAATTCAAAATGGAAAGCAAAAGTAATATAAGAGGGGGCTGGGGGACATGACTGATGAACAGAGAAAGTGTTATTTTAGTGCCAGGACTGTCTGTCTTGTTTATTATGGACCCTATTTTGAAATTGGCATCTTTTGAAATTTGTGTAAAATTGGCCAAATTGCCAATTTCTGATCACTTTATTGGGTAGTTGAAATCGGTAAATGGGCAGTTTCTTGCACTCAAACGATAGAACAAATGGAGTTTTAGCGAAATAGCTATGATTTTAGTCGACTGAAATATTGGAATTGGCCAAAAATAGGGCTCAAAGTGGACAAAATCGCTAATGCGTAAATATCGCCGAGACTGTTAACTTTGTGAGAGCATAATTCCCTAAGTTTTCCACCAAATTTCATACTTTTGCTGTCATTATGATTGGGAAAAGATTCTTTATCATTTCATAAAAAAAAATTTATGTTTGAAAATTTTTCGACCCTGAGAACGTGTTTAGGATGGGGGGGTCTCGACCCTCAAAGGTTGAATTGAAACACATGGTCGCATTTTTATCTCGCGTTATGCACTGTGTGCTGTAGTATTTGTTTTATATGGTGAACACTTACCATTACCACAGATGCATTCTCTGATATCTAGGCTCAAATTTACAACTCACAGCTTATCTGAGTGAGCTGAGCTCATGATATACTAGATCTACGGCTTGGACCCTAAAGGGTTAAATTACATCTTACCAGGTGCCCTTTTTACCCCACAAGTGACAAGTTATACCCTTGTCTTGTATGTTGCAATATATTGTACACATTTTTTATACAAATTAAGAAAAACAAGACTAATATATTGCAGCTAGTTATTACTCTTATCAAGTTAATTGAATGCAGCCATCCTAGGTCAATATTAACCCAACTTAGTAGAGGTGGGCTCAAATGAAGTCACTGGGATAGGATAAAGTCATTCAAATTTACATTCTATAACAATGAATCAAGAACATCTCCGGATCAATAGCACTTGAATGATGGTTAAGGCATTTTCTTTAACCCCTTAAGGATCAGTGCCCAAGAACTACACCATGAGCTCAGCTCATTCAGATAAGCTGCGAGCGGTAAATTTGGGCCTAGATATGAGAGAAAGGGATTATGTCGTAAGCATGCACCGTATTTTTGGTTTAAAGCAGTGAATTTGTGGTGTATTCTCATGTTTTTTATGGGTGTATTAATGGTTTCTTGGTCTCATTTGATAGAATGGAAGATATATTACAGAAATAGAAATTATTTTAATTGGTTTGAGGACTGAAAATAGCTTAAAATTGAGCTCAAAGTACAGGAAATATTAAGGTTTTGTCGATATTCCAGAGGAAAATAAAATCGCATAACTCTTCCAATACGTATCCACTGGTTGGTCTAATGTGTGTTCATGAATGCAGTGACATTATTTATACAATTATTACCATAATGCATAACAGAAAATCTTCTATTTTTTTGTGTGAAAAATTCAAAATGGAATTCATGTGTAAAACCTGGGAAAGTAACTAATAAACAGAGGAAATCTATTTTAGTGCCAGGAATGCCTGCATTGTTAATTCTTGAATAAGAATAAGAAGAAAATTGTCAAAGTGGGAAGTCTGAATGTGTGTGGATGTTGTGCAAATGATAAGAGAGAGATGATTGTGGATGTTATGAGAAGAAGCTGGATATCCTGGCTTTAAGTGAAACAAAGCTGAAGGGGGTGGGTGAGTTTCAGTGGAGAGGAATAAATGGGATTAGGTCAGGGGTTTCTAATAGAGTTAAAGCTAAAGAAGGAGTAGCAATAATGTTGAAGGATAAGCTATGGCAGGAAAAGAGGGACTATGAATGTATTAATTCAAGGATTATGTGGAGTAAAATAAAGGTTGGATGTGAGAAGTGGGTTATAGTAAGCGTATATGCACCTGGGGAAGAGAGAAGTAGAGAGAGAGATTGAGATTTTGGGAAATGTTGAGTAATTGCGTGGGGAGTTTTGAACCAAGTGTGAGAGTACTTGTGGTTGGGGATTTTAATGCTGAAGTGGGAAAAAATGTTGTAGAGGGAGTAGTAGGTAAATTTGGGGTGCCAGGGGTAAAAGAAAATGGGGAGCCTTTAATTGAGCTATGTGTAGAAAGAGGTTTGATAATAAGTAATACATATTTTATGAAAAAGAGGATAAATAAATATACAAGGTATGATGAAGCACGTAATGAAAGTAGTTTGTTAAGATTATGTATTGGTGGATAAAAGGTTGATGGGTAGGCTCCAGGATGTACACATTTATAGAGGGGCAACTGATGTATCGGATCACTATCTAGTTATAGCTACAGTTAGAGTAAGAGGTAGATGGGATTAGAGAAAAATGGCAACAACAAGTAAGAGGGAGGTGAAAGTGCATAAACTAAGGGAGGAAGAAGTTCGGGTGAAATATAAGCAACTATTGGCAGAAAGGTGGGCTGGTGCAGGTATGAGCAAGGGGGGGGGGGGGGGGGTTGAAGAGGGTTGGAGTAGTTTTAAAAATGCAGTATTAGAATGTGGGGCAGAAGTTTGTGGTTATATGAAGGTGGGTGCAGGAGGAAAGAGGAGTGATTGGTGTAATGATGAAGTAAAGGGTGTGATAAAAGAGAAAAGGTAGCTTATGAGAGGTATTTACAAAGCAGAAGTGTTATAAGAAGAGTAGAGTATATGGAGAGTAAAACAAAGCTGAAGAGAGTGGTGAAAGAGTGCAAAACGAGAGCGGATGATAGAGTGGGAGAGATACTGTCAAGGAATTTTAATGAAAATAAGAAAAAAATTTGGAGTTAAACAAGTTAAGAAAGCCTAGGGAACAAATGGATTTATCAGTTAAAAACAGAGTAGGGGAGTTAGTAGATGGGGAGATGGAGGTTTTGGGTAGATGGCGAGAATATTTTGAGGAACTCTTAAATGTCAACGAAGAAAGGGAAGTGGTAATTTCATGCACTGGCCAGGGAGGAATATCATCTTTTAGGAGTGAAGAAGAGCAGGATGTGAGTGTGGGGGATGTGCGTGAGGCATTACGTAGAATGAAAGAGGGTAAAGCAGCTGGAACTGACGGGATCATGACAGAAATGTTAAAAGCAAAGGGGGACATAGTGTTGAAGTGGTTGGCATTTTGGTTTAATAAATGTATGAAGGTACCTAGGGATTGGCGGAGAGCGTGTATAGTCCCTTTATATAAAGGGAAGGGGGACAAAAGAGATTGTAAAAATTATATAGGAATAAGTTTACTGAGTATACCAGGAAAAGTGTACAGTAGGGTTATTATTGAAAGAATTAGAGGTAAGACAGAATATAGAATTGCAGATGAGCAAGGAGGTTTTAGAGTGGGTAGGGGATGTGTAGATCAAGTGTTTACATTGAAGCATTTATGTGAACAGCATTTAGAAAAAGGTAGGGAAGTTTTTATTGCATTTATGGATTTAGAAAAGGCATATGATAGAGTGGACAGGGGAGCAATGTAGCAGATGTTGCAAGTATATGGAATAGGTGGTAAGTTACTAAATGCTGTAAAGAGCTTTTATGAGGATAGTGAGGCTCAGGTTAGCGTGTGTAGAAGACAGGGAGACTACTTCCCGGTAAAAGTAGGTCTTAGACAGGGATATGTAATGTCACCATGGTTGTTTAATATATTTATAGATGGGGTTGTAAAAGAAGTAAATGCTAGGGTGTTGGGGAGAGGGGTGAGATTAAATTATGGGGAATTAAATACAAAATGGGAAGTGACAGTTACTTTTTGCTGATGATACTGTGCTTATGGGAGATTCAAAAGAAAAATTGCTAAGGTTAGTGGACGAATTTGGGAATGCGTGTAAAAGTAGAAAGTTGAAAGTGAACATAGAAAAGAGTAAGGTGATGAGAGTATCAAATGATATAGATAAAGAAAAATTGGATATCAAATTGGGGAGGAGAAGTATGCAAGAAGTGAATGTTTTCAGATATTCGGGAGTTGACATGTCAGCGGATGGATTTATGAAGGATGAGGTTAATCATAGAATTGATGAAGGATAAAAGGTGAGTGGTGCATTGAGGTATATGTGGAGGCAAAAAATGTTATCTATGGAGGCAAAAAAGGGAATGTATGAAAGTATAGTAGTACCAACACTCTTATATGGGTGTGAAGCTTAGGTTGTAAATGCTGCAGCGAGGCGGCGGCTGGAGGCAGTGGACATGTCCTGTCTAAGAGCAATGTGTGGTGTAAATATTATGCAGAAAATTCGAGGTGTGGAAATTAGGAGAAGGTGTGGAGTTAATAAAAGTATTAGTCAGAGGGCTGAAGAGGGTTTGTTTAGGTGGTTTGGTAATTTAGAGAGAATGGATCAAAGTAGAATGACATGGAGAGCATATAAATCTGTAGGGGAAGGAAGGCAGGGTAGGGGTCATCCTCGAAAAGGTTGGAGGGAGGGGGTAAAGGAGGTGATGCGAGTGAGGAATTTGGACTTATAGCAAGCGTGCGTAAGCGTGTTAGATAGGAGTGAATGGAGATGAATGATATTTGGGACCTGACGATCTGTTGGAGTGTGAACAGGGTAATATTTAGTGAAGGGATTCAGGGAAACCTGTTATTTTATATAGCCGGACTTGAGTCCTGGAAATGGGAAGTACAATGCCTGCACTCTAAAGGTGGGGTTTGGGATATTGGCAGTTTGGAGAGACATATTGTGTATTTTTATACGTATATACTTTTAAACTGTAGTATTCTGGGCACCTCTGCAAAAACAGTGATTATGTGTGAGGTGAAAGTGTTGAATGATGATGAAAGTATTTTCTTTTTGGGGATTTTCTTTCTCTTTGGGTCACCCTGCCTCAGTGGGAGATGGCCAACTTGTTGAAAAAAAAAAAAAAAATTGGAAATTTGCATATTTTGAAATGTGTGTGAAATTGGCCAGATCAACAATTTCTGATCACTTTATTGGGTAATTGAATTAGTTGATTGGGCAGTTTCTTGTACTCAATCAATAACAAAAAAGGCATTCTAGCTATATAGCTAAGAATCTAGTTGACTGCAACAATGTAATCGGCCTACAACAGTGGGCAAAAATCGCCTGTGCATAAATACTGCGGACACAGCAAAATTCGCAATGGTGTAATTTCATCAATTTTCCATCAAATCTCGTACTTTGTTTTATTACTTTCAGAAAGATTCTCTACCAATTTATAAGAAAAAAAATTATTTTTAAATTCTTGGACCCTGAGAACAAATTTCAGATTGGAGGTCTGGACCCTGAAAGGGTTAACTCACACTTACATGGAAGGTAGCCATTAAGTAAATAATACATAAAAATAGCTACAGTTAGAGTAAGAGGAAGATAGGGCAAGAGGAAAATGGCAACAACAAGTAAGAGGGAGGTGAAAGTGTATAAACTAAGAGAGGAGGACGTTCGGGTAAGACATAAGCACTATTGGCAAAAAGGTGGGCTGGTGCAAGTATGAGTAGAGGGGGGGTTGAAGAGGATTGGAATAGTTTTAAAAATGCAGTATTAGAATGTGGGGCAGAAGTATGTGGATATAGGAGGGTGGGTGCAGGAGGAAAGAGGAGTGATTGGTGGAATGATGAAGAAAAGGGCGTGATAAAAGAGAAAAAGGTAGCTTATGAGAGGTATTTACAAAGCAGAAGTGTTATAAGAAGAGCAGAGTATATGGAGAGCAAAAGAAAGGTGAAGAGTGGTTAGGGAGTACAAAAGAAGAGCAGATGATAGAGGGGGAGAGGCACTGTCAAGAAATTTTGATGAAAAGAAAAAATTTTGGAGATAAACAAGTTAAGAAAGCCTAAGGAACGAATGGATTTGTCAGTTAAAAACAGAGTAGGGGAGTTAGTAGATGGGGAGATGGAGGCATTGGGCAGACGGCAGGAATATTTTGATGAACTTTTAAATGTCGACGAAGAAAGGAGGTGGTAATTTCATGCACTGGCCAGGGATGTATATCATCTTTTAGGAGTGAACAAGAGCAGGATGTGACAAAAATGTTAAAAGTGGGTAGGGGGGGAGGGTGTTGGAGTGATTGGCATTTTTGTTTAATAAATGTATGAGAGAGGGAGGGTACCTAGGGATTGGCAGAGAGCATGTGTAGTCCCTTTATATAAAGGGAAGGGAGACAAAAGAGATTGTAAAAATTATAGAGCCATAAGTTTACTGAGAATACAAGGGAAAGTGTTTGGTAGGGTTATTATTCAAAGAATTAGAGGTAAGACAGAATGTAGGATTGCGGATGAGCAAGGAGGTTTTCGAGTGGATAGGGGATGTGTAGATCAAGTGTTTGCATTGAAGCATGTCAACAGCATTTAGATAAAGGTAGGGAAGTTTTTATTGCATTTACAGATTTAGTTAAGGCATATGGCAGAGTGGATTGGGGAGCAATGTGGGAGATGTTGCAAGTATATAGAACAGGAGGTTAAGTTACTAAATGCTGTACAGAGTTTTTATGAGGATAGTGAGGCTCAGGTTAGGGTGTGTAGAAGAGAGGGAGACTACTTCCCGGTAAAAGTATGTTTTAGACAGGGATGTATAATGTCACCTGGTTGTTTAATATATTTATTGATGAGGTTGTAAAAGAAGTAAATGCTAGGGTATTCGGGAGAGGGGTGGGATTAAATTATGGGGAATCAAATACAAAATGGGAATTGACACAGTTACTTTTTGCTGAGATTCTAAAGAAAAACTGCAAAGGTTAGTGGATGAGTTTGGAAGTGTGTGTAAAGGTAGAAAGTTGAAAGCGAACATAGAAAAGAGTAAGGTGATGAGGGTATCAAATGATTTAGATGAAGAAAAATTGGATAACAAATTGGGGAGGAGGATGGAAGAAGTGAATGTTTTCAGATATTTGGGAGTTGACGTTTCAGCGGATGGTTTTATGAAGGATAAGGTTAATCATAGAATTGATGAAGGAAAAAAGGCGAGTGGTGCGTTGAGGTATATGTGGAGACAAAAAACGTTATCTATGGAGGCAAAGGGAATGTATGAAAGTATAGTAGTACCAACACTCTTATATTGGTGTGAAGCTTGGGTTGTAAGTGCTGCAGCAAGGAGGCAGTTGGAGGCAGAGATGTCCTGTCTAAGGGCAATGTGTGGTGTAAATGTTATGCAGAAAATTCGGAGTGTGGAAATTAGGAGGAGGTGTGGAGTTAATAAAATTATTAGTCAGAGGGCTGAAGAGGGGTTGTTGAGGTGGTTTGGTCATTTAGAGAAAATGGGTCGAAGTAAAAAGACATCAAGAGCATATAAATTTCTGTAGGGGAAGGAAGGTGGGGAAGGGGCCGTCCTCGAAAAGGTTGGAGGGAGGAGGTAAAGGAGGTTTTGTGGGCGAGGGGCTTGGACTTCAAGTAAGCGTGCGTGAGCGTGTTAGATAGGAGTGAATGGAGACAAATGGTATTTGAGACCTGACAAGCTGTTGGAGTGTGAGCAGGGTAATATCTAGTGAAGGGATTCAGGGAAACCAGTTAGTTTTGTATAGCCGGACTTGAGTCCTGGAAATGGGAAGTACAAAGCCTGCACTTTAAAGGAGGGGTTTGGGATATTGGCAGTTTGGAGGGATATGTTTTTATCTTTATATGTATATGCTTCTAAACTGTTGTATTCTGAGCACCTATGCAAAAACAGTGATTGTGTGTGAGTGAAGTGTAAGTGTTGAGTGATGATGAAAGTATTTTCTTTTTTGGGATTTTCTTTTTTTTTGGGTCACCCTGCCTCGGTGGGAGACGGTCGACTTGTTTAAAAAAAAAAAAAAAAAAAGACTTGGAGAGCATATAAATCTGTAGTGGAAGGACGACAGGGTAGGGGCTGTCCTAGGAAAGGTTGAGAGAGAAGAGGGTAAAGGTGGTTTTGCATACAAGAGAATTAGACATCCAGCAAGTGGAGGCAGGTGGTGTCAGAGCTTAAGCAACATTTATGAAAGTATTCAGAAAACCCAGTTAGCCAGACTTGAGTCCTGGAGGTGGAGAGTACAATAGGAGGGGTGAGGATTTACAGTTTTGAACTGTAGTAATGGCGTGCCTCTGACAAGACAATGATGTAATGAGTGATGGTAGAAGGGTTTCTTCTTTTTTATGAGTCGCCCTTCCTCGGTGGGCGATGACCAGTGTGTTAAAAACAAAAATAATAGGTAAATGATAAGTACAGTCTCTCCTCTCTTAAAGACAGAGTTCCGTTTCGAAGACCATGTCGTTAAACAAATCCGTCGCTAAGTGAGGAGCATGCTATAATGGTAGTGTGTGTGTCAACCATCTTTGATATTGTTTTATGTCACCTTTGCACCATTAATAACATTTCTGATATATTTTAAAATATTTATACAGTAGTGTACTGTATATTGAAATAAAGAGAATACACAAAAAAAAACACACAAAGAAGAGAGGAGCCTACGATGATGAATCGGTCAGATTTGGACCGATATGTTGTCGTAAGCTCCTCTCTTCTTTACTTTTACCTTTGATATACCTTTGAAGAATTTCGAGTATATCTACTCTCTGAGCCCGGCCATGGGCCAGGCTCGTCTGGTGCTTGCCTGGTCAACCAGGCTATTGCTGCTGGAGGCCCGCTGCCCCACATATCCATCACAGCCTGGTTGATCTGGCACCTGGTGAAGATACTTGTCTAGTTTCCTCTTGAAGGCTTCAACACTTGTTCCAGTGGTGTTTGATATCTTCTGGTAATATGTTGAAAAGTCTGGGACCCCGGATGTTGATACATTGTTCCCTTATTGTCCCCACCGCACCCCTGCTCCTCACTGGGTTTATTTTACACTTCCTCCCATATCTCTCACTCCAGTATGTTGTTATGGCAGTGTGCAGATTTGGGACCAAGCCCTCAAGTACCTTCCAGGTATATATTACCATGTACCTCTCTCTCCTCTGCACCAAAGAGTACACGTTCAAGACTTGCAGGCGTTCCCAGTAGTTTAGGTGCTTTACTGGCTCAATGTGAGCCGTAAACGATCTCTGTATTTGTTCCAGCTCCAATATTTCTCATGCCCTGAACGGGGCCGTCAGCGCTGAGCAATATTCTAAGTGAGGGAGCACTAGCGATTTGAAGTGTGTCGCCATCGGCATTGTTTCCCTTGTTTTGAAAGTTCTCAATACCCACCCAGTCATCTTCCTGGCTGTCATGATCTTTGTCTTGTTATGGTCTTTAAAAGAAAGGTCCGCTGACGATTATTCCTAGGTCTTTTACGTGTTCCTTACGTTCTATTTGGTGACCCTCTTGAGTATTTTATATAGTGCTCCTTTTGAGTTCTTCATTCTTTCCATACCTAAGCAGCTGGAACTTATCTCCATTGAACGTCATGTTTCCCACTGCCCACTGGAAAACCCTGTTTATGTTTTCCTGTACTTTTTCAGTGTCCTCTACCGAACTGACTTTCATGTTTATTTTAGTGTCATCTGCAAATAATGATACAAAAGTGTGCCGGGTGTTTTGTCTATGTCTGCTATGAGGATGAGGAACAGTAGAGGTGCCAGGACAGTGCCTTGGGGCACTGAGCTTTTGACCTCGCTGATGCTGGATCTTGCCCTGTTCACTATTACTTTTTGTGTTGTGTGCGTTAGGAAACCAAAAATCTATCTGCCTACCCTCCCCATAATGCCCATGGCCTTCATTTTGTGCGCTATCACTCCATGATCGCATTTGTCGAACGCTTTTGCAAAATCTGTGTAAATCACATCTGCATTTTGGTTGTCTTCCAGTGCCTCCGTAATTCTGTCATAATGGTTCAGCAGCTGTGACAGACATGATCGTCCTGCTCTAAAACCATGCTGGTTCGGGTTATGCTGGTCCATGAAATTTGTAACCTGCCATCTCATCACTCTTTCGAAGATTTTTATGATGTGAGAGGTTAGGGCTACTGGTCTGTAATTTTCAGCTAGTCCTCTACTGCCTCCCTTGTGCAAAAAAGCTATGTCTGTACTCTTTAAGGCCTCTGGTATTTCACCTAGATCTAAGCTCTTTCTCCAAAGAATACTGAGGGCTCGTGCTAGTGGTACTTTGCACTTCTTTATAAATAGAGCATTCCATGAATCTGGTCCAGGTGCTGAGTGAGTGGGCATGTTTTCCATTTCTTTTTTGAAATCTATGGGACTTGTACTAATGTCAGTTAGCTGGTCTGTGCGGCCTTCTTCTGGAGTGAAAAATATTTCTGCATTTTCTACCTTGCTGTCATTTAGTGGGTTGCTGAACATCGACTCATACTGTTCTTTTAGGATTTCACTCGTTTCCTGTTCATCATCAGTATACGAGTCTCCTCTCAGTAGTGGTCCAATTCTACAGGTAGTTCTTAGCTTGGATTTTGCGTAGGAATAGAAACATTTTGGGTTTCTTGCAATATCCTGTATGGCCTTTTGTTCCCTTCTGTGAGGTATGACATCCTAAATTTTTGCTCTAATTCAGTGATCTCTCTGCTAAGTCTATCTTTCCTCTGTTGTAGCATATTTGTGTTTTTAAGCAGTTCAGTAACCCGTTTTCTTCTTCTGTACTATCTCCTACGCTCTCTCTCTATATCTGATCTTCCTCCGGGTTTCCTCAATGGTACATGTTTCATACATACTTTGTATGCTTCTGTATTCAGCTTCTCTAGCCACTGGTGGGGATTTAGGGTGCTCATGTCTGATTCCCAGGGTATGTCTGATAGCTCTTGGTTTATTTTTTCCCAGTTAATTCTATGGTTGTTAAAATTAAACTGACTGAACATTACGTCTCTAACTTTAGTGATGCAGTCTCCTACCCGAGTTAATACAGTGGACCCCCGGTTCGCGATGCTATCAGTATCCGATGCATTATATCGCAGAAAATTTGCCTCGGTTCCAGTTACAAAACCCGGTATGCGATACGATTCGTACGAGACGTGTCCACGTGTGGCCTGAACTGAACCATGTGTGCCAGTGTTTACAAGCCAGACAGTGTGCGCGCATCTAAGGATACATTCGGTACATTCCATATTATCCATATTATCACTGTTTTTGGTGCTTGTTTCTGCAAAATAAGTCACCATGGGCCCCAAGAAAGCTTCTAGTGCCAACTCTTCGAGACAAAGGGTGCTAATGACTATTGAAATGAAGGAAGAGATAATTGCAAAGTACGAAAGTGGAGTGCGTTTGTCGGAGCTGGTCAGGTTGTATAGTAAACCCCAATCAACCATCTCTACTATAGTGAGCAGGAAAATGCCAATCAAGTAAGCTGTTCTTGCAAAAGGTGCAACTGTGATTACGAAACAGCGACCGCAAGTGTTAGAAAATGTTGAGGGACTGTTATTGGTGTGGATAAATGAAAAACAGATAGCAGGAGATAAAAAACTCACAAGCGATCATTTGTGAAAAGGCTAGACAGTTGCATGACGATTTGGTGAAGAAATTGCCTGCAACTAGTAGTGTTGTGAGTGAATTTAAGGCCAGCAAAGGTTGGTTTGAAAGATTTAAGAATCGTAGTGGCATACATAGTGTGATTAGGCATGGTGAGGCTGCCAGTTCAGACCACAAAGCAGCTGAATTTTTTTTTTTTCCCAACAAGTTGGCCGTCTCCCACCGAGGCAGGGTGACCCAAAAAAGAAAGAAAATCCCCAAAAAGAAAATACTTTCATCATCATTCAACACTTTCACCACACTCGCACATTATCACTGTTTTTGCAGAGGTGCTCAGAATACAACAGTTTAGAAGCATACACATATAAAGATACACAACATATCCCTCCAAACTGCCAATATTCCAAAACCCCTCCTTTAAAGTGCAGGCATTGTACTTCCCATTTCCAGGACTCATGTCCGACTATATGAAAATAACCGGTTTCCCTGAATCCCTTCACTAAATATTACCCTGCTCACACTCCAACAGATCGTCAGGTCCCAAGTACCATTCGTCTCCATTCACTCCTATCTAACACGCTCACTCACACTTGCTGGAAGTCCAAGCCCCTTGCCCACAAAACCTCCTTTACCCCCTCTCTCCAACCCTTTCGAGGACGACCCCTACCCCGCCTTCCTTCCCCTATAGATTTATATGCTTTCCATGTCATTCTACTTTGATCCATTCTCTCTAAATGACCAAACCACCTCAACAACCCCTCTTCTGCCCTCTGACTAATACTTTTATTAGCTCCACACCTTTTCCTAATTTCCACACTCCGAATTTTCTGCATAATATTTACACCACACATCGCCCTTAGACAGGACATCTCCACTGCCTCCAACTGTCTCCTCGCTGCTGCATTTACCACCCAAGCTTCACACCCATATAAGAGTGTTGGTACTACTATACTTTCATACATTCCCTTCTTTGCCTCCATAGATAACGTTTTTTGACTCCACATATACCTCAACGCACCACTCACCTTTTTTCCCTCATCAATTCTATGATTAACCTCATCCTTCATAAATCCATCCGCCGACACGTCAACTCCCAAGTATCTGAAAACATTCACTTCTTCCATACTCCTCCTCCCCAATTTGATATCCAATTTTTCTTTATCTAAATCATTTGGCACCCTCATCACCTTACTCTTTTCTATGTTCACTTTCAACTTTCTACCTTTACACACATTCCCAAACTCATCCACTAACCTTTGCAATTTTTCTTTAGAATCTCCCATAAGCACAGTATCATCAGCAAAAAGTAACTGTGTAATTCCCATTTTGAATTTGATTCCCCAAAATTTAATCCCACCCCTCTCCCGAACACCCTAGCATTTACTTCCTTTACAACCCCATCTATAAATATATTAAACAACCATGGTGACATTACACATCCCTGTCTAAGACCTACTTTTACCGCGAAGTAGTCTTCCTCTCTTCTACACACCCTAACCTGAGCCTCACTATCCTCATAAAAACTCTTTACAGCATTTAATAACTTACCACCTATTCCATATACTTGCAACATCTGCCACATTGCTCCTCTATCCACTCTATCATATGCCTTTTCTAAATCCATAAATGCAATAAAAACTTCCCTACCTTTATCTAAATACTGTTCACATATATGCTTCAATGTAAACACTTGATCTACACATCCCCTACCCACTCTCAAACCTCCTTGCTCATCCACAATCCTACATTCTGTCTTACCTCTAATTCTTTCAATTATAACCCTACCGTACACTTTTCCTGGTATACTCAGTAAACTTATTCCTCTATAATTTTTACAGTCTCTTTTGTCCCCTTTCCCTTTATATAAAGGGACTATACATGCTCTCCGCCAATCCGTAGGTACCTTCCCCTCTTTCATACATTTATTAAACAAAAGTACCAACCACTCCAACACTATATCTCCCCCTGCTTTTAACATTTCTGTCATGATCCCATCAGTTCCAGCTGCATAAATTCAAGGAGTACATAGAGGCTGAAGGATTGAAACCTGAACAAGTGTTTAATTGTGACGAAACAGGCCTGTTTTGGAAGAAATTGCCAAGCAGGACCTACATTACTCATTAAGACTTGCTACCTTAAGTCCTAATGGAGGGGGATTCCCCTTCTAAACAATAGGTTCAACACTCTCCCCTCCTCCCATCCCATCAATCATCACCAGATCTTCACTAAAGGTAAGTGTCAATTATTCTATTGTTATTATTCTATTGCTATTGTTGTTGTTGTAATTATTCTATTGCATTAAACTTTATATTTCATGTGGTAAAAGTTTTTTTTCATACTTTTGGGTGTCTTGCACGGATTAATTTGATTTCCATTATTTCTTATGGGGAAAATTGATTCGCTTTCCCATAATTTTGGTTTACGATGAGCTCTCAGGAACAGATTAATATTGTGAACCGGGGGTCCACTGTACTAGTTTGAACCTCTATGATGTTATGATCAGAGTAAATAGTTTTGGAAAATGTTATGTCTCTGATCAGTTCCTCGTTGTTTGTTAATATCAAATCCAGGGTATTTTCATTTCTAGTGGAATCAATTACCTGTTGGTTTAAAGAGTACTTTTCACAAAACTTCATTATTTCCCTGGTATGTACCTGTTGAGCCAGGGTGCTGCCCGGGGATATTTCTGGTATAACATTACGTTATGCCATCTTCCATTTTACATGAGGGATATTAAAATCTCCAAGGAGTAAAATATTTGGTGTAGGACTTTCTAGCCTATCCAGATAGCTATCTATCTTACTTAACTGATCTGTGAATTCCTCAGCAATTGCCGATGGTGTTGGATTGTGTGTGTATTGTTCCAGTCACGGTACTGTGCCCTTTCTTTGTTATTAAAGAAACAGAATAGAGGAAATCAGCTATAATATACATTATTTTGGTATAAATACTGGTCAGAGAGCCCGTTATAAGTCCGAGGCATCAGTTACGATTATGTTGCTAAGTGAGGAGAGGCTGTACAATCTTTTGCTTTTTGTTTTTTTCTTATTTTCATTAAAATTTCTTGACAGTGCCCTGCCTTGGTGGGAGACAGCCGACTTGTTGAAAAAAAAAATTGTTTTTTTTTTTTTAACCCTTAAACTGTCCAAACGTAGATCTACATTTTTTCAACATTTGAAAGTAGTATGTAAAAAAAATGTAGACTTTTTTTTTTTACATTTGAAAACATGTAAAAAACTTATATACTTTTTTCTTTGTTATATCTGAAAATATGTAAAAAACATAGACCTACTTTTGGAGCACTACGCATGTGAATGTAGATCTGTTTGGACAGTTTAAGGGTTAAATTTGCTCAGTTATACCCCGTCTTATAAGTGAATACTACCAAATAAATAAGCAAGAATAATCAAAATACCAAAAAAGTATATAAGAACTTAAGAATGAAGGAGCACTGCAGTAGGCTTACCAATTCATGTGAAAGACATCCATCTCAAATCAAATCTTTCTTACTAATATATTTGTCCAACCTATTTTCAAAACACCCTAAGGTTGTTTATGAAACTAAGTAAACAGCAGCTTTTACTGTGCTTCATCACTGTTAAAAGTACCACATGAAGGCAGCTTACCTGAGGAGTTGGAGAAGGAGTGAGGGTCGTGCGGTGTGGAATGAGAGGTTGTGAATGCTGTCCCTTAAGAAATTTCAGGACTGTAGAAATTGCATCTCGTTGAGTAGGGGTGACTGTCCCACTCTTAAGTTGGTTTAGCAACTGGCCAGCTGTAACATGACCACTAGCTACCCCTGAGTAAACAAACAAAGTATATACTTTGTACATTTCACATTAATAACATTCCTATTTACTTGTAAAAAAAAAAAAATCATCATCTAAAACTTTGTTATGAAACATTTACTTAATGCAATAAGTCATATTTCATCACCATTGACAACCACATGTATAAATAACTGGAATCTAAATTTTTTTCTATAAGCACAACAGCCATCTCCCACTGGGGCCGGTGATCCAAAAAACAAACACTTTCACCATCATTCACACAATCACTATCTCTGCAGAGGCGCTCAGATATGACAGTTTAGATGTCACTCCAAACAGCCAATATCCAAACCACTCGTTTAAAGTGTAGGCACTGTACTTCCCACCTCCAAACTCAAGTCCTGCTAAATGGTTTCCCTGAATCCCTTCACAAAATATTACCCTGCTCACACTCCAACATCTCGTCAGGTCCCAAAAATTATTCATCTCCATTCACTCCCACCTAACATGCTCTCACATGCCTGCTGCATGTCCAAACCAATTGCACACAAAACCTGTTTTACCCCCTCCCTCCATCCTTTTCCTAGGACGACCCCTAACCCTCTATTACAGATTTATACGCCCTCCAAGTCTTCCTATT
Organism: Cherax quadricarinatus; assembly: GCF_038502225.1. Taxonomy (NCBI): domain Eukaryota; kingdom Metazoa; phylum Arthropoda; class Malacostraca; order Decapoda; family Parastacidae; genus Cherax; species Cherax quadricarinatus. The sequence goes on along the minus strand of NC_091312.1, from coordinate 6,265,564 downwards.
TTGCTTCCTCTCTAAATGACCAAACCACCTCAATAATCCCTCTTCAGCCCTCTGAATAATAGTAACTCAACACCACCTATTCCTAATTTCCACACTACAAAGTCTCTGCATAATATTTGCGCCACACATTGCTCTCAGACATGACATCTCCACTGCCTCCAGCCTTCTCCTTGCTGCAGCAATTACAACCCATGCTTCACACCCATATAAGTGTGTTGGTATCACTATACTCTCATACATTCCCTTCTTTTCTTCCAAGGGTAACATTTTTTGTCCACAAATACCTCAATGTACCACACACCTTTTTTTCTTCATCGATTCTATGGTTAACCTTGTCCTTCATAAACCCATCTGCTGACAAGTCTACTCCCAAATATCTTCTATACTCCCTCCAATCTGATATCCATTTTTTATTTATCTAACTCATGTCACATCCTCATCACCTTACTCTTATCCATGTTCACTTTCAATTTCCTTCCTTTACACACCCTCCCAAACTTGTCGACTAACCTTTTGCAACTTCTCTTTAGAATCTCCTAAATGCACAGTATCATCAGCAAAAAGTAACTGTCAACTCCCATTTTGTATGTGATTCCCCATAATTTAATCCCACCCCTTTCCCGAATACCTTAGCATTTACTTCTTTTACAACTCCATCTATAAATATGTCAGAAATAGAATGACTTCAACAGTATACAAATCTGTAGTGGAGGGAAGGCAGGATAGAGGTCGGCCTAGGAAAGCCTCGAGGGAGGGGGTAAAGGAGGTTGTGTGTGTGAGGGGCTTGGACTTCCAGCAAGAGTGCGTGAGCGTGTTAGACTGGAGCGAATGGAGACAAATGGTTTTTAGGACTTGACGTGCTGTTGGAGTGTAAGCAAGGTAACATTTATGAAGGGATTCAGGGAAACTGGCAGGCCGGACTCGAGTCCTGGAGATGGGAAGTACAGTGTCTGCACTCTGAAGGAGAGGTGCTAATGTTGCAGTTTTATTACTGTAGTGTAGGCATGCCTCTGGCAAGACAATAATGGAGTGAATGATGAAAGTTTTTCTTTTTTCAGGCCACCCTGCCTACCTAAGGCCTACTTTTACTGGAAAGAACTCTCTCTCTCTCCTATACATGCTAACCTGAGCCTCACTATCCTCATAAAACCTCTTTACAGCATTTAGTTAACCGACTACTTATTCCATATACTTGAAACATCTGCCACACTGCTCCCTTATCCACCCTATTGTATACTATATGCCTTTTCTAAATCCATAAATGCAATGAAAATTTTCCTACCATCATCTTATCTAAACACTGTTCACTTACATGCTCCAATGTAAACACCTGATCTACACATCCCCTACCCATTCTAAACCCTCCTTGTTCATCTGCAATCCTGCTCTCTGTCCTACCTTTAATTCTTTCAATAATAACCCTACCATAAACGATCCTATAATTTTTAGCCTCTTCTGCCCCCCCTTACCTGTTTTATAAAGGAACTATACAAGCTCTCTGCCAATCCTTAGGTACCTTCCCCTCTTTCATATATTTATTGAACAAAAGCACCAACCACTCCAAAACTAGATAGGAGTGAATGACGACAAATGGTTTTTGGGACCTGACAAGCTGTTGGAGTGTTAGCAGGGTAATATTTTGTGAAGGGATTCAGGGAAACCAGTTAGCCGGACTTTGAGTCTTGGAGGTGGGACGTACACTGCTTGCACTTTAACCCTTTGACTGTTTCCGACGTATAAATACGTCTTACGAGCCAATGTTTCTGACATATTTATACGCACAAATTCTAGCGGCTTCAAATCGAGCGCCAAAGGCCTGGTAGGCCTACACGGGAGAGAATGGGTCTCAGTGGTCGGTGTGCACCCTGTGAAAAAAATCTGGGACCTAGCGGTGCATTGTGGGAACGCCATGTTGTCAGTCCATTTTCACCATGCCTCTCGGTAAGAAGTTCCTCACTCCTCGGCGGATTGGAGGTCTTTTGTTCCCAAGTGATAGCTCTAACAGCGATGAAAGTGTCAGTGACAGTGAATTCAAGGGTTTTCAAGTGAGTGTTACCGAAAAAAGTGCCCAGGATAACGTAAATAGTGACGAAAACCCAGATGACCCACAACCTTCGACCTCTGGTGCTGTGCCGGCTTGTTCACGTTCACGTTCGCCTGTACCAGGACGAAAGAGGAAACTATTTGGTCGTGTACAACACCCTCATGATAGCAGTGATAGTGATAGTGATTTCAAGGTCATTGAAAGCAGTTCTAGTGACAGTGAGAGTGAATATTCCCCAGTGAAGCGCCAGTATGTACGACGTAGCATGCGGTCTGGTAGTGTTTCATATGTTGTTCCAAGGGGAAGGAGAAACTCTGGGAGCACATCCCGTGGCCCAACACCACGACCTGATAGTGAAGATGACGATATTGTAACGATGGGTATGAATGGTGACAGTGAGGGAGGAGGCAGTGGTGGTGATAGTGAGGGTGGCACGGCCCATGTGGCACCATCACCGGGCCACGCTACTAGCCACGTGGCTGACTCAGCAGAACAACCAGCCTCACCCTACCCCACACTGCCACAACCTGCACCACCACAACCTGCACAGCCACAACCACGGTACAATATCCAGACCCCACCAGCTGACCGCATCTGGGATTGGCAGGACGGTGACGAGTTTGTTCCCAGTCCCCATGACTTTGATGAAACACAAAGTGGAATAAAGCCATCTTGTCCACTTGGGAACAATGCCAGTGAACTGGACTGCTTTGAGTTATTTTTCGATGAACCCCTGATGGACATCATTGTCAGGGAAACAAATACATACTGTGATTACACCATGGCAAATACAATTCTCTCACCAAAATCACGGCTACACAAGTGGAAGGAGACAACTGTGGCAGAGATGTACCTGTTTTTTGCCACAATAATGCTTATGCCACATGTGTATAAGCACACTGTCACCACATACTGGACAACAGATCGCCTGATTTCAACTCCAGGTTTTAGTGACATTATAGGTGTCAATCGTTTCCTGATACTGTTGCGTATGTTACACTTTTCAGACAAAACCAGGCCTGACAGAAGCGACAGGTTATATAAGATAAGAAATGTGTTTATGTACCTGAAACAAAAGTGCTGCATGTATTTTTATCCCTTCAGGAAGCTTGTTATTGATGAGTCCTTGATTTTATTCAAAGGAAGACTCTCATTCAAGCAATATATACCAAGCAAGAGGAAACGCTTTGGTATAAAGCTATTTGTACTGTGTGATTGCAGAAGTGGTCTTGTTTTAGATATTATTGTGTACACTGGCAGTAATACTTTGAGAGATACCATGAAGTTATTGGGTATCTCTGGTGATGTGGTTCGAACAATGATGGAACCATATCTTGGTAAGGGGCATATGTTATTTACTGATAACTGGTACACAAGCCCCTTACTCAGTGATTTCTTGCGAGTGAACTTGACAGACGTGTGTGGCACAGTGCGTGGTAATCGCAAACATATGCCAAGGTTCGACGCTGGCACTCGCAGAGGTGAGGTGCAAGCCTTTGCTGCCAATGACATCATGGCATTTCGGTGGCATGACAAACGTGATGTCACATTGTTGACATCAGTTCACACAAACGAAATGGTACCCAGTGGCAGGGACAACAGAGAGACCAATGAACCCATTCTAAAGCCTGCAGCTGTCATGGACTACAACCTCAATATGCGCTTAGTGGACAAATGTGACATGCAGATTGGGTTTGCAGACTGTGTACGCAAGAGTTATAAGTGGTATATCAAACTTTTTTTCCATCTTGTTGATATCTCTATGCTAAATGCTTATAACATATACAAGTTGAAGACCAACAAAACACCAAAATATGGTGAATTTTGCCTGTCAGTAATCAGACAAATAATTGCAAAGTACAAAGGAGCAACTCCTGCAATAGACCAGCGCCCACAGACGTCGTCATCTCGTATGAGGCCTGGTGATCACTACCCCATACAACTGCCTCCTACTACTGCCAAGAAAAATGCTCAGAAGAGGTGTTATGTATGTATGCATACCACAAAACGCCCACAAACACGCAGAGACACTCGTTTTATGTGTGAGGAGTGTGAAGTGCCCCTCTGCATATACCCATGTTTCAAAGAGTTCCACAAGCTGCAGCAGTTCTAGGAACGTGGTTAGTGACTGTACATATGTATATATATTATGGAACAATAGTAATAAACATTGTTTTGTATTGTTTGTTTGTGTAAACAAAGTGTATACACAAACTAATAGTGATAAAGTTTGTTCTGTTATTGTGTTGTAAATAATGAGTGTATATTTGAACAATGCACCTTACATTGGTCTCACAGGCCACATAAGTTACCTGGAAAAGAAAAATATTGAAAAATGCAAGAAACCTTTGAATTAGAGTAAATAAAAGAATACCGGGTGGGCGGCAGTCGCCGCTGTTGCCGTACGCATGTCAATTTCTGCAAACTTTGCGGCTCTATATCTCGGTAAGTACTGATGGCAAAAAATTTTTTTTAGGCTTAAAACACTAGTAAAAATATTCCTAACATTTTCATAAGAAAAAATAATTTTTTTTTTTTTCGAATATTTGGCGACATAGAATGACAGTTTCAGAGAGGGCCCTGAAACAGTCAAAGGGTTAAAGGAAGTGTTTGGGATATTGGCTGTTTGGAATGATATCTAAACTGTCATGTCTAAGCAAATCTGCAAAGACAGTGATTTTGTTTGGGTGAAAGTGAGAGTTTTTTTTTTTCTTAAGGTCACTGCCTTAGTGGGAGACAGTTGTCGTTATAAAAAATATACATACATATATATACCTGGTATACTAAACAGACTTATTCCCTATAATTCCTACATTCTTTCTTGTCCCCATTTCCCATTATGTATACAAAAGAACTATATGTGCTCTCCACCAATCCTTGGGTACCTTCCTTCCTTACACCAATATACAGAAGAAATATACCAACCAGCCAGTTGATTAGACCCTGATCCACCATGAGACCTGGTCTCAGACCAGGCCGCCCGGGGGGGTGTTTGACCCCCCGAAACCCTCTCCAGGTAAACTGTTTTAACATATCCCCACCTGATGGCAATATCCATCCTAATTCCATTTGTCCCAGGTACTTCAACATTAACTCTCAATCTACCCACTTTATTTTATGTAACTGAATTTTAAAAATGCTGCACTTTATCCTATAGAGGAGCAATACAATTTATTTACTAATGGGCAGATATGCCAATGTTATACCTCATTATATGAAAAAATGTCTCTGATAAACTTACTCTGCAACAGATTCTGCACATCAGGACGTAAGAGAGCATCACGCAGAACTTGGTCTTGAGGTTGTGGTGAAGGAGTAACACTCATGCGACCAAGACCTCCCATCAGCTGCTTAATAGGATCAAGCTGCTGCTGCTGCTGCTAAGTATCAGAAACAGTGCTTTGATATAAAAAAAAAAAGATCAAATCATATACTAAAAGTACTTAAGACAAATACAAGAGAAATATGAAAAATTAAAGCACACAAAATATTAATACTGTTTTTCAATCCTGGGGCCAAAAGCACTGAGTTTTCTTGCCATGTCTCTTAAGCAACATGATCAAATATTAATATGCATATATTTTTTAAACACATTAGCCATTTCCCACTGAGGGAGAGGGACCCAAAAAGAAACAATCAAAAAGAAAAAACTTTCATCATTAACCCTTTGGGGGTTTCGGACATACTAGTACATCTTACGACCCAGGGTTTTTGACATTCTAGTAAGCATAAATTTTAGCACCCTCAAATCTAGTGAGAGAAAGCTGGTAGGCCTACATATGAAAGAATGGGTCTATGTGGTCAGTGTGTGCAGTATAAAAAAATCCTGCAGCACAGTGCGTAATGAGAAAAAAAAACTGACCGTGTTTTTGGAATAAAACAGCGACTTCGCACTGTATTTTCGTATGGTATTTATTGTTGTTTTCTTTGTCTCATTTTATAGAATGAAAGACATATTACAGAAATTGAGATGATTTTGACTGGTTTTACAATGAAAAGTACCTTGAAATTGAGCTCAAAGTAGCAGAAATGTTCGATTTTCACCAAAGTTCAAAAGTAAACAAATCATGCCAAGCGTCCAATACACAACTGGCAAGTCTAATGTTCTTTCACAAGTGCGCTGATATTATTAATACCATTTCTACAAATGCAGTAGTCTGCATAATGGTAAATCTTATTTTTTTTTTTTGTAAGAATAAAAATTCAAAGTGGAAAGCCAAAGAAATATAAGAGGGGCCTGGGGATGTGACTAACGAACAGAGAACTTGTTATTTTAGTGCCAGGAATGTCTTTCTTGTTTATTCTGAACCCTATTCGGAAATTAGCATCTTTTGAAATTTGTGTGAAATTGGCAAAATTGCTAAATTCTGACCACTTTATTGGATAGTTGAAATTGGTAAATGAGTGGTTTCTTGTACTCATTCAATAGAAAAAATGGAGTTCTAGTGAAATAGTTATGATTTTTGTCGGCTAGTACACTGGAATTGGCGGAAAATAGGGCTCAAAGTGGGCAAAATCGCCGATGCGTAAACATCGTTGAGACCGCTAACTTCGCGAGAGCATAATTCCGTAAGTTTCCCATCAAATTTCATATTTTTGGTGTCATTATGATCGGGAAAAGATTCTCTATCTTTTCATCAGAAAGAATTTTCTTTTTTTTTTTTTTAAATTTAGCCGACCCTGAGAACAAGTCTCTGAGAGGACCTGTCGGCCCCCAAAGGGTTAAACACTTTCACCATCATTCATACATAATCACTGTCATGGCAGAAGTACTCAGATATGACAAATCAGATGCCACTAAAAACAGCCAATATCCCAAACCCCTCCTTAACCCTTTCTGGGTCCAGAGGCCAAATTTCAAAGTGCACACCAGTGTCCAAGAATTTTCAAAAAATAATTTTCTAATTTTTTCTTATGAAATGATAGAGAATCTTTTTCTGAAGGTAATAAAACAAAAAGTACAAAATTTGATGGAAAATTTATTAAATTATACTCTCACAAATTTTGACGTGTCAGTGATATTTATGCATCGGCAATTTTACCGACATTGATTCCCATTTTAGGCCAATTATCTTATTCCAGTCGACCAAAATTTTAGCTATTTCATGAGTATTACTTCAATTCTATCGACTGAGCACAAGAAATCACCGAGTCAACTGTTCCAACTACAAAATAAAGTGATCGGATAGAGGTAATTTGGCCAATACAAAGTTCCAAGTATTCCAGTTTCAAAATAGGGTCCAGAATAAACAATGCAGGCATTCCTGGCACTAAACTAACATTTCCTCTGTTCATTAGTTACATGTTCAGGCTTTACAAATGAATTCCATTTTGATTTTTTATTCACATAATGAATTTTTATTCAAACCAAAAAATAGAAGATTTACTGTTATGCAACATGGTAATAATTGTATAAATAATATCACCACATTTGTAAACGTACATTAGACCCACCAGCTGGCATGTATTAGATGTGTGAGGTCATTTGTTTACTCTTGAACATCGGCAAAAATCAAACATTTCTGCTACTTTGAGCTCAGTTTCAAGACATTTTCAGAACGAAAACCAATCAAAATCATCTCTATTTCCATAATATATCTTCCATTCTATCAAATGAGACCATGAAATTGCAAATACAACTATAAAAAACATGAAAAAACACTGCAAAGTTGCTGTTTTAATCGAAAATTCCGGTCTCAGTTTTTTCTCTCATGCACTGTGTGCTGCAGCATTCGTTTTATGTGGTACACACATACCATATAGATGTATTCTCTCATATCTAGACCCAAATTTACCACTCACAGCTTATCAGAGTGAGCTGAGCTCATGGCGTAGATCTACGGTTTGAACCCTCAACGTAAACCCGTAAATATATGGCACGGACACTGAAAGGGTTCAAGTGCAGGCATTGTATTTCCCACCTCCAGGACTAAAGTCCAGCTAACCAGTTTTCCTGAATCCCTTCACAAAATATTACCCTACTCACACTCTAACAGCTCGTAAGGTCCCAAAAACCATTCATCTCCATTCAGTCTTATCTAACATGTTCATGCATGCACTTTCTAGAAGTAAAAGCCCTTTGCCTACAAAACCTTTACCAGCTCCCTCCAACCTTTCCTAGGTAGACTTCTATCCCACCTTCCTTACCCTACAGATTTATACACTTTTGAAGTCATTCTACTTTGTTCCATCCTCTCTAAATGACCAAACCACCTCAACACCTTCTCTTCAGCCATATGACTAATACTTTTAGTAATTACACACCTCCTCCTAATTTCCACACTACAAATTCTCTGCATAATATTTACACCACACACTGCCCTTAGACATAACATTTCCACTGCCTCCAGCCTTCTCCTTGCTACAGCATCTACAATCCATGCTTCACATGCATATAATTGTGTTGGTACCACTACACACTCTCACATTCCCTTCTTTGCCTCCATGGATAACGTTTTTCTTGTCTCCACAGATACCTCAATGCACCACTCGCCTTTTTTCCTTCATCAATTCTATGGTTAATTTCATCCTACATAAATCCATCTGCTGACAAGTCAACTCCCAAATATCTGAAAACATTCAGTTCTTCCATACTCCCTCCCTCCAATGTGTTATCCAATTTTTCTTTACCTAAATCATTTGAAATCCTCATCATCTTATCATAATCTATATTCACTTTCTACTTTTACACACCCTCTCAAACTCGTCCACTAACCTTTGGAACTTTTCTTTAGAATTGCCCAAAAGCACAAAAGCAACTGTCAACTCCCATTTTCTATTTGATTCCCAGTAACTTAATCCACCCCTCTCCCCAACACCTAAGCATTTACTTCTTTCACAACTCCATCTATAAATATGCTAAACAACCATGGTGACATTACACATCCCTGTCTAAGACCTACTTTTACTGGGAAGTAATCTCCCTCTCTCCTACACACCCTAACCTGAGCCTCAATATCCTCATTAAAATTCTTTACAGCATTTAGTAGCTTGCTACCTATTCCATACACTTGCAACATCTGCCACATTTTTTCCTTATCCACCTTATCATATGCCTTTTCTAAATCCATATATGCAATGTAAACTTCCCTACCTTTATATAAATAATGTTCACATACAGGTCCTCCATCACAAATCCGGCATCATTGGGACCTGTAGTGTGCCGGATTACTGAGTTTGCAGATTACAGAGTGGTTAGGTTAGAATACACTTAATAAAATTAACCAACTTGACTTACACAAAGTTCATTGAACATTGGCAAAAATTGAACATTTCCACTAATTTGAGCTCAATTTCAAGGTACTTTTTGTCATGAAAGCAATCAAAATCACGTCTATTTCTGTAATGTATCTTCCATTCTATCAAATAAGAAAAAAAAAAACGAGAATACAACCATAAAAACCATGCGAAAATATACCACAAAGAGGCGGCTAGTGGCTGAGAAGTGAACTCCCTCATTTATTGTCTTTTTTTATTTTTGTTGTATGTTAAGAAGCATCTTTCCATCATACATTGCCCAAGTTTCAATAAGACAGCCCAACAAACAACTGAGAAAAAAAATATTTACCAAAAATCATATATAGCAAGCCCAAGCCAGGTACTGGAAGTAAGTCACTTTGTCTGACTTTTTTGGGTTATCCTAGGTTCTCTATACATGCACTGCTATGTATGATAATCTATGTAACTGTATTTGTGTATACCTGAATAAACTTACTTATTTACTTACTTCTAGTCTGTCAACTGAGTACAAGAAACCGCCCATTCACTTATTTCAACCACCCAATATAGTGGTAAGAAATTGGCAATTTTTCCGATTTCACACAAATTTCAATAGATGCCAATTTCAAAATAGGGTCCAGAATAAATAATGCTGACATTCCCGGCACTAAAATAACATTTTCCCTGTTCATTATTCATGGTTCCAGGCCCCTCTTATGTTACTCTTGCTTTCCATTTGGAATTTTTATTCACAAAAAAATAGAAGATTTACTGTTATGGAGACTGCTGCATTAATTTAATAATTGTATAAATAATGTCAACCCATTCTTGACTCTGTATTGGAATTTGGACTGGCAGGCAGACAGGTAGTGGACAGTGATGTCATTTGTTTACTCTTGAGCTTCGCTAAAGAATAGAGCATTTTCGCTACTGTGAGCGCAATTTCGGGGTACTTTTCAAAATGAAAGCAACCAAAATCATATCTATTTCTGTAATATATCTTTCATTCTATCAAATGAGACCAAAAAAACGAGAATATAACCATAAAAACCATACAGAAATATACCGCTAAGCGAACGCTAATGGCTGAGAAGTGAGCTCCGCTATTTATTGTCTGATTTTTCATTTTTGGTGTATGTTAAGAAGTAACTTTCCATCATACATTGCCCAAGTTTCAATAAGATAACTCAACAAACAATCGAGAAATAATAATAATAATAATCTTCATTTACTACACGTACATGTACATGGTATACTGACATAGCTGACATCAGTGACATACTACTATACAGAAAGCTGCTTGTTATGCTGAGTATTTCAAGGAAATTAGGTCAGCGTCCCAGGATAACACCCACACCAGTCGGCTAACACCCAGGTACCCATTTACTGATGGGTGAACATAGACAACAGGTGTAAAGAAACACCCAATGTTTCTACCCTGGCTGGGAATCAAATCTTTACCAAAAATCATATATGGCTAACCCAAGCCAGGTACTAGAAATAAGCCATATTGTCTGAATTTTGGGTTATCCTAGGTTCTCTACACATATGCTACTATGTGTGATAATCTATATAGAGAAAGTAATTTTTTTTTTCAGAGTTATGGTGCAGTACGAGTGTACATCACAGTTAGCCCTGTGCTATACTCCGTTTTCTCTAACATAAGCCCCCAAGACAGGGATAGGAGAATGGTATTTGTATACCATATCCTCTTCATACCTCCGTCGAACTGCTCGGTATTATGCCAAATATTATTCATTCTGGAGTAGTTAACATGTTTTATGTTATTTATATTGTTTATTATGTCATATTAGATCAATTGTGATAGACAATAAGCTGTAGTGTTGACATTAGCGTAATAATAAAGCATATTCTCCTGCATCACAAGACTGAGCTCATGGCAACCGACAGTGGCTTCAAAGCCAATGTACTGTGTAGGTGCTTTACACAACGAGAAGCATTTCTTTTATTCACTGGAACCATGGCTAGGGCTAAAGTAAGCAGGTTATAACAAATGGAGAAAAAGAAATTAGCATGACTTATGCAGCAATTAGCACCACCAAAGAGTGCCAGCAGGTTGGTGTGGCAACCCTGGAAATTTGAAATTATGCTAGCCAAAAATTAGTGCCAAATAACTGAAGGAACCGAATAACTGATTGCCGGATTTGTGATGGCGGACCTATGTGTGTTTCAATGTAAACACCTGATCTACACATCCACTACCCAATCTAAAGCTTCCTTGCTTATCTGCAATCCTGCTCTCTGTCTTACCTTTAATTCTTTCAATAAAAGTAGTGTTGGAGTGGTTTGACTTTTCGTTTCATAAATGTATGAAAAGGGAAGGTGGACAAGAGAGATTATAAAAACTACAGGGAAATAAGACAGTAGGTTGGTAAACAGCAACCACTCAGAGGTACTACCGTCCTACCAAATGAGTGTGAAACAAGCCTGTAATTGTTTTGCATGATCGTAGGATTGCTGGTGTCTTTTTGTCTCAAACATGCAAGGTTGCAGGTATGTCTCACTACTTTTACTTACACTTAGGTCACACAACACATACAAGTACAAGCATATACATACTAACCCCTCTGGGTTTTCTTCTATTTTCTTCCTAGTTCTTGTTCTTGTTTATTTCTGCTTATCTCCATGGGAAAGTGGAACAGAATTCTTCCTCCGTAAGCCATGCGTGTCGTTGGAGGGGACTAAATGCTGAGAGCAATGAGCTAGTAACCCCTTCTCCTGTAAAAACTACTAAAAACAAGGAAAAGAAAGACTTTATAAAATTGGGATGTCTGAATGTGTGTGCAGATGTAGCGCAGATAACAAAGAAATGATTGCTAATGTTATGAATGAAAAGAAGTTGGACGTCCTAGCCCTAAGCAAAACCAAACTGAAGGGGGTAGGGGAGTTTCAGGGAGAGAAATAAATGGGATTAAGTCAGGAGTATCAAAGAGAGTTAGAGCTATGGAAGGGGTAGCAATAATATATAAATTCAATGATTATGTGGTTTAAAATGAAGGTCGGATGTGAAAAGTGGGTCATATTAAGAGTGTATGCACCTGGAGAAGAGAGGAGTGTAGACGAGAGAGAGAGAGAGAGATTTTGGGAGACGTTAAGCGAGTGTGTAAGAATTTCTGAGCCAACTGAGAGAGTAACTGTGGTAGGGGACCTAAATGCTAAAGTAGGAGAAGCATTTAGAGAGGGTGTGGTAGGTAAGTTTAGGGTGCCAGGTGTAAATGATAATGGGGAGCATTTGATTGAACTTTGTATAGAAAAGGGTTTGGTTATAGTTAACACACATTTTAAGAAAAAGAGGATAAATAAGTATACAGGATATGATATAGGGCATAATGACAATAGTTTGTTGGACTATGCATTGGTAGACAAAAGACTGTTGGGTAGATTTCAGGATGTACATGTTCATGGAGGGGCCACAGATATATCAGATCAATTTTTAGTTGTAGCTAGAGTAAGAGTAAAAGGTAGATGGGTTACAAGGAAAATGGAAACCGTAAGTAACAGAGAGGTGAAGGTTTACAAACTAAAGGAGGAGACAGTTAGGGTAAGATATAAACAAATGATGGAGGACAGATGGGCTATTATGAGTATAGGCAAAGGGGTAGAAGATATATGGGGTAAGTTTACGAATATAGTGTTAGTGTGCTCAGCAGAACAATCTAACACTATTTTTTATGGTTACAGGAAAGTGAGTGCGGGAGGGAAAAAGAGTGATTGGTGGAATGACGTAAAGAGAGTAGTAAGAGATAAAGTTAGCATATGAGAGGTTTTTACAAAGTAGAAGTGATGCAAGGAGGGAGGAGTATATGGAGGGAAAAAGAAAGGTTAAGAGAGTGGTGAAGCAATGAAAAAAGAGCAAATGAGAGAGTGAGTGAAATGTTATCAACAAATTTTGTTGAATATAAGAAAGTTTTGGAGTGAGATTAATAAGTTAAGAAAGCCTAGAGGTTAGAGGTATCGGGAAGATGAAGGAAATATTTTGAAGAATTGTTAAATGTTGAAGATAGGGAAGCTGTGATTTTGTGTCTAGGGAAAGGAGGAATAACATCTTCAAGGAGTGAAGAACCGGTTGTGAGTGGGGGATAAATGTGTGGGGCAGTGGGCACAATGAAAGGGGGTAAAGCAGCTGGGATTCGTGTGATAAAGATAAAAATGGTAAAAGCAGGTTGGGATATAGTTTTAGAGTAGTTACTGCTTTTATTTAATAAATGTATGGAAGAGGGTAAGGTACCTAGGGATTGGCAGCGAACATGCATAGTTCCTTTGCATAGCGGCAAAGAGGACAAAAGAGTGAGTAAAAATTATAGGGGAATAAATCTGCCGAGTATACCTGGTAAAGTGTATGGTAGAATTATTGAAAGAATAAAGAGTAAGATGGAGAGCAGGATAGCAGATGAGCAAGGAGGCTTTAGGAAGGGTAGGGGATGTGTAGACCAAGTGTTTGCAGTGAAACATATAGGTGAACAGTATTTAGAAAAGGGTAAAAAGGTTTTTGTGGCATTTATGAATTTGAAAAAAAGCTTATGATACGGAGGATAAGGGGGCAATGTGGTAGATTTGCAAAAAGTATGGAACAGGAGGTAGGTTATTAAAAGCAGTGAAGAGTCTTAACAAGGATAGTGAGGCTCAGGTTAGAGTATATAGGCAGAGGAAATTTTTTCCCAGTAAAAGTAGGCCTTAGTCAGGGATGTGTGATATCACCATGGTTGTTCAATATATTTATAGATGGAGTCGTATGAGAAGTGAATGGCAAGAGGTGTGGGGCTAAAAGAAAAACAATAACACAAAGTGGGAGTTGTCGCAGTTGCTCTTTGCTGATGACACTATGCTTTTGGGAGATTCTAAAGAGAAGTTGCAGAGGTTGGTTGATCAGTTTGGCAGGGTATTTAAAAGAAGGAAATTAAAAGCGAATATAGGAAAGAGTAAGGTGATGAGGAAAACCAAAAAATTAGGTAACATAAGATTGGCTATCAGATTGGAGAGAGAGAGTATGGAGGAGGTGAATATATTCAGATATTAGGGAGCAGACGTGTCAGCAGATGGGTCTACGAAAGATGAGGTGAATCACAGGCCTAGGAAAGGTTGGAGGGAGGGGGTAAAGAAGGTTTAGTGTGCGAGGGACTTGGACTTCCAGCAAAAGTACACGAGCATGTTAGATAGGAGCAAATGGTTTTTAGGACTCGACATGCTGCTAGTGTGTAAGCAAGGTAACATTTATGAAGGGATTCAGGGAAACCAGCAGGTTGGACTTGATTCCTGGAGATGGGAAGTACAGTGCCAGCACTCTGAAGGAGAGGTGTTAATGTTGCAGTTTTATAACTGAAGTGCAAGCATGCCTCAGGCAAGACAGTGATGGAGTGAATGATGACAGATTTTCTTTTTCAGGGCACCCTGCCTTGGTGGAAAACAGCCGATGTGATAATAAACAATAAAAATAAACAAGTTTACTGAGTTTACCAGGTAAAGTGTACGTAGGGTTACTATTGAAAGAATTAAGAAGTAAAACAGAGAACAGGATTGCAGATGAGCAAGGAGGCTTTAGAATGGGTAGGAGATGTGTACATCAGGTGTTTACATTGAAGCATATTGTGAACAGTATTTAGATAAAGGTAGGGAAGTTTTCACTGCATTTATGGATTCAGAATCGCATATGATAGGGTGGATAAGGGAGCAATGTGGCAGATGTTGCAAATGTATGAAATAGGTAGTAAGTTACTAAATGCTGTAAAATGTTTTTATGAGGATAGCGAGGTTCATGTTAGGGTGTATAGGAGAGAGAAGTAAATTCTAGGGTGTTAGGGAGAGGGGTGGGATTAAATTATGGGGAATCAAATACAAAATGGGAGTTGACACGTTTACTTTTTGCTGATGATTCTGTGCTTTTGCGGGATTCTAAAGAAAAGTTGCAAAGGTTAGTGGACGAGTTTAGGAGGGTGTTTTTAAAGTTGCAGCAAGGAGGAGGCTGGAGATGTTGTGTTTGAGGGCAATATGTAGTGTGATTATTATTCAGAGAATTTGGATTTGGAGGTTAGGTAGGGGTTTATCAAAACTTTTACTCAGACCTGAAAAGAGGTTACCCTTACCTTTGATGGGTTTTGGAAGATTAACCTACTCTCACAGCCTGGCTGAGCCAGGCTTGTCTGGTCCTTGCCTAGTCAACCAACCTATTGTTGCTGGTGGCATGCTGGCCCACATATTCATCACAGCCTGGATGATCCAGCACTCAGTGAAGGAAATTATCTAGTTTCTTCTTGAAGGGTGTATAACTCTAGAGTGGAGGGAGAGAGAGTAAGGGGTAGTCACAGGACAGGTTGGAGGGAGGGGATGTAGGAGGCTTTAAGTACCAGGGGCTTAGACATCAAACAGGCTTGTATGCGCACGTTTGATAGGAGTGAATGCAAGTGGTTTTCATGACAAAGTGCTGTTGAAGTTTAAGCAGGTTAACTTTTATGAAGGGATTTAGGGGAAACCTGGAGGTGGAGAGTACAGTGCCTGTACTCTGAAGGAGAGGTAGTGATACTGCAGCTCAGAGGGCCATCTAAACTGCAATGTTAGCATGCTTTCAGCACAAGTGTAATTGTATAAGCAAGAGTGAAAGCATTTCTTCTTTATCAGGTCACCCTACATCAGTGGGAGACGGCTGGTATATTAAAAAAAATAATCATTTGCTTTTCCAAAATAACTTGCACCAGGCAAAATTAGGAAAACTGTTTTGGAGAACTGCATCTTTAAAGATTTGGGGAAAAGATTTGGAAAAAAAAATGAACGTTCACATACTTTTCTATACACAACAAGAGGCTCAATGGGAACTAAATGCTACCTAGGAGCTCCATGAACAGGTTAACATAATATCCTACCTGCTGTAAGAGTTGCTGTTGTCTCTTTTGTTGCTGCTGCTGTTGATGCTGCTGCTGTTGCTGCTGAGCTTGTATTAATTTTAATATGACATCCTGAGTACAAGGTCCTTGACCTTGGATCTGAGGCATGTTGGGTGGTGGTTGATAATGGGCCACCATACTTGGAGGTGGTATGTTGAGGTTAGGTACAGCAGGAGGGAGCATGTTGCGGGGTTGCTGATGTCCATGACTGCCAGCACTACCTTTCATAAGCACTAGAAAAGCCAAGTAACTTATTTTCCCATCCACAAAAAATATTTAGTACACAAAAAAAAATTTTTTTTTTAAATGAATGAACTGTTAACCAATATTATTTGTTGCATTTCTATAATATATAGTATTACCAATTATTTACATATTACCTTCATATAGCACATACATAGATTTTTTTTTCTTAAATGTAAGAGGAAGCTAATGTACAGTACTTGTGGAAATCAAGCTGTACATTCTCCTGTCTTGCCACCAACTTCCTACTGCCAACCAACTCACCCACTCACTTTAAGCCAAAAACAAAGAAAATCCCAAAAAGTAAGAAAAAACTTTCATCATTCAACACTTTCACTATCACTTATACATAATCACTGTCTTTACAGAGGCGCTCAGATATGACAGCTTTGACATCCCTCCAAACTGCCAATATCCCAAACCCCTCCTTTAAAGTGCAAGCGCCATACTCCACATTTCCAGGACTCAAGTCCGGTTAACTGGTTTCCCTTAATCCCTTAACGAAATATTACCCTGCTCACACTGCAGCAGCTCATCAGGTCCCAAAAACCATTCGTCTCCATTCACTCCTAACACGCTCACACACGCTTGCTGGAAGTCCAAGTCCCTCACCCACAAAACCTCCTTTACCCTCTCCCTCCAACCTTATGTGGACCACCCCTACCTCACCTTCCTTTCCCTACAGATTTATACACTCTCCAAGTCATTCTACTTTGTTCCATTCTATCTAAATGACCAAACCATTTGAACAACCCCTCTTCAGCCCTCTAATAATTTTAGTAACCCCACAACTCCTAATATCCACATTACAAATTCTCTGCATAATATTTACACTACACACTACCCTTAGACACATCTCCACTGCCTCCAGCAGCCTCCTCACTACAGCATTTACAGCACATGCTTCACACTCACTCAAGTGTGTTGGTACCACTATACTCTTATACATTCTCTTCTTTGCCTCCAAGGATAATGTTCTTTGTTTCCACAGATACCTCAACGCATCACTCACTTTGTTTCCTTCATCAATTTTATGGTTAACCTCATCCTTCATATACCCCTCTGCTGACATGTCAACTCCCAAACATCTGAAAACATTCACCTCTTCCATACTCCCTCCCTCCAATGTGATATCCAATTTTTCTTTATCTAAATCATTTGATACCCTCATCACCTTACTCTTATTTATGTTCACTTTCAACTTTCTACCATTACACACCCTCCCAAACTTGTCCACTAACCTTTGCAGCTTTTCTTTAGAATCCCCAAAAATTCAGTATCATCAGCAAAAAGTAACTGTTTCAACTCCTATTTTGTATTTGATTCCCCATAATTTAATCCCACCCCTCTCCCGAACACTAGCATTTACTCCTTTTACAACCCCATCTATAAATATCTTAAACAACTATGGTGACATTACACATCCGTAAGACCTACTTTTACTGGGAAATTATCCTCTCTCCTACACACCCTAACCTGAGCCTCACTATCCTCATAAACTCTTTACAGCATTTAGTAACTTACTACCTACTCCATACGCTTGCGACATCTGCCACATTGTTCCCATATCCACCCTATCACATGCCTTTTTTAAATCCATAAATGCAATAAAAAATTCCCTACCTTTTTCTAAATACTGTTCACATATATGTTTCAATGTAAACACTTGATCTACATATCCCCTACCCATTCTAAAGCCCCCTTGCTCATCTTCAATCCTGCTCTCAGTCTTACCTCTAATTCTTTCAATAATAACTCTACCATACACTTTACCTGGCATACTCAGTAAACTTATTCTCCTATAATTTTTACAATCTCTTGTCCCCCTTGCCTTTATATAAAGGAATTATACACACACACTACCAATCCCTAGGTACCGTCCCCTCTTTCAAACATTATTAAACAAAAATATCAACCACTCCAACACTATTTCCCCTTGCTTTTAGCATTTCTGTCATGATCCCGTCAGATCCAGATGCTTTACCCCCTTTCATTCTACGTAATGCCTCACGCACCTCCCCCACACTCTCATCCTGCTCTTCTTCACTCCTAAAAGATGTTATACCTCCCTGGCCAGTGCACAAAATTACTGCCTCCCTTTCTTCATCGACATTTAAAAGTTCCTCAAAATATTCCCGCCATCTACCCAATGCCTCCAGCTCCCCGTCAACTAACTCTCCTACTCTGTTTTTAACTGGAAGATCCATTCGTTCCCTAGACTTTCTTAACTTGTTCATCTCACTCAAAAATTTTTTCTCAGCAAAAATGCAGGAGAAAATGAGGTAAAATGTGGATAATAGAGATCCATATACTCACACACTCACTACTGTTACTGCCACCCATCCCATTCCTATTCAAAGTTTATTCTCTATAAAGATTACAATGCTGAGTTTACAGAATTTGGTTATTGTATTGTTTACAAGTAGTAAAATAATAATTACAGAGTGTACCACTAGAACACCTAGCATGGCTAGGCATTTCGGGCAGACTTAAATTAAATCTTAAGTTTAAAATATTACAAAATTATGAGGTAAGTTGGTATTATGGCTAAGTGACTAAATACTAGTTTGTGAGTTTAGCAATGTGAATGCTTTTGTTTTGGTACTATACATAGTTTCAGTATTGGAGTATCACAGGCCAACTTATGACTAGTTAAGATTCATTATTTTGAGATTGAGATTGATATTTCTGTTTATGGTCAAATGGGTGAGTGAGTGTAAGTGTTAACCACCAGGTGGTATTCGTGTAATTAGTTGACAGGGTGTATCAGGGAGATAAGATGTTTTCTGATGGTAGTTTTGAAG
This sequence comes from Cherax quadricarinatus, assembly GCF_038502225.1. NCBI lineage: Eukaryota > Metazoa > Arthropoda > Malacostraca > Decapoda > Parastacidae > Cherax > Cherax quadricarinatus. The sequence continues at coordinate 6,246,359 of NC_091312.1, read as the reverse complement.
GTGATGAATGTGTCTGCAGTTTTAGAATTTTCATGTAGGGTGTTCCAGATTTTAGGGCCTTTGACATACATTGAATTTTTGTGAAGGTTTAGTCGGACATGGGGAATGTCATAGAGATGTTTGTGTCTGGTATTGTGCCTGTGGGTCCTGTCGCAACTATCAAGAAAGCGTTTTAGGTCAAGGTTAATATTGGAATTTAAGGTCCTGTAGATGTAGATTGCACAGTAGTAAGTGTGGATGTACTGAACAGGGAGTAAGTTTAGATCTATGAAGAGTGGGGGGGGTGTGTTGCCAGGGATGGGATTTAGTGATTATTCTTACTGCGACTTTTTGTTGGGTTATTATTGGCTTTAGGTGTGTTGCTGCAGTTGAACCCCAAGCACATACAGCATAGGTGAGGTATGGATATATAAGTGAATGGTATAGTGTGAGAAGGGCAGTTTGCGGCACGTAGTATCGTATCTTGGAGAGGATCCCAACCGTTTTGGATACTTTTTTGGTTATGTGTTGGATATGGGTGTGAAGTTCAGGTTGTTGTCGAGGTATAGGCCTAGGAATTTGCCCTCATTATGCCTGGCAATTAGAGTGTTGTCGATCTTAATGTTAATTTGCGCATCTCCTGCTCTGCTACCAAACATAATGTAGAAGGTTTTGTCAGTGTTAAGCATATGTTTATTGGCTGTCATCCAAGTCGATATTTTGATCAGCTCCTCATTAACAATGGTGTTGAGGGTGGCAAGATTAGGGTGAGAGATGACGTAAGTCATGTCGTCAGCAAAGAGAATGGGGTTCAGGTGTTGAGATACGTTTGGAAGATCACTGATGTATATGAGGAAGAGCAGGGGACCAAGGACACTTCCCTGCGGAACTCCAGTATCAAGTGGCTGTGTTGTTGATGCTGTGTCTTTAATGGTGACATACTGATACCTATTAGTAAGGTAAGATTTGAAATATGCAAGCGCATGGCCTCTTATACCATAATGGTCAAGTTTATGGAGTAGGATGCCGTGGTCTACTGTGTCAAAAGCTTTTCTTAGGTCAATAAAAATTCCTAGTGGATATTCCTTATTTTCCAATGCTGTGTAAAGCAGATCTAGCATTTTTATGAATGCATCGTTAGTGCTTTTATTTTTCCTGAATCCAAATTGGCAGGGGTTGAGTATGTTTTGTGCCGTTATAAATGAATATAGTCTCCTGTGCACGAGTTTCTCAAAGATTTTGGATAGCAATGGTAAGTTTGATATTGGCCTATAGTTGTTTAAATCTGTAGGGTCACCACCTTTATGTATTGGTGTAACCCTTGCCGTCTTGAGTAGTTTCAGGAAGGTGCTAGTTTCTAGTGACGTGTTAAAAAGTAATGAGATAGCATGCGAGAGGACATGGGCCGCTCTCTTGTACAATAATGGTGGGACATGAGACAGATTCCCTGAGTTACTTTTAAGTGACTTTATAATCTCGGTGACTTCCATGGGCTCAGTTGGAGCAAGATAGAAGGAATTTGGGAAATTCCCATCTAGGTAGTCCCCAGCATGGGCATTGGTGCGTGGGATTTTATTGGCGAGATTAGAACCTATGGTTGAGAAGAAGTCGTTTATGTTGTTAGCTGTGTCAGTGGGATGCAGTGGTGTTTCATTAGGTTTAGTTAGGGCAATATTCTTTTTTTTTTTCAGTTTTTGGGTCCCTAGAATCTGAGTGTGTGTTTTCCAGGTCTTTTTTATATCTCCTCTTGTGTCAGTGAATCTACTGGAGTAGTATAGTTGTTTGGCTTTCTTTATTACTTTGGTGAGGACTGATGAATAGTGTTTAAGAATATCTTTGTGTATTAAGCTCTGTCTATATTGCTTTTCATGTTGATGTTTCTTATCAATGGATTTCAGAATGGTGCTGGTTAGCCATGGGCAACCAAGCCGTTTGTTTGTGATCTGTTTTGTTTTTATAGGACAATGTTTGTTGTATAGTCTAAGTAATTTGTTAAGAAAAATGTCTGTCCAGTCGTCAATACCATTGGCCTTGGAGAATTCCGTAGGCCAGTCAACAGTCTCTAGGTCAGCTGTGAACTTCCTTATTGAGGCCTCATCATGGAGTCTAAACGAAACTTTGTTGTATTCAAGTGGTGGTTTACTAATGTTTGTCAAGAGGAAGGTAGGGTAGTGGTCTGTAGTGCTATCTGTGATTATCCCTGATTTAAGGGGGGCTAGTATATTGGTCCATATGTGGTCTATTATGGTTGCACTCGTTTCAGTGAGCCTGGTTGGTTTAGTTATTGTTGGTATGAGAAGTGTGTTGTTCATATTGTTGATGAAATCAGTTACAGGCTGATCATCTAGTAGGCCAAGGTTGATGTTGAAGTCTCCAGCTAAGAGAAGGTGGTGCTTATTCATTTGTCTGTTTGTTGTTAGTGCCTTTAGTTTCTCACTGAAATTTGGGATGTTTGTGTGGGGTATCCGGTAAATGGCACCGATTGTTATAGGCGTCTTAAGGTTTTTTACAGTAAAATTAGCAAAAATGTATTCTCCATATTCATCACTAAAGCAAGTGGTGCTAATACAAGATAATTGGTTAGAGTAATAGATTGCAATACTACCCCCAACTTGGTATGGTCTGCAGTTGTGGACTGCTGTGTATCCTGGTAGAGGGTAGATATCTATTATGTCCTGCTTAAGCCAGGTCTCAGTAAGAATAATGCAGGAGAAGGGTGTCTTTAGTGATTCAAGGAGTGCCAGGAGGTCATCATAGTGTTTGCTTAAGGACCTGATGTTGTAGTTAAGTACTGATAGACTTTTAGCATTGTTTAGAATAGTGCTGGCTTGTGATGCTGTGTAGTAAAGGCAGTTACTTTCCAACAGGTTTTGATTGTGTGTCAGATTATGGAGGTTTAGATCAGGGTCAACGTGATCAATCATCTTCTAGGTTTAAATTATGGTTATTTATATCCTGAGTTGTGGGTTGAGTTTTAGTACTGATATCAGTAGTGGTGGGAAGTTTGGACAAGTGTATAGCTATAGCATTTTGGTCATGGAGAGTATAATCACTAATACACATAATGGAGTTGTTGTTGTCTATGTGTTGTGCTGGAATGAGCTGAAGTACAACTAGGTATAAACTAATAATATAAAAATACAAATTAAAAATAGCACAATACTCTCACTTGTAATTGCACTAAGGTCTAATATAATGACTTTTGTGGAGTCTATGTATTGAGCTAGAATGAGCTATAGTACAACTAGGTTTAATCTAATAATATAAAAATACAAATTAAAAATAGCACCAGACTCTCACTAGTAATTACACTATGGTCTAATATAATGAATTTGGTATTGACTATGTATTGAGCTAGAATGAGCTATAGTACAACTGAGTTTAATCTAATGATATAAAAAAGGCACAAGACTCTCAATTGTAATTGCACTAAGGTCTTATATAAGTTGTTTACAAGAATTAGAGTATAACTAGATTTAAATTGACAAGATAAAATATGCAAGTTAAGGTAGCAAAATAATAAAAAAAGTAGAAAAAAAAAATAATATATGAGGTAGTTGGTACTAGTTAGCAAAAGATAGTTAAGGGCCTTGAACAATAATATAATTGAAATATACACTAATTGCACACACAATATAGTCACTAAGATATGAAAACAATCTTAGAATAGGACTTATAATATAAACTTACAATATAAAAATACAATTTGAAATGGAACTTGCAATTGCACTAGGGTCTGGTATAGGTTGTTGACAAGATCAAGAGTATAACTAGATTTAAAATGACAAAATAAAATTCACAAATTAAAGTACCAAAAGAATAATAAGTAAAAAATAACAATGGCAATGTCTTGGTTATAATATGATAGTAAGATGGTAGACAGGTACACAGATACACAGGTACAAAGGATAATATAAAGGTTGGAGTTGAATATACAAACTTGGAAATTTGGCAACAAAATGTTATGGGAAGTATAAAATAATGATTAATGTACAAAAGTAAAATTGACTGGTAGTAAATATGGTGTTTAATAAAATTTTAGTAAGTAATAATGATTACAAAATAAGTGAAAAAGTAATGTTTATTTCTTTCAAAATTGCACTGGTAGTTATACTTGAGGTTATTTGGCAGTACAAGGTAATTAAGAGTACTCTAAGATAGTAAATGTGGTATTAAAACTGGTTAAGGTAATTAGACAAGTAATGGTTATTAAATGATGTCAAAAATGTTAAGAGTAAATTATATTGATAGTAAAAATGGTAATTATTAATTTTAGTAAGTAATATCAATTGATAGTATTTAAAAAAATAGGTAGTAATATGGACAGAGAAAGTATCGATTCAGCTAATATTTAAGCAAACAATAGTAAATAAGAAAATTAGATAAGGTGACTTATGCTTACTAGTAAAATCACAAAATGAGGTAGTTGATTATTTAATTACTAAGAGATTGTACTACGAGATTTGAACAATAATGGAGCAAAACATACACTACATTACGTAGGCTTTTAGGTTGGATATTTAGTTATTCTCTGTAAGATCAGTATCCCTGAGAAATCGTGATAGATCATTCTCGTTCGTGATTGTGTACAGTTGACCTACATTTGTTTTCCTAACTAGAATTTTCCCATCCCGTGTGAAGCATTGGTGTATTGTGTCATTATTCTCCCGCTTAAGTTTTCTGACTCTATACAGGAGGTTCTGACGTTTTTTGGTAAGACACTCGTTTATGTATACCTCTTTCTTTACTTTAATAGATGCAATTATTAAGTCTTTTTTCCTGTCATGTGAGTGGAATCTAAGCATAACACTTTTTCTACCATGGGATCCTAGTAACCTGGCTTCTTTTATTTCTGACTCTGGTACAATAACACTTGTTTGGTCCTTTATGATCTGCAGAGTAATTTCTTTACTGTTTGTTTGGTTCATATCACTGGGAAAAAGTGGACTGTTAACTATTACTGCGTCCGATAGTTTATCTTGTTCAGTTTTATCTTCTTGGAGAGCAAAGTAGTCACTGAACTGGTTATCTAAGTTGTTCTTCCATTCTTTTACTGCTTCTTCAACCTTTGTATTAAGAGATATTATTTGTTGGGTATGGCTATCTATGACTGTTTGGATGGTCTTGTCACAGTTAGTCATTCCTGGTGTTGATAACTTTTGTTCAAGACTGAGGATTTTGTTCTCGAGTTGTGTCATCCTGGTGTCTTGTTTTGTTAATGTCTCTCGAAGATTCATATTTTCAATAACTAAGGTGGAGATGCATGTCTTTAGGGTATCTGGATCGTTGGTCATACCTGAGAGACTACTTGGTAGGTTGAATCCGGGGAAGAGAGGGGAGGATGGGCTGGTGGCAGCCATATTTGTTGTTATTGTTGTGGTGTCGCCTTGAGCGGTGGTGAGTGGGGTGGTTGCTGGGCCGGCGTCCTCCTGGTTACACTTGTTGAATAGTTGATTTTTCGGTGTTTTCTTGCTGGCCTTGGTGCTGTTTCCTCCTAGATTGCACCTCATAATACTACAGGAATTGTTGTAGTTAAGAAGAAGTAGTTATACAAAGCTTGGGGTTACGTTGTTCGGCTGGCAGCGGGGTGTTGCTTTCGGTTTGTGGGCAGTCTTCCTTTGATCTCTAACATTTTCGATTTGTAGGTTTCACTGTTGGTAATCTTTGGTCATTCTGGGTGCTACGTTGGGTAGTGCAGTTTTGCTTGTAACTAGGTCATCATAGGAGCATTGGTGGCTCTGATAGTTGGAGAAAAGTACGGAGCTTGGAGGTTGCTGCTGCCACTGTTTGTGTATCATTCTGACCAGGTGAATTTTGGACCATTCTGACCAGGTGAATTTTGGATAATAAAAAAAAAATGTATTTTCTATGACATTAACCCTTTCACAGTCTCCCACAAAGATCTATGTCAATGCCTACTGTTGTTCACATGAATCTACATTTCAAGCACAGTGCCCTTACATATGCTGAGCAGTAGGTTTTGGGCTAGACATGAGTGTGTGAGGTTTGTGTGCACAGTATAAAAATGAACCTTGCCCCACGCAGTGCACGATGGGAAAAGCAAACCTCAGACCTTGTGTTTGATTTAAATTTGTGACTGAGGTTTTCTAGGGTAGTTTTTATTGTTTTATTCACTGTTTCCTGGTATCAGTTGATAGGCCGGAAAACATACTAGCGAATTAGAGTTGATTCTGGTCGGTTTCAGACCAGAAATAGGCCTCAGAATAGACTAAATATTTGATTTTTGACGATTTTCCTGAAGAAGGATAGGATCCACCCCCCTACCACCCCCAGTCTATTTTATGGGTTTTTAACTAGGTTTGTTTTCAATCACTGGGCCTGCTTAAACCATCACCAATCATTCTTAGTAATATTTTATGAAGCCAAGAAATAAGGTTAAATTTCAGTTTCTTTGTGTGATAACTGATTGAAAATGAAGGGTAAGTGTTATAAAGGAGGGGCCTAGGGATGTGATTGATGAACAGAGGAAATATTGTTAGTGTGGCTGGAGTATTTACAGTATTTATTTTGGACAGTTGTAAACCTGGAATTTCTTAAATTTGAAAAAAATAACCAAATTATCTACTGTGCAATTTATAGGGTAGTTCAGAAAGATGAATGGTTAAGTGTCTTGTGAACAGTGAAATACCTGGAAACTGGAGCGAACTGAGCAATGGAACTGGCTGAAAATAGGACTCAGTGGTCGAAATTTCCAATGTGCAAATTGTGCCCAGACCATCAACTATACACCTACATAATTCTGCAAGTTTCCTATCACATTTCACATTTTGGAAGGCATTACCTTTAGGAAAGATTCTCTACCATTTCAAAAGAATTTATTTCTTAAAAAATTGCAACACTGTCAGCAATAATTTTTTTTTTTTGATGGGAGGAATAAGTTGCAACAGTGAAAGGGTTAAATACAGTACATTCAAAGTCATTTAACAAAAACTTACTTATTCATTTCCTATAATTGGACTGATAAACAATTAAGAGGTCATTTAACTTACTAGTAATGAGATCATTTTCAGTCGGGGCATTAGGCAGAGCTGGCTGAATTGACAGAGGTGATGGTTTCACCACTCCTCCACCATCTTTCATCCCACCACTCAACAACTGAAATTCAAAATATATGTTAAAAATAATTAAAAAATCATTTAGAAATATATAAGAGATCTGCTTTGGGCTAATTCTTGAGATGGCTTAAAGAAAGTCTACAAGAGAAATATATTACAAAAGATGTTAAAAAACTAAGATGAAAAGTCCAGGTACCAAAATTCATTAAAAAATTGCACTACATATCATGCAAGAGCAGCATCAAAAAACATGTCACACACACAAAGCAGATCTTCAACTTTTTGCAAGTAATGTATAAACACTAAAATCAAAAACACTACCCACAATAAGGGGGTGATGGATGCACAGACAGTTTACCTTCATTAACACATCCTTGGGCGAGTTCTTGGGTTCTGGTTTGCTGATGCCCTGAGTAGAAGTAACCTTTGAGAGCTGAAAGAACGTTCATCCATCACAGAATCTGACACTAATACAACTACACTCGAGCAATCTTACAAAGCCTAAATTATGCCATGCCAATTCAAACTAGCAAGTTCCACCAATGACACTGATTGCATTGATATCCAACAGAGAATATTTAAACATATTACTTAAGGGACAAATTCTAAAATATCTTCAGTGGTGTTCATGAAACTTGTTACAGCATTTTTCCTCTAGTTAAATTTTTCCACTTCAATTGGCTATAAACTTTTACAATGTGAAAAATCTACTTAAATGCCAAATTTCAAGTAATTCCATTTATTATTAATATGATAGCATCATTATCATAATTACTCTAAATTATATCAAATTTCTGTCACATGTTTGCACTATGCTGAAATTTATGTAGAGCATTAATACTTTAATGTACGTGCTGTTAAGAGTGAGAGCACAGTAACCCATATGAAGGAATTCAAGGGAAACCGGTTAGCCAGACTCGAGTCCTGGAAGTGGGAAGTACAGAATGCAGGCACTCTGGAGCCAGGGTAGGGATGTTATATTCAATTTGAACTGCGACATCAGCACACTTCTGGCAAAACAGCAATTAAATGAATGATGGTGGAAGAGTTAACTCGTATTTAAGTTACGGGGTCACCCTATCTTAGTGAAAGACACATGTTGATAGAAAAAAATAGTCTTCAAGTGCTGATGTATTGCATTTAAATTTAATCCACTGGTAGGAGAGGAGAATAAGCGTGGTTGGTGCATGAAGTAAAGTGATACAGGAGGGGAAATAGTAGTTAAAGGAGAGGAGAAAGTAGAGGGGATGAAGGGGAGAAAGTTGTGAAAGTGGAAGTAAGAAAGGGGTAGGAGGAAATGGAAAGGGGAAATGGCGGAGGGGAGAAACTGTTGTAGATGTTGAGGACAAATAGTGGGAAGGTGGAGGGAGAAATAGAGGGAAGGTGAATAGAAGTTGAGGATGAAAATTGTGGAAAGGATAATATATGGGGAGAGTTAAGAAATTAAGGGATAAGGGAGGGAAGAAATTAGGGTGAGAGGAAAAATTAGGGGAGGGAAGAAATTAGGGGAGAAAAAAAATTAGGGGTCGAGGAAAAAATTAGGAGGAAGAAATTAGGGGAAGGGAAGAAATTAGGGGGAGGGAAGAAATTAGGGGGAAGGAAGAAATTAAGGAGAGAAGAAACTAGGGGGCAGGGAAGAAATTAGGGACAGGGAAGAAATTAGGGAGAGAGAAGAAATTAGGGAGAGGGAAGAAATTAAGGAGAGGGAAGAAATTAAGGGGAGGTAAGAAATTAAGGGCAAGGGAAGAAATTAGGGGGAGGGAAGAAATTAGGGAAGAAGGAATTAGGGGAAAGGGTAGAAATTAGGGGGAGGGAAGAAATTAGGTTGGGGGAAGAAATTAGGTTGGGGGAAGAAATTAGGGGGGAGGGAAGAAATTAGGGGGGAGGGAAGAAATTAGGGGGGAGGGAAGAAATTAGGGGAAAGGGAAGAAATTAGGGGGGAGGGAAGAAATTAGGGGGGAGGGAAGAAATTAGGGGGGAGGGAAGAAATTAGGGGGGGGAGAAATTAGGGGTGGAGGGAAGAAATTAGGGGGAGAGGGAAGAAATTAGGGGAGAGGGAAGAAATTAGGGAGGAGGGAAGAAATTAGGGGGGAGGGAAGAAATTAGGGGGGAGGGAAGAAATTAGGGAGGGAAGAAATTAGGGGTATAAAAGAGGGGAGAAGTGGGAGGAGGAAGAGGGGTTGAAGAAACTGTGGTGCGGAAAAATTAATATTTTCTAGATTTGTGAAATTACTTGTATGGTTTAAGTACACTACCAGCAGAGATAACCAGTCAGGTGAAAGGTGATACTAGCTGCCAACTTGTGTCAAAGTTTGACCCTAAGGTAAATTTTTACTTGGCAAACTAAAAATTTTAATTTGGAATTTTCACTCGTGTGGAAATTTTGAACTTAAATTTAAATTCAGAATTCATTGTATATTGAAAAGAATTAATGCATCAGTAAAGATTAGTCTAGTTTTCCTTATTTACTGAATTATTTTATTCCAAAGTTTAGTGTATTATTGAAGTAATCGAAGGTTTCTTTTGTGGTAAATTTAAGTGTATTACCGGCACCACTAATTCAGAGGTAAGAAGGAACTTTCACTATGCACAGCTTTGTGTGTGTGTGTGTGTGAGTGTGTGTGAGTGTGTGTGAGTGTGTGTGAGTGTGTGTGTGTGTGTGAGAGTGTGTGTGTGTGTGTGTGTGTGTGTGTGTGTGTGTGTGTGTGTGTGTGTGTGTGTGTGTGTGTGTGTGTGTGTGTGTGTGTGTGTGTGTGTGAGTGTGTGTGTGTGTGAGTGTGTGTGTGTGTGTGTGTGTATGTATGAGTGTGTGAGTGTGTGTGAGTGTGTGAGTGTGTGTGTGTGAGTGTGTGAGTGTGTGTGTGTTTGTGCACATGTGTGTGCATGCACACATACACATACACACACACACACACACACATACATATCCAGACTCACACATACACTCCCCCCCTCACCACCGACATCTCACTACTTCCCCTGATCCCTCCCCTCCCTCGATCACCCTCCCCTCCCCCGTTCACCCTAAACCCTCCCCACTCCTCTCCCACATAGCTACAGTTCCTCCACTACCTCCCCCTCCACACCCTGACATACACACTACTAACCTAACATACAGAACTACATAGGTTTCCCACTCTGAGGCAATCAGGATAAAACAAAAATGGGTTGCCAGAGAGCAACAAGAAAAACCAAGGGACAGGAGGAGGAAACTGCAAAGGAAGATTGGGCAGCAGAGCTCATAAAAAGGGATCATGAATGGGAAAAGAAACTAGAAGAACTTAGCATGAGAATGGAAGAGAGGATAGATATGGAAAGCAGGAAGTGGGAGGTGCACGTCAAAGCAGCAGAAGCTAGGATACAGAGTTTAGAAGAGGAATTGAAAAAATCTGAAACAGCCTAAAGAACTAAAGAACATTTTGGGATTGACAACAGAGACTGCTACCTCAGCCACAAATAAGGGGACTGTAGGGAAAGAAGGGGCACAACTGCATGGAGAAGCTCTATCAGAGGAGACTGTAGCAAATGAAAGAGCTAAGCTTTATGTGGAGGCCCTAACAGACAACAACAGAGCCCAAGGAAAGCCGAGAAGGGAAAATGACAGGCCACTGAGCCCAAGTACATTAGCCAGTGAAACTGATGAAAGGAAAGCTGCAGTGGAGGAAACCAAATTAAATGAGGGGATACACAGGGATATGCAGTGGGAGAATGAAAGGGTGAGGTCAGTCTTTGTGTATGGGCTCCAGGAAGTTGAAGGGGAAACATATGAAGCAAGAAAACAAGGGGAAAAAAAGCAATTGAAAGCATCATGAAAGCAATAGGAGAAGACGACATGACCCAGCTGGAAAATTTTCGGAGAATAGGGGGGTTTGTAAAAAAAAGAACCCGGCCAGTGAGTGACCTTCAAGGCAGAAGCGACTCGGACCAGGATCCTGCAGGAGAAAGCACGATTAAGGGACATGCCGGCATACAGGAAGGTGTATCTCGACCGCGACAGAACACAAGAAGAAAGGCAGAAACTGAGAGAGATGGTACAAAGGCGAAAGGAGGAAAGAGAGGGGATGGAGAAGACAGACAGGAGATCCCAGACCCAGGAAGAAGATCAAATACAGCCTCCCTCACAACTTCCTATAGAAGCCTCCCAACCAGGTCAACCCCAGTGCAACCAAACACACTAAATCAAAACACCCATGCCACATCCAATGCCCCCACCCACTACATTACAAACTCTACCCCCACAGCAACAACCCATAGTTCCTTACCAGGTCTCCCACTTCCCCAACCCCAATATACCTCCCAGACCACAGTCTTAGAAAAGAAGTTGAAGGTGTGGTATACAAATGCAGATGGAATAACAAACAAGTATGAGGAGTGGCACGAAAGAATCAAAGAGACATCCCCAGACATAATAGCACTCACAGAAACAAAACTCACCAGATTAATAACAGATTCAATCTTTCCATCCGGATATCAAATCCTCAGGAAAGACAGAGGGAGGAGAGGGGGAGGAGGAGTTGCACTGCTCATTAAAAACCAGTGGGGGTTTGAGAAAATGGAAGGAATGGATGGCACGGGCAAAAGGGACTACTTAGTAGAAACAATCCAGTCTGAGGGACATAAGGTGATAATTGCAGTAATGTACAACCCACCACAGAACTGCAGGAGGCCAAGAGAAGAATACGATGAGAGCAACAGAGAAATGATTGACACACTAGCCGAGGTGGCCAGGTGAGCACACATGGGGGGAGCAAAGTTACTAGTTATGGGTGATTTCAATCACAAGGAGATTGACTGGGAAAACCTGGAGCCCCATGGGGGTCCCGAAACATGGAGAGCCAAGATGATGGATGTGGTACTGGAAAACCTCATGCATCAACATGTTAGAGACACTACCAGAGAGAGAGGAGAGGATGAACCAGCAAGGCTGGACCTTGTATTCACCATGAGTAGTTCGGACATCGAGGGTATCATGTATGAGAGGCCCCTGGGAGCTAGTGATCATGTGGTTCTGTGCTTCGACTACATAGTTGAGCTCCAAGTGGAGAGAGTAGCAGGAATAGGCTGGGAAAAACCAAACTACAAAAGGGGGAACTACTCAGGCATGAGGAACTTCCTTCACGACATTCAGTGGGAGAGGGAACTGACAGGAAAACCAGTACAAGAAATGATGGACTATGTAGCAACAAAATGCAAGGAGGCAGAAGAGAGGTTTGTTCCCAAGGGAAACAGAAATAATGGGAAGAACAGAACGAGTCCTTGGTTCACCCAAAGGTGTAGGGAGGCAAAAACTAGGTGTACTAGAGAATGGAAAAGGTACAGAAGACAGAGAACTCAGGAAAATAAAGAAATCAGCCGAAGAGCCAGAAACGAATATGCACAGATAAGAAGGGAGGCTCAGAGACAATATGAAAATGACATAGCATCAAAAGTAAAGACTGACCCGAAGCTGTTGTACAGCCACATCAGGAGGAAAACAACAGTCAAGGACAAGGTAATCAGACTGAGGAAGGGTGATGGGGAATTCACAAGAAACGACCGAGAGGTTTGTCAGGAGCTCAACACAAGATTTAAAGAGGTATTTACAGTGGAAACCAGTAGGACTCCAAGAAATCAGAACTGGGGGGCACACCAGCAAGTGCTGGATGAGGTACATATAACCAAGGAGGAGGTGAAGAAGCTGCTATGCGAACTTGACACCTCAAAGGCGGTGGGACCAGACAACATCTCTCCATGGGTCCTTAAAGAGGGAGCAGAGATATTGTGTGAGCCATTAACAAAGATCTTCAACACATCATTTGAAACTGGGCAACTCCCTGACGTATGGAAAATGGCAAATGTAGTCCCAATTTTTAAAAAGGGAGACAGACATGAGGCACTAAACTACAGACCTGTATCACTAACATGTATAGTATGCAAGGTCATGGAGAAGATCATCAGGAGGAGAGTGGTGGGGCACCTGGAAAGAAACAAGGGTATAATTGACAACCAGCACGGTTTCAGAGAAGGAAAATCCTGTGTCACAAACCTACTAGAGTTTTATGACAAGGTGACAGAAGTAAGACAAGAGAGAGAGGGGTGGATCGACTGCATATTTTTGGACTGCAAGGCGGCCTTCGACACAGTTCCTCACAAGAGATTACTGCAAAAGCTAGAAGATCAGGCACACATAACAGGAAAGGCACTGCAATGGATCAGAGAATATCTGACAGGGAGGCAACAACGAGTCATGGTACGCGACGAGGTGTCAGAGTGGGTGCCTGTGACAAGCGGGGTTCCACAGGGGTCAGTCCTAGGACCTGTTCTGTTCTTGGTATATGTGAACGACATAACGGAAGGGATAGACTCAGAAGTGTCCTTGTTTGCAGATGATGCGAAGTTAATGAGAAGAATCAAATCGGACGAGGATCAGGCAGGACTACAAAGAGACCTGGACAGGCTACAAGCCTGGTCCAGCAATTGGCTCCTTGAATTTAACCCTGCCAAATGCAAAGTCATGAAGATTGGGGAAGGGCAAAGAAGACCGCAGACACAATATAGTTTAGATGGCCAAAGACTGCAAACCTCACTCAAGGAAAAAGATCTGGGGGTGAGTATAACACCGAACATATCTCCTGAGGCACACATCAATCAGATAACTGCTGCAGCATACGGGCGCCTGGCAAACCTACGGATAGCGTTCCGATACCTCAGTAAGGATTCGTTTAAGACTCTGTATACCATCTACGTCAGGCCCACACTGGAGTATGCAGCACCAGTTTGGAATCCACACCTAGTCAAGCACATCAAGAAATTAGAGAAAGTGCAAAGGTTTGCAACAAGACTAGTCCCAGAGCTACGGGGATTGTCCTACGAAGAAAGGTTGAGGGAAATCGGCCTGACGACACTGGAGGACAGGAGGGTCAGGGGAGACATGATAACGACATATAAAATACTGCGCGGAATAGACAAGGTGGACAAAGATGGGATGTTCCAGAGATGGGACACAGACACAAGAGGTCACAATTGGAAGTTGAAGACTCAGATGAATCAAAGGGATGTTAGGAAGTATTTCTTCAGTCATAGAGTAGTCAGGCCATGGAATAGCCTAGAAAGGGATGTAGTGGAGGCAGGAACCATACATAGTTTTAAGGCGAGGTATGATAGAGCTCATGGGGCAGGGAGAGAGAGGACCTAGTAGCAATCAGCGAAGAGGCGGGGCCAGGAGCTGTGACTCGACCCCTGCAACCACAAATAGGCGAGTACAAATAGGTATGTACACACACACACACACACACACACACACAGTGGAACCTTGACTTACAAGTGCCCCAGCATACGAGTTTTTTGAGATACGAGCCGTCAATCGGTCGATTTTTTGCTCTGAGTTACGAGCCAGCTCCCCCCCACTTCCCCCTCAACCCAAAACCTGGACACCTCTCTTGTTTATCTATGATTTCATTCTATAATTCCATGGAAATCATTCTTTTTTTCTTACCAGCACTGTCCATTACAATTACTTTCTTAGGACCCATGGTTAGAAAAGCAAAATTTGGCCAAGTGACTGTCAAAAATGTAAGCAAATCAGGAGAGAACTGCTCCCACTGTGAGGTAAACAGTGCACCGAGTTGACTTCGTTCTGAAGCTCTCGTCATAATAATGTATTATTATTATTCATTTAGGGAACTGAGGCTCTATTGTTACTGTAATAATTATTATAACTATTATTATTGATAATAATTTAGGAAACTGAAGCCCCTCACCAGCATCAAGGTTCCTTGATGCTGGTGAGGGGCTCTTGATCTAGGGAATTGGATATGTGCTCTAGTTCCCCAAATTAATAATAATAATAAAAATAATAAAAATGGAAATCATCATCTTTTTCTTCTCAGCACTGTTCTTTACGCTTACTTAGGACCCATGGTCAGAAAAGCGAAATTTGGCGAAATGACTCAAAAATGTAAGCAAATCAGTAGAGAACTGCTCTCACAGCTAGGTAAACAGTGCACTGAGTTGACTTTGTTCTGAAGCTCTACTTGTTATAATAATATATTATTAATTTAGGGAACTGAAGCTCTATCATTATTGTAATAAGTATTATAATTATTATTATTGATAATTTAGGTAACTGAAGCTCTATCATTATTGTAATAAGTATTATAATTATTATTATTGATAATTTAGGTAACTGAAGCTCTATCGTTATAATCATTATTATTTTTATAATTATTTTTATTATTAATATTATTGAGAACTTGAGCACATATCCAGTTCCTTACATTAAGAGCCCCTTACCAGCATCAAGGTTCCTTGACACTGGTGAGGGTCTCTTGATCTAGGGAATTGGATATATGCTCTTGTTCCCTAAATTAATAATAATAATAATAATAATAATAATAATAATAATAATAATAATAATAATAATAATAATAATGATGACAGAGCTTCAGTTCTCTAAATTATCAATAATAATAATTATTTATTATTATTATTGCAATGACAATAGAGCTTGTTCCCTAAATTAATAATAATAATTATAACAATAGAGCTTCAGTTCCCTACATTATCAATAATAATAATTATTATTATTTTACAATAACGATAAGGCTTCAGTTCCCTAAATTATTATTATTAACAACAATAATAATAATAATAATAATGCACACATGTACGTAATAATAATTCAGAATCCCACCGCCAGTTGGCGCAGCTGATGTTTACATCGCTGTCGAAGCAGTTCTCTCCTGATTTGCTTACAATTTTGACAGTCATTTCGCCAAATTTCGCTTTTCTAACCATGGGTCCTAAGAAAATAAGTGTAAAGGACAGTGCTGAGAAAAAAATGATGATGATTTCCATTACATTAACACATGAAATCATAGATAAACATATGCAAGGTGCACGAGTTGTGGATTTAGCCAGACAATACCAGCGCAGTACATCTACTACATACATGTATACCCCTCAAGGAAGGTTCCTTGATGTTGGCAAGAGGCTCTTGATTTAGGGAACTGGGTCTGTACTCCAGTTCCCCAAATTAAGCCTGTGCTTTCCACATTCCCCCCCCCCCCAGGCGCTGTATAATCCGCCGGGTTTAGCGCTCCCCCCTTGGTTATAATAATAATTTACTATATGTATGATACTAAAGCAGCAGGAGTTGTTAAAGGCTATAGTGTCAGCCAAGGGCGTTACAATAGCGTCTAAGCTGCGGACCTCTGTCCATGAAAAGATGGAGAAGTTGCTGTTGATGTGGTTGAGAGAGAAGCAGCTCGCAGGAGATACCATATCGGTTATGTTCAGTGATTAAACAAAACAAATTGTATCAGTTATGTTCAATGTGTAAGTACATATACACTTTATATAAACAGTTTATTATTTCTTTACATTCTGTAGTATATTCAAATTCAAGTTCATTCTCTATAAGGGTTACAATGTGGGGTTTACAGGTTTTGGGTATTGTGTGATTTACATGTAATAAAATACTAATTACAAAGGGGGCCACTAGGACACCTAACCTGGCTAGGCATTTCGAGCAGACTTAGATTAATTCTTAACATTAAATCCTTACAGATTATGGTATTAGGGCTAAGTGACTACATCATAATTTGCGAGTTTAGCAATGTGAATGCTTTTGTTTTGGCACAATACAAAGTGTCTATATTGGAGTATCATAGGCAAACTTATGACTAGTTAAGAATTATTATTTTAAGATTAAGATTAGTATTTCTGGGTTTATAGTCAGTGGGTGAGTGAGTGTAATTGTGAACAACCAGGTGGTTATCATGTAGTTAGTTGTCGGAGTGGATCAGGGAGATGAGATGTTTTCTAACTGTAGTTTTGAAAGTGATGAATGTGTCTGCAGTTCTAGAGTTTTCAGGTAGGGTGTTCCAGATTTTAGGTCCTTTGAAATACACTGAATTTTTGTAAAGGTTTAGTCGAACACGGGCAATGTCATAGAGATGTTTGTGTCTGGTGTTATGCCTGTGGATCCTGTCACAACTATCAAGAAAGCATTTTAGGTCAAGGTTAATATTGGAATTTAAGGTCCTGTAGATATAGACTGCACAGTAGTAAGTGTGGATGTTCTGAACAGGGAGTAAGTTTAGATCTATGAAGAGTGGGGGGGGTGTTGCCAGGGATGGGATTTAGTGATTATTCTTACTGCGGCTTTTTGTTGGGTTATTATTGGCTCTAGGTGTGTTGCTGCAGTTGAACCCCAAGCACAGATAGCATAGGTGAGGTATGGATATATAAGTGAATGGTATAGTGCGAGAAGGGCAGTTTGCGGCACGTAGTATCGTATCTTGGAGAGGATCCCCACCGTTCTGGATATTTTTTTTGTTATGTGTTGGATGTGGGTGCTGAAATTTAGGTTGTTGTCGAGGTATAGGCCAAGGAATTTGCCCTCATTATGTCTGGTAATTAGAGTGTTGTCGATCTTAATGTTAAGTTGCGCAACACCTGCTCTGCTACCAAACATAATATAGTAGGTTTTGCCAGTGTTAAGTGTAAGTTTATTAGCTGTCATCCAAGTCGATATTTTGAGCAGCTCCTCGTTAACAATGGTGTTGAGGGTGGCAAGATTAGGGTGAGAGATGACATAAGTCGTGTCGTCAGCAAAGACAATGGGTTTCAGGTGTTCGGATATGTTTAGAAGATCATTGATGTAAATGAGGAAGAGCAGGGGTCCAAGTACACTTCCCTGCGGAACTCCAGTATCAAGTGGCCGTATTGATGAGGCTGTGTCTTTAATGGTGACATACTGATACCTATTAGAAAGGTAGGATTTAAAATATGCAAGCGCATGGCCTCTTATATCATAGTGGTCAAGTTTGTGGAGTAGGATGCCGTGGTCTACTGTGTCAAACGCTTTTCTTAGGTCAATAAAAATTCCTAGCGGATATTCCTTATTTTCCAATGCTGTGTAAAGCAGGTCTAGCATTTTTATAATTGCATCATTAGTGCTTTTATTTTTCCTGAATCCAAATTGGCAGGGGTTGAGTATGTTTTGTGATGTTATAAATCAACATAGTCTCCTGTGCACGAGTTTCTCGAAGATTTTGGATAGCAATGGTAAGTTTGATATTGGCCTATACGTAGTTGTTTACGTCTGTAGGGTCACCACCTTTATGTATTGGTGTAACCCTTGCTGTCTTGAGTAGTGTCGGGAAAGTGCTAGTTTCTAGTGACTTGTTAAAAAGTAATGTAATAGCATGCGAAAGGACATGGGCCGCTCGCTTGTACAATAATGGTGGGACGCGAGACAGATTCCCCAAGTTATTTTTAAGTGATTTTATGATCACGGTGACTTCCGTGGGCTCAGTTGGTACAAGATAGAAGGAATTTGGGAAATTCCCATCTAGGTAGTCCCCGGCACGGGCATTGGTACGCGAGATTTTACTGGCAAGATTAGATCCTATGTCTGAGAAGAAGTCGTTTATCTTGTTAGCTGTATCAGTGGGATGCAGTGGTGTTTCATGAGGTTTAGTTAGAACAATATTCTTGTTTTTTTTCAGTTTGTGGGTCCCCAGAATCTGGGAAAGTGTTTTCCAGGTCTTTTTTATATCTCCTCTTGTGTCAGTGAATCTGCTGGAGTTGTACAGTTGTTTGGCTTTCTTTATTAATTTGGTGAGAACTGATGAATATTGTTTAAGAATATTTTTGTGTATTAAGCCCTGTCTATATTGCTTTTCATATTGGTGTTTCTTATCAATGGATTTCAGAATGCTGTTGGTTAGCCACGGACAACCAAGCCGTTTATTCGTGATCTGTTTCGTTTTTATAGGACAATGTTTGTTGTATAGTCTAAGTATTTTGTTAAGAAAAATGCCTGTCCAATCGTCAATACCATTGGCATTGGAGAATTCTGTAGGTCAGTCAAGTCTCTAGGTCTGCTGTGAAATTCCTTATTGAGGCCTCGTCATGGAGTCTAAATGAAACTTTGTTGTATTCGAGTGGTGGCTTACTAATGTTTGTTAAGAGGAAGGTTGGGTAGTGGTCAGTAGTGATGTCTGTGATTATCCCTGATTTAAGGGGGGCTATTATATTGGTCAATATGTGGTCTATTATGGTTGCACTTGTCTCAGTCAGCCTGGTTGGTTTAGTTATTGTTGGTATGAGGAGTGTGTTCTTCATATTGTTGATGAAATCAGTTGCAGTCTGATCATCTGGTAGGCCAAGGTTGATATTGAAGTCTCCAGCTAAGAGAAGGTGGTGCTTGCTCATTTGTCTGTTTGTTATTAGTGACTTTAGATTCTCACTGAAGTTTGGGATGTTTGTGTGGGGTATCCGGTATATGGCACAGATTGTAATAGGCGTCTTTTATTATGTGTTTATATACAATATTTTCAGTGTTTTCCTTAGAAAAATAGTGATCTATTGCAGTTACCCTCAAAAACACTGTTTTCTCTTACAATAAGATCACGGGGAAATACTCTCGGTATATACACACAGGAAATGGCGTACACATTCGCCGCTGCCTCTGCCACTGTATTATGGCCTATTTTATTAATTCTAGAGTATATATCATGTTTCTGTGTTAATTATATTGTTTATGTCATATTAGATGAATTGTGATAGACAAATAAGCCGTATAGTACATAATAGCGTCATATTCAAGTAATTTTTCTTGACTAACAAGAGTTCAGGAACGCATTAATGGCTTCTCAATTAATTTAACCCTTTGACTGTTTTGGTCGTGGGCAACATGGAGCACTGCCGCTTGCAGAAACTCTGCATATTTACCGTTTTTTTTTTTTTCCATTTTTTTTTTTTTACTCTTCTTGGTTTTCATGATATGATACTTATGTTTTACAGTAATTCTTTTGATTTCAATGTCAATTGTTGCTTATACACCAATAATGTATACAAAATTATTATCATATTGTCACAGACACACATGTACACATTGACAGGTGATTTTGCACACATGGTTGAATCACACATTATTATCTACAACTATATACAAGTATTTACATGTCCCACTTATGTTTCTAGAACTCCTCGATTGTATGATACTCCATGAAGCATGGATTCATACAGAGTGCCACCCCACACTGGTTACAAATGTATCGTGTGTCCTTCCGCTGTTGGGGTCGTTTTGTGGTGGTAGCACACACAACACGCTTTTTCTGGGAATGCTTCTTCTTTGGGGTAGGTGGTATTGGTACCAAGTAGTGACAGTTAGGGATGATTCAGCCTGGCACTTTCCCCACTGGCTGTGGTTGTGGTTGGGGGACAGGTTGTGGTGTGACAGGTCGCCATTGAGGGGCAGGTACAGGTGTGGTACCATACTTTTTTGCTATCTTTTTTACAATTTTCAGGGAGAATTCCGCAAAACGTTGTCGTTTTCCAGTCTTTATTTCGTACATATTGAATGCATTGAGCACTGCAATGTCTACAAGGTGAAAAAACAGTTTTATATACCACTTGCGACTCGTACGCACAGAGTCAACAAACCCTATCATTATGTCACACTTTTCAGCGCGTCACATTGTTTGTATAGTCGACAACAGCAGCTGGCTTGACAATACGTTCATTGGTCTCCCTGTTCACTCTGTCTGTTTGTACCATCTCGTTTCTGTGGATGGTTGATAGCAACGTCACGTCCCGTTTGTCATGCCACATCAGTGCCATGATGTCATTGGCATGAAATGCTTGGACTACACCTTCAACACTGCCTCCACTGAACCTTGGCCTATGTTTTCTATTCCTTCTCACTGTTCCACATATATCAGTATTGTTCACACGTAGGAAATCAGTGAGCATAGGGCTTGTATACCAGTTGTCTATGTACAATGTATGGCCCTTGCCAAGGTATGGCTCCATCATTTTTCGATCACCACCAGAAATGCCCAACATGCGCCTGGTATCGTCGAGTGTGTTTTTCCCGGTATATACAATCACATCCAACAAGACCACTCTCACAGTCACACATAACAAAAAGTTTTATACCAAAGCGATGACGTTTGCTCGGTATATACTGTTTGAATGACAAGCGTCCCTTGAACAGAATCAAGGACTTGTCAACAACAATGTTCCTGAAGGGATAAAAGTAGGCACTGAATTTCTGCTTCATATAGATAA